>NC_133576.1:68936826-69248989 GCF_964106895.1 Numenius arquata | reverse complement strand
ACTATATATTAATGAAACCAACTCCTACTAGTCAGTATTTCAGGATACAAGTATTCTTTCTGTTAACACTGAGCAAAATTCAGATGCTGTCTCTTGCAGGAGCAACTGAGATGCAAAAAGAGATTTAACTTTGTGAAATTTAGTGCCCAAGCAGTGGCATGGCAAGAGAAACTTGCTGAAGTTAATGAGGAGAATTTGCAAGATGCTTGGCTTTGGATAAAAGGGCTTGAGGTAACATGGAAACTAATTATCACAAAGCGTGTTTGTACAAAGTTATATTTGTGTCTTCTCTTTCTGTATGGCTAGGCTATTTTTGGATTGACTAAGCATTTGACTTGAGTAAGCTGAAAATATAGATGATGTGTATAGACTTTAGCAGATCTGAGTAAAACATACTATCTTTGTCAGGTATAATAATCCTTTGACTGTGGACCTGTTTATAAGATCATATTAATTCAACTTGCAGCCTGCTATGTTTAGTAGTCATGATGCAAACTTCGTCCAATTTGGTTTCTGTAGGAACCATGACAGTGCTCAGATCCTGCATCTAAATTTGTCACTCTTGCTGCAGGGATGCTGCGTGGACAAGGGCCGTCACTGGCAGGCTTACAGTTCAGAGGTGGGACAGGAAACTGGTGCCAGCCAGCTGGAGGAGCATTTCTAGTCCCTTTTGGTGCATAGATAGACTGCTGACTTTACCCTTCATAGCAACATGAGATCAACCATACTCAAACCAAATGTCTGTCTACCCAATATTCTTTCTCTGACAGTGGCCAAAATCTGAGGATTTTTCCCTGAAACAGAGTAGAAATGCTGGTAGTTAGCCACAGTCAGCCACTAGACTGTAACTGTCAGCAGCTTTAGGACCAGTTAATGTGTCAAATGTAGACAGCAATGTTATGAGCACAGGACTGAAAATCAGTCATACAACAGTGCAGATATATCCCATGTTATGTTTTCTAACACAAGAAACATGTTTATATAATAAAAGTCCTCAGGATTACGACAGCTCTTCCTCAAACTTAATCATGAAGCTCCTGAGGATGAGGGAATTAGGTAAGCTAAGGAATACCTTTGAGACTACAAAGCAAGATAAATAACTTGATATTCTCAGAAAGTACTAACAGACAAACACATGGAGAAAAGAAAGTATTAGCGTGGCCTCGCTGAGTAGTTGGTGAATACTTATAACTGAGGTTAGTAAACTTAATTTTACTGCCTTTCTTCAGACTTGAAAAGTTGGCTCCGTTTAAGCCATATACATGGTACAGCATCATGCAAGTTCAATAATACTTTGAACTACTATACTTTGATACCATCTTGTATATGCACTTGGGAATGGCCTTTTTCATTATTATTCATGAAGTTGTGAATTGTTGATTATAAATTTCCTTCTATGTTCAGATCTAGCCATCTGAAATGGTACAGAGAACGGTACAAAAACAGGCTACTTTTTTGAGGGGGGTTGGCATCTGCTGCTGACCTTTTAGTCTGTTTAAAGCAGTGCAAGCATAAGGCTGAGATCAGAAAGCTGGCTTTACAGTGAAGCTGAAATGAACAGAGGATTGCTCTGGAATATTAATCAGAGTAGATCCTTTGATCTTATTTTATACACGTTGGTTCCAGGATGTTGAATAAGGAAGCTGAGCTATAAACAGTAACTAACTGTTCTTTAAAAATCCTTTAGAGGTGATAACCTTTAAAATTTTAGGGGTGATTATGCCATGTAGTTGAAATGTGTCAACTTTATTTAAAACGCTGATAAAAACAGTGTCCATCTGTAACAATCACAACTGAGAAATCTAAAATTACCAGCTTTTATCATAGGGTACATAATTATTTCCCTCACACCATCAGCATCCACAGTGTTTTCTCATGATATAGTGGAAGAAGTTGTTTTGTTTCAAATCAGATCAAAACCATGTACCATTATTGATGGCCAATTTACACATAATGAGTGATGTGTGCCTAAAACTTTATAATGCTTACTAAAACATTAGGAATACTGGATATATTTAACAAACAAAATGGCTCAGGCTAGTTATTTCTTATGACTGTACTAGTAAGGATTGTTTGTGGATTAGAAGATAGGAATATGTAGCATCTGAACTGTCTTGTTGTCTGGCCCATATATTCTTACACAGCCATATGGAGTCACTCTCAGAGCGCACCTCCTTTTGCATTTCACCTGATTTTCTTACTCTGCCCCTTCTAATTGAAGTGTTTGCTGGAGGGATGGATTGGAGGAAGATTTAACACAATTAATCGGACTGAAAAAATAGTGCTATCTCCAAACATATTTTTGCACATATGGGTCAATGTTAGTGATTTATATTTATTTTCTGTAATGCATTATATATGTAGATCCTGAGTCTCTTCTTACTTACACCATTGCAATCCTCATTGCCTTCCAGACTGGTACTCAGGGTGTTACACTAGCATAAAACACACTCATACCATTTCACGGATTTTGCTTTGGCCCCATTGAAAGGCTAAGACTAAGACTTGATGAAACACTTCTGCATACTGATAAAACCTTGCTTTTTCCCTAAATTTGGAAGGTTTTGTACACTGAATTTTTGAAAGGTGGAAGTCTGAAGATGTAAACTGTAGTTTTTATGTTCCCATAAGCCATGAAATGCATTTCAGTGAGTGTGGAATTGCATTTAGTCCAAAAAGAAGTAAGATCATGTTCACTAAGTTTGTGAATGACACAGGAGAAATGTTAGTATTACTCAAATATGATTTTTTAAGGGGCACAATATTGCTTTACTGCATATGTTTTGTTGTGATAGCTAACATCTGTGCTAAAAAATAAATGTCTGTGCTAAAAAATAAATGTTTTTTACACTGATGTGCTGAGGGGGTAGATGGGAGATAGTCTGGAAAAAGTCTTTGGAAAACCAGGAAGTTCTTTATCTATTTTTGAGAAATAAACTTGTGCAACTCTTTTGTAGACCTTTTGAATTATTTAAGTAAAATATCTATTTCAAGGGAGTGTGATGAGTTGGCTATCAGGAGCAGCAGTGGGGAAATATAAACGAATAAATTTTATCTCACATCTTGCAATCTATTTATAGTCTTTTAGTGATTGATTTTGCTTTTACAGCTCCTATTTCTGTTGCCAGTGTTTTGCTTATGTGTGTTTCCATAAGCACTGAATACCAATTTGGTACCAATTTATGCTACTTTGACATTTGATTTGATTTTTCTAGCTATGTGACATAAATATTTTCACCATTTTATTACTCATTTCAGTGCTGTAATATCCCTTGAATCAGTACACTGTCATGTGAATTTAAGAACAGAGGCAAAGAACTGTTAGTATTTATAACTATTTCTTTATTTTTTTCTCTTTGGTTTCTTAGGCTGGAAGTTCCACAAATACACTCAAAGCTCTCCAGATTGCTTTTGCGGATACTGACACTCAGGCTATTTATCTCTTGACTGATGGGAGACCTGACCAGGTATTTCTGAAAGGGGAAAATAGAAAATGCAGTAATGTGGTGCTACAGTGATGGTGTCAGAAGACTGAAGTATGAGATGAGTATCATTCCTGCAGAGCTGAGTCTCTCGGACATTGTCATAATGTTGAAAAATTGTATGTGAAGAATTGTATGTGTTGTTTGTGAAGGGGTTTTGATTAAAACTCTCTGCCCACAGTCTAGTCTTTGGTGCATGATACCTCATGACATTTACCATGAATTATTTGAAAGATCTGGTAACTGATTAAACATTAAAGCTGTATGTTAGTATCAAGGTTAGGATTTGTGTTAAATAAAATATCTCCCTGACTTAGTACAAAAATCTCATGAATTAAAAATCGGAAAACAATGATGGTCCCATGATATGGTTGGATTTAAATATTAAAACCATGCAATCTTGTATGATGGCTTGAAAACCTAAAAAGAAAATGATTGATAGCAAAAAAAAAAAACAAAACCCAAGTGTGTGTTCAACATTTTTCCCCAAAGAACACATCAAATTTATAGATAAGTACCTTCCTACATTCTGTTGCAAAGCTTATGCAAAGGCTATGTCATGTTTGAGGAGTAAGGGCCTAATTATTAATTTAAATTATTTTCATATAAAGATGTTACCATTAATATTGTTCCATTAGGTCTCCATATGATACCAAGTTCCATTTTTATCCTAATGAGTCAAATTTGATCTCATGTAGGTGCAATTCTGGAGCAGCAGAGAACTGGAGTTGCTTTAAGTCTCAAGTGCTTAAGTGGATAATAAAATCAAATGAGTTGTTGCTGTGGCTTAAAATGATACTATTTCATGTTGTATTGCATTATATAATACCAACTAAAAACTGGAAAAAACCCACTTGTTGGTCAGATACAATGATGCAAATTAGGTAGAACTGAGCTTAGAAGCTGTAATGCACAGTGAAAACTAGCTGGTATGCTGGGAATACTTTATTTGCTATGGAAAATTTGGCTTGGTTGTAATGGCAGATATGCAGCAAAACTCTGACAGGTAAATAGCTGGGCTGAAGGGCTCATAAAATTAATTACTGAAGCATATACAATAAATGTAGGATTCAGGAAGTATAAACTTTCAGAAATAATATCTTTAAATCTTGATAAGGAAGAAAAGTCATAAAGGCTCACTTTTCTTTTTGTTCTGTTTTCCTTGATAAAAGGAAAGTGGCCCATGAGGAAGGGTGGATTTATATGCTTCGAAGTCATTTGAATATCAAAATGTAAACCTGATTTAAATCAGCAGATGAGAAACTTTGACTTATATCTTTTAATATTGTTTTTAATTTCAGTTTTGATCTTTGATATTTTCTGAAGACAAGTTGATTATTATTGACTGTCACTCATTAAAACTCAATTTAAAACTGATCAAAATCTTTGCATTGTTTCACAGTTTTGCTAGCTAGGAGTGTATATTCATATTTTATCAAAGAATAATTTGCCTAAACATATGCTTATGCAGATTCTTCATCCTAATATTTTTTTAAAGTTAGAAATTCATGAACACTTCATTTCTTTTTTCCTAATTAATAATGGCTTTTATGAATTATATTATACTTTTTAGATGAAAAAGAGGAAATGACCAAGAATGCTTTTAACTATTAAAGTGCAAAAACCAAATATATTGCAAATATCAGCAGAAAGCTAAATTTATCAAGATTTATGGCAGTATTCTGAACAACCAAAGTGTTGTCAGAAGTTAGAGAATTTCTTTCTACCAGATCCTTCAAAACTTTTAGACATAGTAGATCTTTTACTTCCTCACCTAATTTTAATTTACTTATTGGAGGAAGAACACTAGCTTTCCTAAGTTCTCAGCCTCTATTTTGTTTTCTGGTATTGAATAAACTTACCATTGAACTAATTCAGTTTAACAAAAAAAGCAACAGTTACATGCATCCAAAAATATTCAGTTATATACATCCAGTGATACTAAACACCAATGTAGTAGTTCAATTTCCTATACTCCAGTAATTTCCTATAAGACTTCAGAAACAGAGAGTACTGATTATATTATCATTTAAATTTTATTTATTAGAGTATCCTGTGCCTTAAAGCATTATCAGTGTTTCAAAGTAAATTTTAAATTAGGTCATTTTATATGATTATGAAATAGCAATTAATATAAAATGTATGCCTTTAACAGATCTGTATCTGTCTCTAAGCAACAGTATGACTGTTTAGATTCTTACAAATTCTTCATATTTTGACAAATACATTTCTAGATGTCACATGTTTAATATACATTTTTCCATTTTCAGCCCCCCCAAATAATTCTGGCTCAAGTCCAGCTTCATCGTAATATTCCCATCCATACTGTATCCTTCAACTGTGATGATACAGAAGCTAATAAATTTTTATACAAACTATCTACTGAAGCAGGGGGACGGTTTCATTATTACAACATTTATTTGACTGATCCTGATGCTGCAGAGTTTATTGTTGTGAGTATTTGAAAAGAAATGTGTTTGTTTCTTCATGCTATTGAAGGAATCACAGGACTTGCATTATTGTGATTTCATGTTACAATAGATTATTAAAAAAAGATTGTTAATCCTAGTCAGATTTGAAGTTGTGAAAATAATGTGTGCCATTTTTTGCTTATGAAATTTTATTAGACCACAACAAAAATACCCAAATAAATCACGAAACATACATTGGTACTGCTACTGTTGCAGAACTGCTTCCCTCTGCCTCCAACCCAAAAAAACATATAGACCAAATTCAGCCCTGGAAGAAACATATGTGATCTCTATTGTCTCAGCAATGTTACTGTTTAAAATGAAACTATGGTTTGTGTTCTGTTAATAAATGAGAGAATGCAGAACTGAACTTGAATGATGAGATGAATGCATGATTCTATGAATTTTGCTAGAAGTTTCCTCTACAATAGCCACTGGGGAGAGATTTATAATCCGTAAAATGACTAGAAGTGACCTATCAAGTGTGACTAAGCAGCTCAATCTAACAATCCCCAATAGGAAATTTCTGAATAGAGTAACAGAAACACCCATTTAAAGCATATTCTTGTTTTTGATTAAAGTTAAAACTCAGTTAATTAGTTCCAGAAATTTTAGAAATGGTGGCAGTAGAACAATGAGAAGAACCAGGAACAAGGCAGTAGCAGGAAATTTAGAACTTTGCAGACACCAATCAGAAGGAAGATGTGAAAATACTCCAGTTCTTGGAAGACAACCAGAGAGTGTACTGGGCAATTTCAGTGATTCTGCTGATGTGGATGGTGTGACACTGCGTATGTTGGAAAGATGAGAGACAGAGTATGTGTTGTCCATCTCCAGGTTTCTGGCCTTGTGGGAGTTGTAAAGGGATCATCACTGGAATTTCCTTCGTGTTTTCTCCTGCAGTCCAAATGATGCCCAGTCAGTTCCAATGTTTACTTGAAGAGTATGGTTTTTACTTCCCATTTTTTTAGGGACAGTATGTGATACGGCTGTGATCTGTAGAATGACATGAAAACAGTTGTAGTGTCCATATCTTGTATTTTATTTGCTTACTCATTTGCTTACTTGCTTGGAATGAGGGGAGCTACTGACCTCATTGCATCATTCAGAAATATGGCTGTTCATATCCCAAGGGGTAACTGGCTTGTTAGGGAATCCTCATCCTTTTCCTAAAAAGGAAGAATAATTTGAAAGGCTGTATTGCCAAGCACATTTTAATCTTGTTTTCTGTAAGTTTGTTCATACATAAAGAAAGTGAACAAATCAAAATTTGATTTAGGAAGAAGAGAGACTACCTGAAAAGTATACAAAATTATGCACCTGTCCTAACTGAATCATATTCAAAATTATTATGAGAGCTTGCATAGTTCCAGTTCAGAAATTAAACATGTTTAGGAGTAATTGTAATAAAACATTTGGTTTTCTTTTTGTTAGAGTGAAGACATACATCTTTTGAAAAGAGAGATTGAACAAGGAGAAAGAGACCTAGAGACAGTGAAGACCTTTCATGCCAAATGTCTGATGATGGATTGCTATAATGGAGAAAAAGATCCAGAGAATAAGTATGTCCTCATACTGCTATTATGTTAATAAGATATAGGAGCTGCTTGTTACATTGCTCCTTTTTCATTGTCTTGCATTTTTAACCATTCTCCTCTTTTAAAAAGAAAGGTTGTTGGGGATTTTGTTGTTGTTGTTGTTTTATTTATTTATTTATTTTTATTTTTATTTTTATTTTTATTTTTATTTTTGTTTAAACAGTTACAGTAATGGAAAAAGAAAAATCTGGAAAAACACGGCAATACTGTGGTGCCTGAAACAAAATGATCTCAAATATCTCAATAGTCTCAAATTATTAGAAATAAAGCAAAGAGGTAAAAATGTTTTTCTGGTAAAGTTGCTAAAGTAAAGTTAAGTTGCTCCCTCTGACCTAGAGAATTCACAAAAAATAATTGTCTTATTGATAGAGCTGACTTGGTACTTCATGACTAAATTGCTGCTCATTTGGATATGCCAATTGAAACATAAATTACATACAAATGTATTTGTTTAAAAGGTGGCAATCACCATAAATGAAATTGAGCTTACTTCTTTTCACACTTTTGATTTTACAAAGTGTGTCTATGTGTTCATCTCATATTTATCCTTGGTTTTTATCAAAAGGTGAGTAATCTCATAATTAAAAATAGTTTCATGTTCAGCATCAGTTGAAAAACATGCTGAAAATCTCTCGGTGCCGAGAATGACTATTCAAAAAGAGGTCCTTCCACAACATACTGAAGGCAGACTCCTAAGCCACTGTGGAAAAGTTTTCTGCATGTCTGAATATACTGAGTTTCTCTTTGGGGAAGAAACAGAAACAAACAGTAGCTTCAGACATGAAGTTATTTGCAATTTTTGCAGGAGCACAACCTTAATGAAAAAATAGCCTGTCCTGTGCCTTATCTGTGCAGTCATGGTACAAAAGCAAAAAAGTACATTAAAATATATAGTATTTTTAAGATAGAAATTTATTAAAAACAGTAAGTTAAAATAAAGTTATTAAAAATAACAAAGTAAATTGGAAATGGAGAGTGCTGTGGAACAATTTCATATGTGTGTAAGTGCAGGTAGCATGTTCAGTATAAAAATGTGTATGAGTGTTTATTTCAGAATTTGCACATTTTATCTTTTACTAATGCTGGGACATAGGTTTCTACGTGTGTGTGTGTATATATATATATGCATATATATGTGTGTGTGTTTTCATTGTTGATGACAGATTTACTCTTTCCCCCAGGATTCAAAGTGGCTATTACAGAACATTCTAACCTTATTAAAATATAAGAGGATGTCGCCTTAAAAGTAATCAACATCATTTAAATAGACTAAGAGACAACTTTTAAATAGTTTAAAAAACTAAGAATATTTTAACCTCCTTTGAACTCCCTTTTGAAATGCAGACTAGGATAATAGAGAAAATATTTTTCCACTGTTGGAAGCATTTGAAATGAGTATTTAAATTACCAAAAGACTTAAGCTTACTGTTTTTTGTAAACCAGCGATATATGTTTGAATATCTTCTTGCTTGTTTCTTCTTTTTGTCACTTACAATCAGTAATCACAAACAGAAACATACTGTGTCTTGTGAAACCGAAGACGTTGAAGAGCTGAGTACTGCTCTTAGCAGTAGGCCGTGCTGTGCCTCAGAAGAGCTAGCACTGACACCTCATCAGCAAACCGGGCAAACCACCGCTGACAGTCCAGCCCGAAGGAAGAAAGCTTTATATGCAGGTAAGACTAGAATGAACTGTAGTTGTTTGCAGAATGTATTCACTAACTTGAAAAGATTCTTTTAAAAATAGCAAGAAGCATGCTTTGTTGCAGGAACAAATGAAGCCTTTGATGATTTAAATAACCATCTTCCTGAAACTTTAACTAACTTATCTTCATTTTTTCTTTTCAGGCATCTTACTCATTTGACCCAATCAGACAAATGAAATATTAACCATTTTGACAGAATGTTTTGAAAGCTCTGTAAATAGTTTTTTAACAGTAGATATTAAACCCTTGTCTCTTTTTATTCTAAATAAGTACATCATTGGGAAGAACGAAGAGCTGATCTATGTTTCACTAGTTACAGCATTACTTGAGCTAATATTTAACTTACTACACCTGTAACGCTACATTTCTCTTGAAGTATCCTTTGTAGGCAGTATGAAACCAAGTTTACCCAGCTGATGTAAAAGTCTTCATCCCTGGGAAAGCACAAAGTACAAATCAGTGCTGAAGTAATTTTATATTTGAGGTCTTGAGTAGGCAGTACCTTAAAAATTGCGACTGGATACCAAAGAGGAACTCAAAAATCCCAGGCATGTATTTGAGCAGTAAGTTAGCTCTTCCTTTCTTTCCCTTTCAACACCTACAGAGCATACAAAGACAAGTCTGCTGCGAATCCTGAGCCATAGTGCGAAATCTAGGGAAGAAAGCCCAGAGGAAGGAGTAGCTCCTAAAAAGAAGAGTTTTTCTGTCAAAAAGAATGTGAAGTGTACAACTGTTTTCAAAGGCAAGTTGACATAACAGGAAGCTCTGGGTGGGGCAGACGATAACATTTCTCCTGCTGCATTTGTAACTAATGGCATCTCATTTGAGGCATAACCATGCAAGACCTGCAGTAGAAAGGACTGGGATGCAGCAAAGATGCAGAGGGCTGGACATGCAGGAGGGTATTGTAACACGGTCCTTAAGCTGTGGCCAGACTCCTGCCAGTGCCCAAACTATTCAGTTTACAACAGCTTAACTATGTCCACAGTGTGCAGCAGCTGTGATACAGTCGTGCCTTAAGACTGCTGAAAGGATATCAAGTTGCTTCTTATCAACAGAATAAATGGATCTTGAGATTCTTGTTCTACAGTAATAGATTATTGTTGTGATGTAGTAATTTGTAGTTATGTTCATTGTTGAGGTTAAAGCTGGGACTGGTTGTTCTAATTATGTGGTACCAATGTAAGACAGGTTGCACTTTATTAATATGCTTAGACTTGCGAAAAACATGCTCTCTGGGACAGACACGTGTAGAGACAGAAGTATCTCCAATGGGGCTTGTATACGCATCCAGATAGTTTTAATTTCTCTCAGTAATTAATGCAGCTCTGAACTTCATGGTAGGTTCTCTAAGTTGTTGTAAAACCTCACCTATGGTACTTAAAGATGTTTGACTTTTTAAATATTTCACCGTCTTATTTTTAGTTCTTTATATACCTTTTATAAAAATTTTCATAGTGGTATACCTTAAATTAGCCACTCCTGGTAGTACTTGGTATCATATCTTGAATTAGGGAATAAACTGGTTAATCTTTCTTTCTGGGTTGTAAGAAATAAAAAAATACAAAGGTCAGGTTTTTTTTTTAAATTAAATTATTCTCCACCTATTTTATAAATTTTGTCATTGATTAATTAGGACGCATGAGGCGTATAGTAACACTGTTACTATTGATCAAGCACAAATGCAGGAGACATAATTCTTATTGATTAATTTAGTAATTGAATAGACATTAATGTGTAGTCTTTGTGACAATGCTAGTAGACTCAAATAAAAAAAAGATGCTATTATATGTCAGCTTATTTATGTATATTGTTGTGTGCACAAAAACTGTGAGACAATGAAATGTAAATGCTTTATCTTAGATCTGGGAATGCAGAAAGCTGTGAAAAGGACATCTAAAAGGTATGTGTATGCATATATCGATATGTCACAAAAATTATAGTTTATATTTTTCTTCAGTAATTTCAAACTTCTCAAATGTATTTCTACCTTGTATTACATCTTACAGTCTCTTTTTTCTAGTTCTCTAGATATCCCTTCAGCTCTTTGGTTAAAGACTCATGGCTTAGTTGCTAGGCGACTCACCATCATGGATGCCTTAGCTCCTACAGCTGTCCCTTGTGGTACCAAATTCATCCCAGTTCTGGACAAGCATGTGGTTTCTAAAGTATTTGATGAGGTAAAACTCTTACACTATTTCAGAGCAAACATAAAACTTGGTACTTTTTTCAAAAGGATTTTTAAACTTCATTTCTATAAATGTCGTAATTGCATTCTCTAGTGTTCATTGTAGATGGTTGATGTGCACTAAATGTATAATGCATATCTGAATGTTCATTCATGCATCAGTAAGAAGATAAAACTGATAGTTAATAGCATTTCTTGCAGACTTTACCCTTAAGTTTTAGAACTGTATATTTTTCTTTCACAGTTACCAGCTGATGGCAGTGTGCAGCCATCAGGTGTTCAGCAATTTCATGAGCACCACAGCCTCTACTGATATGTATTAAGTCATTGGAGTATGTATTTTAGGTCCTTAAAGACATTTGGAAAACTGTGCAGGTGCAGTTTGTGGATTTGTGCATTCTCAAGGTTTACATGTGTCCGCTAAGACCTTTTGAAAAGTATTGAAATTCAGTAATTAGAATTTAATTCTGATAGGTGTAGACTATTGTGAGATTCTGGAGGTGCAAAATTCACGATAAATTGTGTATCATGAAGCTCTAATTTCCATTCCATTTAAAGGAAATCCGTTTTGTGGCAAGTTGCTCTTATTCTTCTTATGTGATGCATCCTATGAAAGTCCTATGAATATGCTGCATCTCATTTTAACTAATAATTAAAACTAATTAAACAATACTCAAAGTAAAAGCTAAACAGCATCTGTTTAAATAATAAGGTGTAAGCAAGGGGTTTAGAATAGAATGTGATATACAGCGGAGTAAAATATTTATTACAGATGTACACTTTTGTACATTTTAAAGTTTTCATGTTTGTTTTTTAAATTTAGGAACAGGAATTTTTGCTATAGCATGCAGATTGTGGAAGCAAAACCAGATCCTCTGGTTTACTAAAAGCAAGTCAAACCCAAGATCTTTAAGTATTTTTTTAAAGCGTGATTTTTTTTGTATGCTATAAAAAGGTGGCTTTTTGTATGCTATAAAAAGATGGCTTTTTGTATCTAAAGCATTAAAAATTGTACAATTTAACATTTCAGATGTAAAATAGCCATTTTTCAAAAAAACCAGATATTCAATGGTTCTAAACTGTACAAAACAATCTACTCTAAGTGAAATGTTAAACAAAAGACATTGTGACTTTTACATAACTCTTACGACTGATTTCTGAACAGACACTTCTTTTTCCATTTTCTTCTGAGTAGTCCTACCAAGAAGAGTTCTTTCTGCTGTGTTTCTAAATGAAGACATCTTCGAATCCTTTCCCAACAATCCTGAGCTGCATTTACCCTGCTATTTGTAAAAAAAGTTATTTGTATAACATAATGGTCTTTTGAAAATAGTCAAAGCTATGGTTCAGCAGGCGATACAGGTAATTTTTAACAGTAGTTCATGGAAGCTTATGGTAGTCTATTTCAGGCCTGAATTAAGTTCAGTGTTCTAGAATGAACAGCTGCTGTACAAAATCTGAACAGTGATCCATGGGTTTTCTTTAGATTTGGGGATATAAACACGAAGTAATATACCATTTTTACCACTTTTTTGTACCTGCTAATCTCCATTAGTTGTATAGAGACACTCAGTTTCTCAGGCAGTGGAGATTTATTGTTCTATGAGTATGGATTTTTCTGGATGTGAAGCAGGATATTGAAAGGAAAAAGAAGGTTGGGGGCTACACACAAAGTAGAACCAGTAGAATTTATGAGCTATGGAACCCATTCTCCCTCAAGCCTCATGCCAGCATATCAAGGAAAAGCAGAAGAAAGGTTCTTGGACTAGACACAGACCTTGAATATGAGACATTAACAAATTAATTAAGAATCTTGATTATTGCAATACTTCAGAAGACTTCATTGAAGATAATAAATGTACAGGCGTTTTTGCATTCTTCCTTCTGAGATCTTAGTTTTCTTATTGTGGAATGCAGAAAGCCTTGTTTGCTTCTCTGGGGATAGTAAAATTTTTATTTTCGGTCTTTGCTAGCAGTTATGATGGAGTAGCTATGAGCAGTTGTCTCACCTTGGGGATGCAGCAAGCAAAAGGTTTCCATGACAACTGTTCATTAACAAGAGGCTGATCTGTTGATGTCAGTTCTATGTGACCTGTCAGTTTCACCTGAGTTATTTCAAAGAGGTTAATTCATTAAACTGCCCATCAGATTCCTATCCGGAAAAAAAATTGGTCTGTGGGCTTGTCTAAATTGCACTGTGGTAGATTTGGAGCAAACCTTCCCATAGAACCATCTGAGTATCTGTTGCAGATTGTGGCATCTTAAGTATAGCTTCGCAAGACATGGAGTTTTGACTCAACACTTTGCTCAGAAGAATCAAGTTCAGATTCAGCCAACCAAAACATCTTGCTTGATCTAAAAGAAGAAAAATTTTTCTAGGGTTATTTTGCTTTGGTTTTGTCTTTAAAAATCTGAAATTTTGGTTTTGAAGTAAGAGCCATTTTGAAACAAGTGAATTCTTTTGATATGAAAGTTTAAGTATTTGATTTAGAAAAATGACAAAACACTTTGGCACTAAAAAAGCTTCCCTGTGATTTCTTCAAGCTGAATCTGTCAAATTTCATTTTACTTTGTGAGCAGTTTTCGTTGCACTCAAAGTGTGCATAATATTTCAAGTTTTCTATTTGCTAAGAACATATTCCAATTTGGTTTTATTCTTCAATACTGTAACAATGTGTTTAGGTTTGTCTGCCCCTCATATTCTATTCAAAGTGTTTTATAAACTGTATTAAATATTAATTTTGAAAATGATAGTTTGTACTCTGGGAATTCGTAAGGGAACGTAGGATAGAGCTTCTACAAAGCCCTGCTGAACTTTTATAAACTTGGTTTGAGTAACTTAGCAGACAACAACCGTGGCAGTATGGAACTAGAAGACAAGCACTCTCAGTTCCTTCCCTTTCAGCTTTCAAACTCCACCTAGAAATGACAGGTAGCCAGATTTCATGGCTCACAGTTCTGGGCAGAGGTTTACCTCATCTGTCTTTGGCAAAATACTCCACTGACATGTTCCCATTAACTTTAGCTTCTAAGTGATCTTAACATTAATTTACTATGAGGAGCTTTGATGTGGTCTGGCACTGATGTGACACAGATTTATTAATCGGAGAGAAGACGTCCTCAGAAAGAGAGGGGAATATAAAGTCACACCACTGCTCCTGAAAAAATGCTCACACAGCATTAATTTGGAATCTAGCTAGGCTGTAATGATTCAAATACAAATAAAACATCACTGAAAAACGTTGTCAATTAAAGAAGTCTTTTTGTTGTTTTATTTTCTGACTGCTTGTCTTATTCCCCCAACAAGGGGTTTAATTTAATTTAAATTGAACCTAATCCATCTTTTTGTCATCTATATCCTGATCTCAGACAGGCACTTGGAGAAGCTTTGCACTCAACCATATGTACTGAAGACAGTTTTGGGGAGAGTAACGTTCTCCATCTTCTCCATTTCTTTCTTGGATTTTTTTCTGTTTATAATCATCATCAGGACATTGATATATAAAATAGCTTTTCTTATAGGAACTGCTGTGTAATTTAAGAGGCTGAATGATAGTGGGATTTGGACTTAGAAATGGGAGGGAATCTTTCTTCTCCTCTGTCATCCTTTTGTACCCTTTTCTCCACCTTTAGGAGATCTACTTTTAAGTGTATGACTTTCTGTTTTATAATGAAGTTGACTTATGTAGATGCTGTATTGTGAGATTGGAAAGGTATTGAAGTTCCTGATTCTGACCAACCGGGTTATATCCCTAAGTGTTATTGTAGTTAATTAAGACTAGTTTCAGTGAGCAATATCCACCTTGTTCACTCTTTAGTGATCAGTGTGATGATGAAGAACATCTCTTTCTACTTTTAGTACTCTAATTCTATAGAAAATATGGTCCTCCAGAATAAGAGTATTGAATACTTTTAAATTAGTAACTATCACACCTGTATGCTAGAATTAGATGCTAATAAGTATAGGACAATGCTGTTTTAAAGCAATACCATCTGCAATATGGTCATGATCTAGACATGCTTGTCTCCCTTCTGACCTACGCTTGACTTACCCAGTGACTTTTTTGACAGTACCAATTTGGTTAGAATTAACTAGTAGTTAGGAGTATTAATTTGCAACTTCTGCATAACTTCTGTATAATTTCAGAAGATTTTATTAACAGGCTGAAAACTATGTCTTAATTCTGACATTTCTTTAGGGTGCTCAGATCTTTCTTTCTGCAGCCTTCCAGTGATCCTTCTGTCTGTTCTGATTCTTGGACATGGACTCATGGACATTCAGTTATTCTGATGGAGAAGAAGTGGTATGATAAACGAAGTATTTGTCTTTTATTGTATAATAGATGTTACCATTTGCCCACGTTAGCAACGACAAGAAGCAGATCACACTAATTAATCCTCAGGCATTGAATCTTGATGCCTATAAAGAGAAGCTGGAACAAGCAATTAAATCCTATGAAAGGCAAGTCTACTCATCAGAAATTTATGATGTTTGAAGTCTAATTTCAGATTTTTTCTTAAGTAGGGGGTTTTTGCTCACACATGCTTTGCTCAATACTGGTAATTCTGCTCATTGACACACTTGAATCCACCATCAACCTGTAGGAGAAACCTTTATTTTCTTCAAAAAAGCATGCAGAATTAAAAAAAACAGATAACAGTCAAGGAGATAATAAATAATATATTGCTCATATTATGTTTGTTCAATGACAAAAAAATAAATTACTTTTTTTTTTACTTTCCTGGAATAAACCTGGGGAGGAATCCCCCTATAACATACAGTACTAGCCAGATTTATAACTTTCAATTAAGCTCTAGATCCATAGACTGACATTTAAATTAGTGGCCTGCTTTTTGCTCCCAGCTGCCTAGCACCTAACTATGATGCAAGAGTGTAACTGAGGCACCTATAAGATACTATTTTACTTTTTTTTTTTTTTTGAGAAAGATATGCATTGAGCTTATTAATTAAAAGTTGGTAAAAGCACATCAGAATTAAACAGGACAAGGACATTATATCTCTAAGCTATTTCTTTCCTTAATCTAACTTTGTGCATTATTTTGAAGTAATGGAATTATTTGATTACTAATGTCACTCAGTAACCTTATGAGAGCTTTGACTACAATTGTTTTAATAAATGAGATATCCTTTCAGGCTGTATTCTAATAACATTTACAGATATAATTATTGTATGTGATCAAAAACCCCTTGATGACAAGTGTTTAGTCTTTGTTTTTTGATGAATTCCACTGAAACCCTCTAAGGTTTGGGGGTTTTTTTCCTCTGTAGCTCTATGATCATATCAGTTCTTTTTAAAGCGTGTAATAGCTCTCTTTTTCATTCCCAATTTCCTATTTCTAAATGTATCTATCTTTTGTGGTAAAAATCAAGAATTATGGTTTGCAAATGTTGCTTCCTATACCTAATGGTATAGGAATTCCTAATTGGAATTCACAGGAGAAAAATCTATTGGGTTTGTGTGCTCTGTCACTGAGATAGTACTGTTATTATCAGGCTGATGAAAAACTCATAGAAATCTGGATTTGTCTCTCATTTTGATAGAAAGTTCAAGTGGTATATTTTGGATGGTGACTTATGAAAAAAACATTCAAATTTTTCATTGCTGTGTCGTACCATTGAATATTTTACATTTATTGACTTCAATTTTGAGGGAAAGAAAAGTGTTTTCTGGTTAAACTCTGATGATCTTCTACTGACAGCATTTTCACAGTCTCCCTAAAACTCTGATGATTGGAAGTATGGTTTACTTATGTTTACCCGTAGAGGTCAATGAATCAGTATATTTACAATAGTAGGATTGAGTTCCCTACTTCTGTGAAAAAGATGTATAGAAGACAGATCTGCCTGAATATCCTTATAATTGACAATGTAAAAAAGATTTCTCATTGATTTTCCTTTACATGTGAAACAGCAACCCAGTCAAATTTATTTTGCTGTAAATGCCACAGTATTTTTTCCAGTAATGGAATTTGCAAAGGCTGCAGTTCAGCTTTATGAATGGTGATTGGTCCCAAATTTATTCTGACCTCTACAGATGAGGCAATACGTCAGGGCATGCAGGTTTCAAGAACAGAAGCAATCATGACAATATCTTCCCCATGCGTAGATTGATGTTAGCATCAGATAAGAATGTAAAAAGTGGCAAGGGCAGAAATTTTGTGCTCTGACAAAGAGAATATCTAATATCGAAGGAGAAAAACTGGAAGCCTCAAAATGTGTATGAACTTGTATAGCCAGAGGCTTTTACAAATGAATTAGTTACTAGTGTGCACATTTAGAAGTATGAAATAGGCAGTGAAGCATGCTGAGACTGCAGATTGTGAAAGAAGTAATTTACATTCTAAAAATGCTGGGGGTTGGTTTCTAGTAGATAAAATGAATCAACAAGAAATTCATATTCAAAGTCTGGTGTTAATGAGCTTTTTTGTACATGCAATAGTAAATCTAGAAAGACTATTAAAAGTCTAATAGCTACAATCTGAATTTTTCCAAACAATTCATTTGTTCTAGTATTTCCAAAGGAAGATTGACAATTTTTCAATAATTACAGCAATTAGGATCATCGGTAGAGGTTTATTTTAGAGCATGAAATGAAGTAATTGAGTGATGGCTTAATTGTTTGAGATGTTAATAAATAGAGAAAACTGTAAGCTAGATGACCTAGTAAGAGTTTATAATTTATGTCTAAAAAGCAAAAGCAGAAAGTTTAGTGGTGCTTTTAAAAGATCTCAGAACTGCATTGCTTTGGGATAATCACTTCTGTTTTCCTGTTGGAAGTTTTTCTTCATAGCCAGAGTTTAATGAAGTAGAAACCTGAACAGCACAACTCAAGGGTTATTTTAGGAGAAAAAGATTAAAAATTAGCATTGCTCTCCATGTGTCTTCAAGCTAGTTTTCTGAAACTGTTTAATTGGAAGAACTGTGCTTAGCTTAACTGGCATTTAAGCAGTTTTGTTATTTGATTTATCTTGCTGGTGCTGAAGAGAATCATCCATAGAAAATCCTGGCAGGAAGCAGCAGTGATTGCCATTAATCCTTCTATGACCCTGAAATAGACATGTTGCTACTTGATGGAAGATGCTGTTTTCCCATCTTCTCTTGCAGTTGATAATTTCATAGCTGAATGATAAGGATACCGTTTGATGATGCAGAGCTCTTGGAATACAAATCAGTGCAGATATCTTAAGAAACTGTGTTTATTTGCTAGTTTTGAGATGATCAGATGCACAAGAAACTGCATTCCCTCAAAAACTGTTTTGCTTTCTTTAATAGGCATCTAAATCTAGTAATTTGGAGAGCACTATCTCAGGAGGAAAGAGACAAGTAAGCTAGCACCTTTTGGTTTTCTGACTTACCTCTGAAAGGCTGGTCATAAATATTTGATACTTTTTTAACTCTGTTTCTGCAACCAACTGGTTTTATTTTCAAATATTTCAGAACTGTACCTTACTTTCAAAAATGTATTTGTGATATGGAGTAATATTAAATTCTAGACGTCCTTCTTGCGGTGCTCATTACTTTAAAGGAAAAGGCTTGCATTCCATTTGAATGGTGCTGGTCTATTCTTAATCAGCATTAAGTGGCAGGGCCTTGGGAGGGCAGTATGTCATTACCTTTGTCATCAAAGTAAATCTCTCATCTGGTAAAGAGCACTTCAGTGGCTGTTTTGTAAAGGTATAATAAGCGCCTTTACAGCATTTGCTGGAACTGTGTATCACATTGGAGGTTTGTACTACTTTAACTAGCCTGTTTCTGTATATTGATTTAGAAAACTAGCAGCTGTATAAACAGGACTGACATCAGTGAAGTTAGTGTCTGCTTAATTCAGAGAATACATTGAAGATCAATTAATGAAAACTGAATTGGCATGAAATATTCTAGGCAGAAAAAAGGGAATGAAAAGTAGAATGCTTTTAAGAAGACCTAAGCTAATGAGCAAAAAATACACAGTTCTATCGTAAGTAAGGAGAACTAAAACCCCATTCTGGTGCAGAGAGGAAATGAAGGCTGGTGAAGAAAAGAACAGCATATAATTGGAAAAAGGAAATAGATGTCTGTTGATAGACAATGCGTTATAGAGTATAGAAAGTTGACAAGGTAGTACCCAAAATATTGTATTGTTGGTAATGTATGGCCAATTATGTAGCCAATTATGTATGTAAGGAAAAAAAGTCCTAGCAGTTGTACAATCTGTTGCTAGAGGGGCATATTAAAATTGTTAATATTGGTACGTAGAAATTGAAATATTTGATCCATTTTCTTTTCTGAATTTACAGTTTGATTGATCATGTTTGTGTATTACAAAAGAATAATAACATGCTTTCAACATTACTTTCATTAATAATCTGAAGGGAGAGGGTAGTGAAGTCTATTAACTTGGTCACAGGAGTCCTGAAAGAATTGGTTGAGGAGTCTCTGGTTCACTAGTGTGTAATTAAAAGGCTGTGTCAGATACTAGGGAAATTCAGGTTTACTAGGGAAGTGGTAATATTGTGCTTGAGCTCAAAACGGTTGAGAGATCCAACCCAGAAGACAGGTTAACTTGACATTGACTATACATGAATAATTAACTCAGAGAACAAAATCTAGGTAAATAACTATACCAGTCAGTGTCATTTCAATACAAAGCAGCTCCTAGAGGAGAAGAGAGATGAGCAGTGACAAAGAGTAGGGCAGCGAGGTAGGCATCACCATGGCTGTATGTGTTGGCAAGACAGACACTTAAATACTCCCTCCAGGTCTAGGTTTCACATTTTTTAAATGCTGGCAAAGCTGTAGAGAAGAGCCACAGGAATGATTTGAATACTAGAAAGAAGTATGTTACTTCCAATTCAAAATTTAAATAATTTTACCTGTTCTGGATCTGGGGGGTTTTAGTTTGGTTTTATCAACAAGATGACTGTATCTGATTCACCTTTCTGTGTATAAATACCTTCAGTACGTAGGTTCAAATGGCTTTTTAGTCCAGTGGACATTGACATAACCTGAACCCTGGATGGAAGCGAACTCCTGATCATTGAGTGAAAATTGAGCAGTGCAGGAATGACAGAGGAATAAACAGCAGGAGATTGTATCTTTTTTTTAATGTGATCAGTCAAGAGTGATGTGGCAAATCAGGACTTAATAGGCGTTTAGATGCTTGACACTTCACCCTAGCTGCTGTTCCAGAAGGGCCAGGGATTTCCATAGTTTCCCAGTCATATCTCCAAGTTCTTTATTGATGCTTCACATATTCTAGGACATCTAAAATGGCAGCAGGCATCTATGCTCAGCTACTTGAATTGCTCTGTAGATGTCTTTCCATGAGATATGGTTAAGCCAGATGTGACTAAACACGACTGGATGGTAGCTAGATGAAACACAAGAACTTTTGGTATACAGAAGATAGACAAGAAGAATCTGATGTTTTATTCTGCCTTTAAGCTTTGTGATTCTATTTGTAAAGTACTGCCAAAATTGAATTTTTTCCTACTTGTGATTACTAATTTTTAAAAAATTATTATTTTTTTTAAAGATTTAAAGAACGTGGGCCAGTCCAATATATGCAACATAAAGAAGCGTTGCTGGAGGCTTTAGAGAATTTGGGATGGCCAATTTCCTATGAAGATGTAGTGTTGTTAGAAGATGAGATACTGGCAGCATTAACATATATACAACAAGCCTCTGATCTTCAGGAAGCTGTCAAAAAGGAAACAGAGAAAAGCTTGGAATCACACATAAGGATCAATAAAAAGGTAATAGATATTCCAGATATTCCTCTTCAGTATGTGCTTCTGGAATAATATTGTTCTGTTGTAGTAGCTGATAAATTAAATGTTTAGCATGATGTTGTTATACAAATGGATAGAGGAAGGAACGTAGTTAAAAAGAGAACAAGCTTTCAATGACTTTTTGGAAGTACTGGGGAAGCAAAAGTTCTGGTGTTGAGAGCCACAGAACTCCAGCCTCTTAGAAACAAATATGAGCAAGGTATCTTTACCTACTCTGCAACGACAGCAGAAATATACATGAAATAAGAGAAAGAAGAGATATATGAAAGGCAATTATGGTATAAGATTTGTGGTTGGGTTAATATCCGATAAATGAGACTAAAAGATCTTGTAATGTTGGAGTAATTCGCTGTAATCTTCCGTGGGATCTTTCTTCTAAGAACAGAGTACAAACTAACGTTGTGAGTTCTCGGGAATGAATGGGAATGTGCAATTGGAATTGACAACTGTAAATTTTGCCAAGTATCTATATACTCTACCTGGAAGGTCATGCCTAGAAATGTGCCAGTATTCTTTAAAAAGGCAATCTTTTGTTTTATTTGACATTCCTTGACTAAGATATGCCTCTCTTTTCATCGAGCTCAGCAATAGTTTTCATAATGAGCTGTAGCATTTTACATACTATGATAGAAGTTATAAAAAAAAAAAAATTGTGTTAAATTGAATAGAATATATTATGATAACGCAGGCCGTGTATGAAAATAAATTCCTATGGGCATGTTCACATTCAGTTTTCTGTAACATTGGAGAATTTCCTCCGCTAAGAATGTACATTTGAAAACATTTTAATGTCTTCGAAACCAGATGATTTTGATTAATTTTACATTAGTCTGAAAATATTACATTACTCATACTGCTATTTTGATTATTGATTTACCTCTGCCATATAATGTCCCAATACAAGAGCAGCAGAAACATGTTCATGTTTCATTTGTTGACTGTGATTTTACTGTTGCCCAGTGTGTGCTCTCAGACGTGATTAACATTGTGCAATCACTTATCCTGAGTCAACCTGCTTTAGGAGCCTAATCAGTGCACCATCTTCAGTAATTGCTAATCTGCAACTGAAAGGCTTTAAGAGTGAGAGGCAGAAATGCAGATGTAATTAGAATTCTGTTTATGTGGCAGAAAAAACAGTGAAAAAAACCAGAAAAAAAACCTGAGGAGCCTTTTAAAAATGCTGTTGGAGGTTTTCCCAACTGTGATTTCTGCCTACAGAATGCGTATAAAAAAATAAACTGCCAGCTGAAATACATTACAGCAAGGAAGTAGCTGGTATGGCACTGACTGAAAATCGTCATTGTGAGATGGTAGAAAAACCACAGTTATCCTGGAGGTCTATGCAACAAAGCATAGAATTTGGAATTGCTGGCTAATTTTTTTACTAAATTCAAAATCAAACCCCTTAGTTGTTAGGTTTTAAGTTTTTAGTTTTAGCTTTTAAGGTTTCCTAATTACCTTCACAACTTCTTAAAAGAATTAGTAATCCTTTTTGGATGTCCTTGCTAGGGGAGCTTTCTGTTTAAGCCTACAACTGAATTAGTCCTCTGACCTTCTCTGGGAGTTGTGTTCAGGTTGTTAACGTTTGCACATATCTGTGGAAGGTAGGGTGTGCCAGTGCCTTATTGGAGGAGGATGAAGTAGGTAGACATCCATCTGCACAGGGCAGTGAGATGAACTGAAGACCTGTAGTGATGCAAAAGAAATAAATGCTTGGGGAAATGAGCAAGCGCATTTAGTTATTATCACGCAAAATATAAAACAGTGAACGTTGATGATTACCTAATTGGAGGGCTAATTGTAGGCCCATATTTTACTTAGTTTACTCAGTTCGTTTTGCTGTACAGATTAAAGCATGGGTTAAGAAAAGTCTTCCTCTTCAGGGTGGCACTCAGTTTTCCTCTAAAGATATTAAAAATGAGGAATGTATCATTTACTTTGGTTTTTTATTTGTTTGTTTGTTTGTTTTTTCTAATAAGTAATTGCTTTGACTTAAAATATTGTATCTGTTTTCTATTTTGAACTTGTCAGGCATAACAGTCAACCGTAATTTCACATTATGTTTTTTCTCACTGAATTATAAAGCTATTTACAACAAGATGTCACTTAGTAAAATGACTTTTTCAGGGTCGCCTATCCACTTCTCATTAGATCACCTTAGGTCTACTAGGGTCGTGGTGTTACTGCTCTCCAAGCACGATAGCTTCCAGGGCAGTTTGGAGCATTCTGTTAATACCCGTAACATTTTAATCGAAAATATTTCTTTCCCTAAGTGTCACAATCTGGCCTTTGAGAGGGATGGAGAACATTTAATATCATACTAAATATTTCTGTTTCTGCATATGAATGGATTTCAGATTCTGCAGAGAGATAAAGCCATATTCATTGCTAAGGATACACACTCATCAAGAATATACTTTTAAAAGTACTGTGTTTCCCTTAGGATGAGCTGGAATGTGCAAGGCTTATACTTGTTTGTGATCCCGTTGAATGGTCACCATGTGATAAAAGTACCAAATAATTAACAAGCATAACATGTTTTGTAAAGCATGTTTATTTGGGTGGAAAGGGACCTCTAGTGGCTCATTGAATCTGTTCTTTCTGAAAAATGCATTTCATGTACAATTGATTTAACTATTCCTAATTAAATATTTATAGCTGAGACTTGATTCCTTAAAAGAACAGAAATTCTGGATCTCCCTTGGCGGTTTCTTCTATTTCCTGATGTCCTAATTCTTACACTCCTCATTCTTCCTCACTGTTTAAGGATCACTAATCGCTGACTGTTGATACCTTTTTTGCATTCCTATGTTTCCTAAACAGCTTGGCATTCCATGTCTTTGTTCTAGTGTCTCTTTAGGGAGACAAGGCAAAACAAGCATGCCAAATAGCACCACAACAAAAAAGTTATAACTACCTAGAAATGTTTGGTCAAATTTTCCATCGTCATCAGTGAAGTAACCTGTTGGACAAACAGTGTGTAGCTACAATAAGTTAGACTTTCATAAAAGTGGACTGTGGTTTAGACAGAAGGAGCTTGTTGGCACTGACAGCCTGGAAAAATCAGTGGTTTCTTGGCTCTGGAGGCATCAGGGTTGTGAAAAGCCAAAGTCAGAGCCAAGATACATGGAGATCTGTGGATAGTCTTCCAATGTACTCTCACTCACAGTAGGAAAATGCAAAAAGTAATCCCTTTGAAAAAGAATTTTAAAATGCAGCAGGTAGTGGCAGGGAGAAACAAAGTCTCCTTCACCTCACGCGGTTTAATGCATTGCTTTCAACAGAAGCAGAGCTGAACAGGGTGAAAATCCCTGAGAATCAGACGGGGCTCTTTAGTAATAAAAATACTGGAGAACAATATCTCAGAAACGGGCACTCTGACAGTGTCTGTGACAATCACACTGAACACCTAAAGGCTGTGTGAGAGGAAGGAGAGGTGGATTTGAATTTAGACAATATTTCTGAGCCATCTGAATTCTGCAGGACTCGGCATCCTCATTGTGGATGCCTGTGCCGTCTTTAGTATTTGGATTAAAGCAGAGTGCTGGAAGTTGCCCAAGTTATTAGTCAAGCATTACAAATTAGTTGATAATAAATATTCAGCAGCAGCTGTCCCTTTGGAGCCTGAGGAATTAAGTAAATGGTTTACCTAAATACCTTTTTTGTGTCTGTGGAGATGTAAGTCTTTGCACTCAAATCAGCCTTTGTTAGGTTGTACTTCAAGCAGTCAGTTAAGCGGTATGAAGAGCCTCTGGTTTGGACTGAGTTTAAAAACAGAACTGTTGATATAATTTATATTCTATAGGAGTAAAGAATAAACTAGAAAACCCTCACATATCTCCCATTTAAAATATCTCTTTGCCTTTTTGTGTGTGTGTTTTACATATTTTTAGGACTTATTTTTTTTTAGGGTTGTTTGTGATTTTTGTGTGTGAGAAGAGTTTGTGGTAGTTATAGTGAAACTGGGAACAAACAATTTAGTCAAAGTTATTCCCATCTTTTCCATCATTATTGACTGTTAGGGAAAATCAAGTATCAAAATCAAATACATCTTTTTAGGAAGAAAAATATCGTCAGACAAGGAAGCAGGTCATACATACCCTAGCAAGCAGGGGGTTTTAGGATCATATGAGTTATGGTTGTTTTTCAGAACAGTCTGTAGATCTGTGTAAAAGTTTGAGATTTCAAGCTGTGTGTTTTTATCATTCAAAGGAACTGTACAAGAGATGGATTCTTCCAAGTTGTTTACGAGGTAATAGGCTAATAAATATGTGTTTTAAAAATTAATGGGGAAACTTATTTATTTAGCTTTGAATTTGCTTATTATTTATATTTAGAAATATTATTATGAACTGTATGCAGACAATACTAGACTTTTTCTAGAATTAATTTGCTATTGTTGTGGTAAATATAAATTATAGTGTTATTCTCAAAGATTATTAAAATGTACTTATAAAAATACTCAGAGACTTTTCAATATTAGAAAGAAAATGTTTTTATATCATCAGTTTTCTGAATTTTCTCAGGAAAACAAAATGTAAGATATTCGTTCACATTCTGACATATGCGTGCAATATTCTGATTGTCTCAAAACTTCCTGTAAGAGAGATGCCGTGAATGGGAAGAAATTCTTTCTTGTTAAAAAAAAGAAAAAACAAAGCAACAGGGATTCCGGAACATGATTTCATTAAAGGCAAATAACACTGAGACTCCATACAATGTTAGTGCGAGACATAAAAGGCTTTAAGGTAAAAGAATATGGTGAATGTAAAGTCAAGTACGCAGAAGCTCGGAAAGCCTGACAGTGTATTTTTACAGAGAGCCACTTGGGATTTGTCAGTCTTGAACTATTTTTCACATACTGTGTTTCCCACAGCCCTCTTCCTCAGTTGTTGCGTGAGATCTGTGGTGCTTTTTGCATTCTTCATTCAGTTACTACTAATTGCAGTCACTGACTTCAACTAGGAGTTGAGCTGGTCCACATACAGCGAGCCCCATTGGTATTTCAGTTCTCACCGTCTGGTGCATGGTCCCCCAGACTTATTTATGAGCAATTCAGCAGTAAGCTCCAGTGTTATGTGCGGCTGTGGTATGTTACAGGAGCTGTAGTCTGGGCAGTTGGGCCCCAAAGAGGAGAATTAGGGTATGAAGAACTCAAACTAGTAGAGCAGAATGATGGATAGTGGCAGCTCTGGAAAACATGGTTTAATATTTTGCTAAGCTGGAATGTTTTAGAACGGCTGAAAATTTTAATTTTTGATTTATAGCTTGTAAATAAACATTTTTTCTAGACACTCCAAGATTTTTTTTAAAATTCTTTGGTTCTGTATTTGATTTGTTTAATCAGTTATTCCATACAGTGAGGTACTTTTAATGAAAATAAGATTATTGTGAAGACCCACCTAACTGGACAAAATGGATGTGTGTAGCACCTTCACTTATTCTGCAAAATCAATCGATTTTTCCTAACCTCATCCTTGAATATGAATTGTACAACTTTATAAAATGTTTTTTTTAGGAAAATAGCAGCCAGAGCTATAATTCATGTAAGTGAACTCCTGCCTGAACACTTGAAAATATAGGTATTGTTATGACCACGTAAAACAGGATTTTATAGTGAAAACTCTTAGACTATCTTATCCATAAGTACTTCCTGTAACATAACTTCCTCTCTTTATAATTATTCTGAATGTTTAAAATAATTCCAGTTTACTGTGAATTATTGACAGGGGTCATAACATTACCTTGCCTAAATTTTTAGCTAATTAGTTAATTCCAAAAGATAGTTTGAGGGTGACTGGCTTAGTTGTTGTGGAAAAAATAATTGTATCGAATTACAGGGTCCTGAAGAACAAACTGTGAAGTCAAAGTCTAAAAAAAGACAAAAAGGCCAAGTATTTGTGGCTCACAAAAGGCAAAAGGTGATTGCAAGATCAGACGTCACGGGATTTTATTATCCAGGTATATATTTTTGTCCACATTTCAAATATTATTTAGAGTTTCTTAATACTGATAAAACATTAGTTTTGGTCATAATTAACTACTTCTGCCTTAATCAGATTTAATATTACATGTGCATATTCATGAAAAATCAATATATGTCTTTTCTGTGCACATATATACTTTTATAAAAAGATTTGCATTTTGTAAAGTGAGAAAGCAATGATACATTTATATAAGAAGAGTATAGAAGGAAATCCTTAAGATGATCCAAAACGTCCCTTCCAACCTAGGCAATTCTATGATTCTATGATTATAAGTAACTGAGTATCCGAGAGTATCAATCTATCCCTCTTCGATGTCTCCCTTGAATGTTTCTGTTGAGCGTTTGGCAAAAGCCAAGTCTTTGTGTGTATTCAAAGAATTCATTAAATGTTTCTGCCTCTTTGCTGAGTTTTGGGCCAGAATGATTAGTAGGTAAAATTGTGTCCTGTTGATTCACAAAGAAAAAAAAATAATCCTGTGTGTGTGTGTTTATTTTTGTGTTACCTTTACTTGTTTGTTTTTTAAAATTGCATATTCTTAACTGTGATAATAGTTTCATTATGTCATCAGTCATCCACCTGATCAGCTTACAGATTTTAGACCTGGGCTTGAAAATGATTCTTCATTTTATTTTCATGGCATTATTCATAATGGTTACTAAGACTGTGGTTTTTTTAGGTACAAATTTCTTTATTGCCCTAGCACAGCTTGCCCTAGCTAAATGAAAATGGAGAATGTATATTATAGACACGTTTGACCTCAGTGATGTGTCACGGCCTATAGGATCTTTAAACAATTTCCACAAGAGATAAAAGAAAAATTGTTTGAGTATTTTATTGTGTTGTTTTTTAGGAACAGTGATAAAGAATATCAGTTCTACCTGTGCACTTGTTGACTTCAGCAATGGGGAGACCTGGATTGTACCTGTGAAATTCACCATACCTGTGGGAGGTGCTATGCCATGCCCATATCTGCAGGTGAAAAATTGTATTTTTTTATGACAGCAAATACGCATTTTAGATTTTGTTCATTTGGTCACACATGGAATAAAGAATAGATTTTTAAATATTTTAAATGCATCTATTCATTTGAAAGAAGAGGTTTTAGTGATAGTAATATCATACCATTTTCAACATGTTATTTTTCAACTGTTTATAGCTTGTTTTCATTGTAGTCCTACTCCTTTGTTTAGTAGAAGTCTATATTATTTTCTTTATAAAAAATGAATATCTGGCTACGTCTAGAAGAAAGGTGAGCAGAATGATTGTTTCCTAGCGCGTAGATTACAAATCAAGGAGAGCCTTTTACACATAATGTGATGTGCAGCAGGTTATAAGCATTTGTTTTTCACAGAATATTTTAAATCCAGCAAATAACCTTATACTAAGGCAAATAACAGTAATGAAAAAAATAATTAATTCATATTCCATTTCTACTTTTATTTAAAATTTATCAGCTGACTATCTGTAATCACAGTTGGTTTTTCAGATGATTCTTATTTTACACAGAAGAGTGATGATGGATACAGAAAGGGTACAGAATTCACTCATCTGTTTTGAATACAAAAAGCATTTTTATAACTGTTTTGTTACCCTTAAAGCTTTTTTTTTTCCCTTTGAAATGAAGGCAAATATGGATCAGGTAGTTCCTGATATTCTGTAGGGGGGGAATTTAATTCTAGAGAAGATCTGCAGAATTTGATAGAAAATTGTGACTTCTGTGTCAGTTTTTGGAATTCCCAAGGTTGGTTAAAAACTTACTAAAAATTTATAAATTTGCGCAAAGTCCAAGGGAATGAAGAGTTGTAAGACTTTCCTCATTCAGTTTGACTTTGTAGTTGAGCCAGAATTCAGTGGAAATTGTGAGTTATCAGTACATGCAAGGACCAAATTTTTATTCTTTTCTTTTAGAGATCCATATTAAAGCATAGGAACGTGTTAGAATGGTGATTCATGTAAAAACATCTTTGTATTTACCTTTTATGTCTCGTAAAACTTACAAGTTACACGGTTCTTGCAAACCGATGCTTTCCTGGTATGCAGGTTGGAGACTATGTGTTTGCCAGAACAGGCACACAGACAGGAAATGAATATTATGCACCTGCCATTGTCATAGCAACGCCAGAGAGGGTGGAACCAGGTGATAAACTCTACACAGTTCTGATGTTCAACAACAGGAAAGTAAGTAGACCTAGAAGATGATACCAATTTGGCAATGGTATGACCATTGTTCTGTTTCTGATGAGGCAGATATAATTTTCCAAGCTAATAAGCACACTGTCCCAGTCCCTGTCTCCAGCTAACCAGATTTGAGGGCTCAATGAAGAGCTCTTGTAACAGACATGAACCAGGAATTCTGTAGGATATTTTTTTCTTAAATCATACTGGTTTTTCCTCTATAATACATTTGGTGGCTTTCACAAGCTCCATGCTGCTCAAAATGAGAAACACAGGGTGTTTTATCACACTCAGTGTAGTCTTCAGTTCATTTCATTATGTATGTTTGTTTGTAAGCCATTATGATAATTTCACTATATTTTTCATAGTGCATATTAAGAAAATGTACTTTGCACTTGAAACTTTTATCATTGATGTTTAGAAGTTGATTATAGTAACATTAAGTTGACTTTTTATACATATGTATCTTCATTGTTTTTGAGATTTAGATTTAAATTAGATGAATGTTGATTGTGTTATTGCAGGAACAATGTGTAAGAAGTGGGCTTATTAAAATCAGCCAGACAAAGTATGCCTTTTCCTGTCGGTATATAAAAATGGTGCAGATGGTGGATTATATGACGTGAGTATGCTTGAATGTAAATTTATAAAAGTTATTTTATGAGAATTGTAAATGTTGCATTATGCTGTCAGATTTTGGTATGTAGTACTCTAGTTGTTGTGAACTGACTTGCTCTATACATGCAACCAAGGGATTTGACCCACAAGCATGTCAATTAGAAGAGCATTAATGGTCTGTCCTACCATTTTATTATATGGCAATTTATTGCCCTGTTTTCACTGTGGAAACATTGGTAGGATGTGATGGTTTGAAGCTTAGCCACAGGAAGCTGTTAGAGGATTGCTGAAAGGGGAGACGGGCTTTCTATTTGTTGTAGACCTTATTTTTCTGTTAAGATATACATGGTGATGTAAAGCTATACATTAAATCGCAAGTTGTTTCTAAGATACTGTATCTTCTACGGGCCTTAAATCTGGGGAATGATGGGGAGAGAGCATGTAGGATAAATACGAGCCCCTGCTTAAGTTCTGCAGAACTACGTACAGCAGGGGTAACATTTTTCCGATGCGAAGTGTGTGCTGAATGTGCAATGGTTCCAAGTGAATGTGGATTATGTTTTCATCTTGTATTAAGTTCTAATAGCATTGGATTGTGATAACCTTCAGAGCACCAACAAACTCTGACAGCTAGCACCAACAGATCTTAGGAAGCAGAATAAGATCACAATAATCATCTAGTGATATTTCTCCAGAATACATTCCTAACCTCCAGCAATTTGTGATTTAAGGATTTTCTGAAGCAGAATTGGAGTCTCTGCCAGCCTTGATGGATTTTTCTTCCACAAATTTGTGTGGTTATTTTTTGAAGCATGTAAACCTTTATCATCCATAGCCTTTTCCCAGAAGGAGCTATACATTTTCATGTTTTGTATGAGAAAACATATACTTTTGATTTGAAACTTCTATCTGCCTTGACATCGCATGGGGATTCTAGACTGAAGGGTTTCCTCTTCTCTGTATGTCAACATAGTATGGGCATCACTGCCAAAGAATTGTATAATCTCTGTCATGGGAGATTTATTCCCAAGAGGTTGCACAAACAGGACAAATCTCACCTTTAAAGGCAATTTCAGAAGTTCTTTGTTTTTATTGAAATGTTCTAATATGATGATCAGTGTTAAAGATTATATCTAAAAATGGTGGGTGAGTGTACCAGTTGTGGGCTGATCTATGGATTACCTGAGAATGATGGACCAAAAAAGCAACACTGATTCAAGCCCTCTTTCCCACGCATTTTCTAATAGTGATTCCAGCACAGTTTGTAGCTTGTTCTTCTGCCAGTTTGCAGCCACAGCACATAAACAAATGGATACCCCCACTTAACTGAGCAGAATTCCAAGTCTGGAAATGCATCAATGCCTTTTTTCCAGGCCAGATCACCTATGTGATAGTAGCCTCTTTTCACTGAAAAGTAAACCTGAAGACCATGGTTTCCTACTTAATACATACAACCAGTTGAAAACAGGCAGGTATATAATTGAGCTGAGTTCCAGCAAAATCAGTGGAAGCTTTTCCCTTCCACTGAGTTGGATTATATTCTAAATGAAGTACCTTATTAAGAAAAGATGTGACTAAATGCATAAACAATAAGAGTGGCTTCTATTCTACATGCTTTTTTTCATGACTGAGTGCTTTAATATCAAATTTAATATTAATTCTCCAAACAGACTTTATTGGCAAGATGACTTACTGTTGTTAGTACAAATGATGAGAAAATTGAGTTATTCACTGGCAAACAGAGGAATTCTTTGGAGAAGTGACTGAAATGAATGCATTAATTTTTTGCAAACGAGAAATAAATGTACTCATTAGATCTAAATTTTAGATGAAGTGATATCAAATCTGGCACATCTCTAGGTAAAATAGTATGTCAAACTGCATATTCAAGTCATATTAAATGTGAATTTCTAGAAAGTGTTTCCAGCTATTAAACACTGATTTGGTTATAAATGCACTGGCCAATTTGTATAGCAGATGATTGAAATTAATGAAATCTAAATAAAATATTCCAGACAATATTGTTGCCACAGCACAAAATAATGGACTCTCAGTTAAGGCATTCATTTTATCCCCCTTAAACCAAACTAAAACAGTTTCTAGCATGACCTGGAATAGAGCACAAATTTTGCAAGCACACTGATTGAGCATACCAATGTGTTACACTTGCTTTAATGTCTGAAGTTTTCACTACATCATTTCTGGTTTTTCTTGCAGCAGTTGTAGATTTTAGAAACAAACCACCATATTTGAAATGACAATATTTTTACTGCAAAATGTCTCTATTTTTGAGGATAGCACTATTCAGATTGTCCTCACATTACCCCCATTAAAGGAACAAGTGCCTCCAAACAATGCTATTTCAAATGCTGTTACTTGCATCTGATTGCTAGTGTTTTAAGGACACCAAGGCCCAGATACACAAAGGAACGACATGGGGCTCAGAGCAGTAACATCTGAGCATTTGGCAGCTCTGAGAATGCAATTTAGATGCTTTGGCTCCATGGATGTATACTGAATGTTGAGATTTATAGCCCAGAGTGCAATGAAATGTGTAAAACAGCTAATAAGAAATGACAGAGAGAGCTGAGCATGTAAAACTGAGACTCTCTTAACTTAGATACCCACTTACAGCCCTGAACTAGACATATTTGAGCCTTTGGGATTCCCAGGGTCCTCTGTTGGCGTAGGATAAACTACATAAATAGAAATTTTTAGCATATTGGCAACATAGGCCTAATCCCCAGGTACCCAGATGAAGTGCATTGGTGTGCCAATAAAAACCTTGGTGATCACTACTGATCCACAGTATTCCACAATTCTGCTGCCAGAATCACAGCACCTTCTTTTTCACACTCCCAACTTTATCATCTACTGCAATATATTTATCTTCATATTTTTCCACATTATGTATCATATCTGGTTCTGCTGAATTTTTAGTCTGTTTTTCAAGAATTAGCAATAAAAGCCTGATGCTATAGAGCTTTTATAATTAAGAGTCTTTTAAGTTTCCTACTTCTTGGATCTGTAACTCTTTACAGTAAATGGCTTTGTAAGATTTGAGTATACAGTCCCTTACAATGCATTTACTAATTCAGAATGTTTATCTTCTGCTTGTAACATTCTCAGGTACGTTTTGAGTTCTCTGTAAAGCCATGTACTTGTAAAGTGAAATCTCATTTCTTTCTTGCTGCTTAACGTGTCACTTTAGTATCGCATAGACATACATAATGTCCTCTTCTGGGCATTGACTCAGTGGCTGCATCATAAAAAGCTGGTGCTGTCCATGATTTTACTTTATATTTGTTTCTTTGTGTAACCAGTATGCCATGTTGAGTGATTGTTTTGCTTTTGTGAGGAGGTGTGTATGTTTAAAGCCATCAAACAACTGTTTCATTCGTTACACGTTAATCAGTTATGAGTATTAGAAATTCTATGGCAATGCTCCAGCCCAGATTGAATTGGAGTTTCCAGTAGAGGTCCTACCTTTCAGGGGAAATGGAAGTGTGCTTCGCACTGAAACTTATTATTTATTATATTCTAAAATAGATGCCTACCTTCTATATCATACTTATCAGAGGGGAACAGTGCAGCATATTGCTCATTGGTGCATGCAGATATAATAAGAACATGCTGATATTGTTGATAGAAACAACACTTGAAAGTTGAAAGGAAACAAGAAGTTTGAATGCAATGCGATATTAGAAGCTCAAAAAGATACAATCTTTGTGTGCTAAGTTTTGTAGAAGTAAGCGACTAAAAAGTAAAAGGGATAGCCCAGGGTCCCCTGTTGCCAAGGGGTCCACAGTGCACACAGATGTTGTATTACAATACTTTGGCTGAATCTTTAGCTCTGGGTTCTTTGGGATTGTCTTTTGATGTTTAAGTGGTGTGTACTAGGGGTCATGCTTCATCCACTAATCATTAGAGGTACTAATGCAGCTCTCATAATTTTAATAATGGATGCTAACATCTGTTTGGGGTGTTTTCCTACCATCACAGTGGAAGGAAAGACTTATGGCAGAACAAGCAGTCTGCAAATGTAACTAACAAATTCCATATGCAAAGTAAAACACCACAGGCTCTGGGTCCACACCATAAAAGACAATTTTTGCCCAAATCTTTTTGGGGCCATAAGAGGTAGACAGAACTAGGGGCCAGAGACAGAAGGGTATTTAGGAGCCTTTCTCTTGTCAGTAAAGCTGGGTGCCTAAATATTTGTTTCAATTTTAGGTACCAAAGCACTTCTGATAATTTGGGCCTTAGTGCAGTGAAAGGAGACATCTGTAACTGTGTTTTGCTTCATAACTATTCTACAAATTTTAGAAATCTTAAGAGCGGGCTGGTGGTGGACTGTCTATGAAGGATACTAAGGGTATGAATTCTTGCTGAATCATACTAGAATTGAGATTACCAGGAATACTATCCAGATTTTTTTAAAGAGGAAACATTGTATGCAATAGGCTAGCAAGATATACAGTACCTACAGAAATAAGAGAGTGAAACTGTGCATGCTGTGTTTTAGGTTCTTCTTTACTTATTTTATAAATAAAAAGGAAGCTGAATTGTAAGACATTTATAGCCCTGTCAAATGGTCAAGGGTGTGATAAGCCTTTCCCTTGTTAGTACTGGGAGGTGTGGGAAAAGGGGAAATCTATGTCATATAAAAAAGGATTTAAAATAGTATATGATATGTGCGCTTTTAGCTTAGTGAATTTCCTTCTCTGATTTTCTAGCCTGGACAGAGAGACCACAAAGCCCTATCCTCACTCATCTGTGGAAGATGAAGGAGGAGAAGAAGCAAAGGAAACTATTGTGAAAGAAGATAAGGGAAAAAAGAAAAAGAAGAGAAGAGCTGAAGACAAAAGACATCCCAGGGAGAGGATGTCAGACTCTGATGATGTTTTGTTTGTCTCCAGAAGGAAAGTAAAAGAGAGAGAAAGAAATTCACTGTCTAGCAATGAAAAAGAATTTGAAGGTAAAGAAGTAGCTCTGGAAAATCATAAATATTATGGATTAAACAGTTCTGGTGGGCCTTGTTTATCCCCACACAAGGCCTGGGTTTATCCCCACACAAGGAACAAGGGTTCTGCATTATCTTTTCTGGATGCTTTCACATGTCCTTTGTGATGGGGTTCTTTCACCTCCTTTGGAAACCATTCTTCACACTGATCATTCTCAGCATGTGTTTCCACAGCAAAGGAAAGAACTGAATAAAGCATGTTCCAGCATGTGCTGTCTTAATTTCCCTAACACTTATAGTAGCAACAAAGATGCAGTAACACCAACCCTAGTACCTGCTAGAAAGGAGAATATGTATTCCAGGACCTCTACTGTTTGTTACTTATTAGATTAAAGGTATGTCTATATTGCAGGCATTGAATTATTGCATATAGAGCTTGATGCTTCAGAGGTTAAAGAGTTTTTAGTGTCTGAGCTAGCTTATTTAAAGCTGACATCAGTATTAACGCTCCCTGTCACTCTGCAGCAGAGACTTGTGCTAGTGTAGGTATGCCATTACATGCCACATTCAACTCTTCATTTTAAAGATCCTACTGTCAGTAGAAAGATAACAAGATTTTTTCCATACCTGCTAGTTGTATCTCCTTGTACTAAACATGTTCTCAACATCTGCATTAATTATTTACTTCCAGAAGCAGTGAATTATAGATTCACTCAGTCATCATGCTGTCAATCAACTTGATTTGGCTCCTCTGAACTTTCCTTCTATGTTCTCACTCATCTTTTAAAGATTGCAAATTCCACTTACATTGCTTATAATGGGTATTATGGTGCCACTGCATTTTTGGAATGGCCTGGTCAGAATGTGACCAGCAAGTCCTGTTACTGATTCCATGCAGGTTGAAGGAAATACTAAATGAGAGCAGTGGCTATCTAGCACTTGAATCCTGCCTAGCTTTACCAAATAATCTCATAGTACTCTATTGAGACTCTAACAAGACTTCAAGGTGGTATGCAGGTCAAACATACTAAAGAGGGAACCTTGTCCTCTTCTGATGACACCGTGCACTTTGGATATGACTTTTTTTAAGCTTAAATGTATTTTCATTTAGAGGTCCTCTGTGTTTTATCAGAAAAGGGAAAGTCAGAGAGCTGATGGAGGTGTTAAATAAGACTGTATGGTCATGCTCACAGAGTTTTGTCAGATAACTATCCAGTCTCTGTATGTGATTGTGTATTTGGGTGCACCCTCTCTGGGTGATATTTGTTCCATTTTCAAACTATGCTAAGTATTTAATAGCATTTTGTGTATATAATTTTGTAAATTATATCGAATGTGTTACTTGACCCCTGACACACATCTATTTTAATGGTGTTAATACTGGACATAATTTTAAAGGGTGAAGACAGTAAAGAATACAAATTTGCCTGGCATTGTTTTTTCCTTCTGCTCAAGGTTCAAGTCTAGTATGAACTGTTAGTTTACACTTACTGCCTGGCAGTCCAATATGTGCTGTGGACCAGGCTTGTGAGATTCACCTATACAGGTTAACACTTACCCTCAGAAGTTGTCATATTTAATTATATCGATATGAATAAGTGTTGAATAGCATGAGTGAGGTGTTGGAAAGCTCTACTGTGCCATAGAATTGTTCAGTTAGTCTCTATGGACAAGATATAGAAAATCTTTGGTACCTAGTAATGCACTTTCCCTTCAAGGAGTTTTCATAATGCTCAAAGAAGGCTGGATATTCAAGTCAGGAGCCTAAATTGCAGAAGTACTTATGAGCTGAAACACCCTGTTTTCATCTTCAGACACCTACGTAACCCTGAAATCTTGATTATTGCCCTTCGTATGCTGCACACACAAATGTTCATCAGAGTGATCCCTTACCTGATTTTCGTTGTAGTTGTTTCCAATACTTCTTGAGTATTTGTAACAAAGGCAGATTTTTTTAAAAATAGTCAGCATCTCGGAGAAATGTTCTGAATACCTATAAATACCATTAACAGTTAAAACTAATAACTTTGGTAGTTAAATATCTTTTACAGTAACTAGGTTATACTTATTTCTTCAAGATTTCTAAAAGCAGTCTGTAAAACTGGGAAATGTTTTATCTGAAAGATGCATAATCTTCTCACATATTCTCTTTCTTGTAATATCTAGTACCTGAATAACTTTCAAAAAAGCTCAGTACTCGTGATCTATTTGCCTGAAGTAAAGGTTTTTTCTTCATATTTATGCACAATAGTTTTCTGTGAATGTTAGTATGTGTGTAATGTGTTAAAAGCATTCCATGCCATCAGCAATTTCTACATTTCATTTCCAAAGGTTTGTCTTGTCACTTCTTATGAACTCTCCAGATAAATATATATTTTTTTAATAAGCTGATTGGGCTGTGTTTTGTAACTACTCCATGTGTTAATCAACACTTCTTCCTATAGTTCTGCTGGCTTCATATAACAGTTGTCTGTTAAGTGAGGAAGTAAGTACTCCTGACCTTGAATGACCATTGTCCAATATAGAGATGGATTTTTGTGCTCCCCTAGATAATGTGGATTCAGCTACATCGCTCTTATATAGGTGGTTGATGAAGCCTTGTATTTACATGAAGCCTTATACTTCCACAGAGCTGTGAGTCCTGTATGAAATAATGGAGCATTTTGGAATGTTTGTGGTTTGGTTTGTGCTCAACTAAAATATTCCTGGTTGTTAGGAGGAATCAGCAACCTGTTCCTGTTGTTCCCACTCATGGAAACAACTTTAACAGGAGTGAATAAAGATTTAGTGATTGTGTTAGCTAGTTAGCATATGTTGGCTTCGTTATTGTTTTGATGTGTAATTTTGTCTTATTTATTCCAGAACTATTATATTTAACACATTATTTTTTAATGTATATGGTTGCTGCTCTTATTGTATTAGCTCTGTATGTTTATAAGGGAGTGAATGAAGTCCTGGCAAATTCTCATTGACTGTTAGTGGGCTCATGATTCTTTGTGTAAATAACTTGAATAATACTATTAGATTGAACAAGATCATCAATACTTAAATCCGTCATTGGTTATTGCAATCATTGTTTTTATAGATACTTTAAAAACGATGTATTTATTTCTATAGAAAAATTCTTCTCCCTGTCTTTCTAGTCTTCCCTCTGTTTGGTAATGCCTGAAATCAATGTTCATTTCACATGATTTCCTTGCTGATTTTCCATAATGGTGATCTAGTGAAAAACTAAATCAGAAAAAAAAATCAGAGTGAAGTACATGTATGATACACAGTGATAGACTGCATTGCCTGATGCATTAGCAAATCATAGCTAGCAGAGCCCAAATCTGCTTTTTAATTTTTAATAAGATGTAACTTGAAGTAATTGCACTGATAATTACTATAACTGCCACTGTGGAGTAGGTGGGAGACCTTTGAAAATGATAATTTTCTAGCCTTTTCTGTGGCAAATCTAGTTCCTCTGAATAGGGTTCAAGAGTGTAACAGCTGTGGCACCTGGCAGTCTAGTGGTTTAGCTGTATTTCCCACAGTAGGATTTCACATTTTTAGCACCCACTTGTTTTCCAATCTCATTTTCCAGTTAGTTCATTCAGCCTTTGGAGAAGGCTATCATAATAAAGCAGTGTTCCCATCTGTTGGTCATGGCTTGTTTAATAAGCAGTTGATGTCAATTCAGCTATGCTTGCATCTGTTACTTACTGCAGCTGTGTGTTGTTAAGGGCTCCCCAACAGCCTCCAGATTTAGCTTTTGTTTTTCTGTTGATAGCATGTTACAACTTGGCCTAAATGACTCTCTCTTCTGTCGGGGTTTCCACTTATTGAAAGAGGAAAATGTTTTAAACTTACTGTCTCTTTCCCCATAATGAATGAAACATGGAGACGTGCAAGGGAAGAAAGTGCAATTCCATTGGTGAAGAAGGCATCTGTTGAGATATCTGAGGGTGGAGAGGAAGGGCAATTCTGTCCAGAATGGTTTCTTTCAGCATCTTGGGAATGTACATAGAGGGCACATGCAGTGGGTAAAGAAAATAAACAGTGAATTGTGTGTGATGGGGAACACTCATTTAACAGTGCATGTTTCATTTCATTGAAGGTAGCATTATGGCCACGATACCTTTCAGTATTTTATTCCAGCAATGTTTTTGTACTGCAAACAGATACTGTCATCTTATAGGATACAGACAAGAAATTTCCTGACCCTCACACAGGTGAACTCCAGATTCCTGTCTCTTAGGTTGCCCAAGAAGAGTCAGAATGTTCCTTTTGTACATCTAAGTGCTGCTGTTATGCATGTGTGAGACAAATTTCAGAGGCATGCTTTTGATTTTTAAACCCTCAGCTTCAGGGTTTTCAGTGGTAGCTATGAATGATCAACGTTCCTAAAACTAAGCATACTTAAATCTCATACTCTCTATGTACTCAATCTGTGTTGTTGCTTCCCCACCCTGTATATCATGTTTTTATTCTTCAGATGCTTCCCACAGTTTTGTTTTCTACTACACCAGTGTTCCTTATATGATCATTTAAAGCCTCCAAGTCCCCCCTAAAGAAATACATGAAGCAAAATAGAGTATATGATTTTGTTTACTTTGTTTCTTCCTATTTTATTCTCTTTCATTTTTCCTCCAGCTTCTGGTTTTTTTTGCCAATCATTCATTATGATTGTCATAATTTTGTGCCAGAAGAATGCCTAGTAGTTGGTGGTGTCATTTGATATGATTGTAAAAAGTGACTTTTCAGTGACACAGTATTGTTAATAGCAAACCAGAGAAGATAAGCATGGCTGTACTGGGTCAGACAGCGGTCCATGCAGCTTGGATACTGTCCCCACCAGTGGCCAAAAGATGATTCCTGAGGAGGAGTAAGAACAAAGATTGGCATGTGAATAACAACAGCTACAAGCTTAGAAAATGGCAATACTTAAAAGGAGACTGGTTTGAACTTGTGAGGATGAGAACAAAAAGGAAAGCGGTGAAAAGCCTCTTTACACAACACTGTTGCTCTGTTGCCATACTCATGGAGTCATTTGTTCCATGATAAATTTCAGGGTGTGTGTTGGGGTGGTGTTGAATTGTTACACTCAAGGTGGGTTAATTTTTTCTCTAACTAAAGAGTATCTGTTCTCTCCTAGCATCTTCATTCTCCATTTCATCATCCTGGTGTTCATCAAGGCATCAAACTCCACAGTCTCTGAGCGCTTCAGCTACCAGCTCACCAAAACATCCCAGTTGCTTGCACAGTCCAGCTGTAGAAAAGTCTCCGGAGGCTGGCAAAAGCAACATCACCAGAGTTATTAGAGTCAACATTGAGCAGCAAGGATTGGCAAGACAGCATCAGCAGCACAGTGCAGAGCAAAGGAAGCCACGTTAAGGGTGCGTGATGGAGTTTGTGAGGAACGGATGAGGCTGCAGATAGGAAAGATTTTTAGCACCTGTAACTGAAATTTTATTTCTTGAATAAAAAATAAACTGGCTAGTTAATGCTAAGTTATTTATGATTTTGCAGACTTTCTTTGGAGGTATGAAAGAAAAGCAGTGTCAGAATTTCAGTTGTTCTACTGAAAAGTATCAATATTAGAAGAGAGAATGGAAAATTGTATTGTCTGAGTATCCTTTTTTTTGCAGTAGACCTATTTGATTTATTAACCATTGGCCTTTCTTATGAAATGCCTTTTTCCAAAACTCCTGTTTCACAGACTCAGTCTGCCAGGAATCTCGGAAGACCTGTTGCAGGGAGCCTACCTGGTTTTCCACTGGTGCTGACTTCTATATGTATCTGTCTTAAGCTTTTCCACTGATGGGGACTGTCCCATGAGAACACAGATGAGGTGCTTTGCCCTTGAAGACTAACTTTAGTAACACAGGGTTAGACCACAGGTTGAGTTCTTCTCTATGATACTGGATGTAAAGCCAGGGCTACTCTGAAGGCAGAGGAATTGCTTCAGTGTTATGGTACTATAAATGAAAGCAGGAATTGCACCTAGACACGTTTAGAAGCATCTTTACCCTTAGCTCCCAAATAACAGATAGGTGACTGAACCCAGTAAAAAAAAAAAAAAAAAATCCAAATAAAGATTCATTTTCTCTCTCTAACAAATTTAATGTGATATTCGCTGTCCAAGACATGACATTTGAAATGACAAAGAATCGGGAGAATGGAGTGTGTTTAGCACTTTATATCCTCACCTCAACCAAAGTATGACTTGTGGATGTAGTGACACAACTGTATGGTTGTCTAGGGCTTTCGGTTAGGAAGGTGAAGATAGATTCCTAATATTTTTGGCATATCAAAGTGATTGGATGTTAAAGATTCTCACAAGCTTGACTTTAGATACCCATGCAATTTCCAGGCAGAGGTATGTATTCATCTTTACATTTGAGGTAAAATGAAGTTGAAAAAATACACTTAACCAAACAGAAACAGAAGGTGGCCAATAAATGTATACACATGTATATATTGTAATCTAGTGGTACGTTTTTATTCTGTGAATTCCAGCTTTTACGATAGCCAATTTAATCACAGACCTTTTTTTGTGTTTCAGATAAATGACACATTTATAACTGGATCTGACTGCGAGGATATTCTTCTGCTTTGATGTAGCAGTAATATCTCAGGTCTTTTTTTTTTGCCCTTTGTTACCTCCTCCACACTTTGATTCTCTCTTTTTAGATGTCTTTTTCAGATTAAGACTATTCTTAGATTAATATTGCTTCATTATTGTGTTCCACATATCTTTCTGAATGAATTAACAAATATTAAAGATTGCTGCATGCTTAAACAAAGAGTAATAGAGACAATTTCACCTTACAAGACAGTGTCTGGCTGTCCTGGCTCCTCTGGATGCCTAGAGTGCGACGTCGTTACTGCAGATTTCAAATGGCAGTGACAGGGGTGCTGTAATAGCTGTACCAGCTGTACCCAGGGACTCTAGGGCCCTGACAGGCAGTGATATGGTGAGCCAAGGACATCTCTTGCAGCTGAGAATAGAATTCTGGATGTTGTTAGGGAGGCTTTTGCATAGATACATGGGGAAATAATTTCCATCAGTGGCAAAATGAGTGGTACAGAAATACAGAAGACATTTCCTCTGCTTAAGAAAGAATATTCTAAGTTGGGGTTGGTTGGAACCCAGGCGTTTTACCATACAGCTTCTCTTATGGTCTTTCTATGTATATGTGTCCATTTGGAATAATAGTGAGGAAGTGTCTTCTTTCAATGAGGGATCTCTAATTCGTGCAGCACACTTCTCCTGAACTCTAAATATTTCAGTTAACATGATGTAACCATATGATGGCAAGAACATTGACTTTTTGGCCCTGACATCTAATAGAGACAGAGCAATGAACAGAAGACGTTCCAAACACCGTGAAATGCTCAGCTCCCACCAAAGGTCTTTCTATGCTGCTAATACCTTGTTCTTCTGCGGTAGATTCCCAGTACAATGGAGTGCGTGAAACATTCTGTTTGGATTTTACAGACGCAGGAAGATCATGTTTGGTTTATTGCAAAGCTGGTAGAGTCTCCCTTGAGGCCAGTGTGGAGACAACATCTGAAGCTGCTTGTGGTGCTTATTCCCAAAACTCAAAGAGCTACCAGAGGAGGAGAAGGTTATTTTCATCATTTTCAGATGAATGGGTGTCCCCTGCTGTAGGAGAACTACAAGTACCATACTTAATACCCTGCTTCTCTTGGGCTCGATCTACTGGCTGTGCCTCTATATACAAGCACACTGAAAATCTCAAGCCCCGCTCTGTGCTTCACATTTTTAATAGCCATTAATTTGAAATGAGAATAGCCTCATGCCATCATTCAGGAGAGAGTACATAAAAAAAATTGTATTTGTGTAGTCGATGGAGGCAAACAGAGTCTTTGAGGATATATTTTAGACATCTCCTCTCGGGCACTTCCTTTAGGCATATTACAAGTGCCTACTCTAGGCAGCTAGTTCAGGTGTACACTTGGCCAGGAAAATCCTACCCACTGTCTGTGCAGAAAAGTATTTCCCAGGACAACACTGAGATATCAGTTTTGGGAAAATTTTGAGGGTTTTGATACCTGTTTCTGTCTCAGTGTGGAGCAGAAAAAAAGGCATACAGATATTTTTATTTAGTAAAGGAGAATTATGGAGTTTATGGAGAATGACCTTGCAGCCAGGATACTTCAATGGGATGTGAGAGAGATTGTTGAAATTTCTGCCTAGCCTGATTAGGGAAGACTCAAACCTGGAAAAAACTGTAATTCTGAAATGGTCTGTTCTGGAAGTTGCAGTTGGAGTAGTTCATGTTACCTTCTGTTCTGCAGCTCAGGCTCCTTACTTACTCCATGATGTTCTGGAGTTTTCTCTTAGAAAATGGTGCTGGCACACACACAGAGTCACTGGTTATAGGGAGTCACTGTTATAGGGAATCATCTGTTCTACCCAGAGGGAAAATTGGAAGTGATATCATTATACCACAGCATCCATGAAATTTTAAGCGAGGATAGCTGGGAAGAAGTATTTCTATTGTGGATATGAACAGCTTGGTTTTCTGGAGGAAATGGCACTACCAATGAACAGAAAAGCCCTATAAATTTGGGTAGAAAAGACATCTCAATGAAAAGTTTGTTGAACAGAAAATCTACTTTTCCCTCAAGTACAGCTTTCAATCGCATGAACTTTGGAACCTACAAGCTCACATTTTTAGAGAAGAAGATACATCTCAATCAGACTAATTCAGCATTGACATGACCATCTCACCTATGTCTCTTGTGACTACTGTGTATTTGAGGCTGAATGTGTGCAATTCCAATGACCTGAACCTGGAGTGTGGGCTAATTTTGCAAGTACATATTGGTCAATTATATGCAGATAGATTGTACACCACCCCACAGTGACAAAGACTGGTATTCCCTTGAAAAAATGTCTGAAGTTCCCTTAGCATTCCACTGGGTGCAATACAACTTTGTGAGAAATACAAACAGCAAGGTTAACCAAGCACAGGATCAAAACTGGCAGCACAGGTAGTCTGAATGGCAAATTTCTCTTCTGCATAAAGGGTGATCATCAATCATTGTTGGTCCTTAGACAAGCTACGTTTAAAGATTGATATATTATAGAGATATGGATGGTGATGAATGAGTTCCCTTTTCACTTGTTATTAAGGATCCATTTCACTGGTCCTTTCTGGGCACGCAGTCTGACCTCAAGAAGCACCTGTCATGGTGCACATTTATTAATTTTCCCTACTGCGGCCCACAAAACCTTTTTCCTGCCTGAGTTTGGTTAAACGTTTTGTTGCATTGCTTTGTGTTAAGCCTGGGGATTGTCAGGATGATTTATTCTTTTCATTGGAATGTTCCTATTGGTCCGTTTGTACAACACAAGCTCTGTCCTGAGTTCCACACCATGCTGCAGATGTCCAGGAAGGTTATACTTTCATATGCTTTCTTCTTTCCACTGCTCTGTTTTAAAGAGGCAGCTATTATTCTAGTGGTCTGTCAACAAGATGAATTTTCCAATTAGATTTGCCAGATGGCTGAGCTTGACCAGGACGGCCTAATTTCAGGCTCTGTCAACAGAGCATAACCAGATCACTGAAAATCCAGGTTGCTGGTTCCTTGCACTGCCTCATACAAAGTTGGCAGTGGTGGGCTTTGGGACTGGCCAAGGCTGTGCTCAGACTTCTTCTATGTGATTCTTTTCCAACCACTGAGATGGTACTTGCCCTATTCACTTCCCTCCACATTTCTGTTTCTTTTTGATACAGAAAAATAGCCTATAAAACAAACAAACAAACAAACAAACAAAAAACAAAAAACAACAACAACAACAAAAAGTTATATTCGCCCCCACCTGTATTTGTCATGCTGGATCAAACTCCGGACTCCAGGGATTGGGATTTGGCCCCTGACATTCAGCATTACATGCATTCATTGGTGCTGCATAAGAAAGTAAAGAAGATGTTTTCATATGGGACTGCTCAGTTGAGCAAAAGAAAGGTGTAGGAAGAGAAAACCTGCTAATTAACTGTCATATTGGTAGTGTGATCATGAAACTCCTGAGGTCCAAGGGAAGTGAGGATAAAGGGGAAATGAGTGTAAAGGCTTTTATGAGACCAGCTGAAGGAAGTGGAAAAGTTTTTGAGATTTAATTCCTTTAGAAAGTCATCAGTAACCTCCTACTCTGTTGTGGAACCATGAAATCAGATCAATGTCCTATCTTCCGTGTATAAGGACAGCTTCATGGAAAAAAGTTTATATAGGAAACTTTGAGTCAATCTGCACAGGTATGCAAAGGACCTTTTCCTCCATGGCTATTTCCTTACAGTTGGACTTGATGATCTTAAAGGTCTTTTCCAACCTAAGTGTTTTGTTGATTCTGTGATTCCTTTCTTGCCTAGTGAGAACACTGCTAGCTTGGCTGCTGCATAAATACAACTGAGTTCCAAAGGGCTCAGTCCTTTGATAAACGACACCATGAGAAATCACATAGCTGCTCTTAATCACACATTCATGCTGCTCCAAGTGCATCTGGGGTCACCTGTAACTACCTACTGTTGATAAATGGAGGTATTAGCATCAAACCTGAGGTTTTCCCCCCAGCTGTGAGATGCTTCTCCTGGGAGGAGGGGGTGGTTGGCAGAAAAGGTTGCAGGCTTTTATGCTGGCTACTCTTCAAAACCGAGCAGTTAACAATGACAGTCCTCCTCACGCTGGGCCTGGAGCCAGGCCAACAGCACTAAGCAAGTGCTGTCCCTGACCAAGTCACGAGATGAGGTTTGCCGAGGAAGCCTTGCTGCTTCTGGAGAGACACACCTCAAACGGGCTCAGTAGTACCAAGGTTCCAATTTAGTAGAAAACATGCTGAAGGGCAAAACCATGTGAAGGTTGATTTCAGCACATTGTAAGCTTGGTCTTCTAATTAAAGGGTTGAAAGAAAAGGTTAGAAGCAAACAAATACAAACACATCTGTGGCCTAAACTAAACACCAGCTCTTTTTGCCCAGTTCTTCTTCCACTCCAACCAGCTCTATTGCAGGGTCTAGCTCTGCAGTACGGGGCCCTTTGGTCTGTGGGACATTAGTTTCCCTGCTTGCTGAGGTGAAATGGGACTGTGTTTGCTGGGAACATGTTTGGAGCATGCCCAGAGAAGGGCAATGAAGCTGGTGAGGGGTCTAGAGCCCAAGTCTTACGAGGAGAAGCTGAGGGAACTGAGGTTGTTTAGCCTGGAGGAAAGGAGGGCTGAGGGGAGACCTTATCGCTTTCTACAACTGCCTGAAAGGAGGGTGTAGCGAGATGGGAGTCGGTCTCTTCTCCCAAGTAACAAGCAATAGGCCAAAAGGATGTATGCCAAGGGAGGTTTAGATTGGATATTAGGAAAAATTTCTTCACCGAAAGGGTTATCAAGCATTGGAACAGGCTGTTCAGGACAGTGGTTGAATCGCCATCCCTGGAGGTATTTAAAAGACGTGTAGATGGGATGCTGAGGGACATGGTTCAGTGGTGTTTTTGGCAGTGCCAGTGTGGTTAATGGTTGGGCTCGATGATCTTACAGGTCCCTTCCAACCTAGATGATTTTATGATTCTATGAGTGGTGATTTCTGATGGGCTGTGGTGTCCTTACATACCAGCAATCTGTAGGATTACCATTTCCCCATGCTCTTTCTGAGACAACATACTGTGAATCTACTCACTTTCCATGGCTAAAATGCAAAAACCAAATCTTTTACCAAGAAATGTGTGTTGGGAGTAAATTCAGGCAATGCAGCGAATACAGATGGGGAATATAGCTGAAAATGTTTTGGTTTATTTCTACTATTCTTCACATTTTTCATCTTCTCTGCCTGTCTGCAGAGCCTGGCTTTGTTCTGAAAGTCTTTTCCCACATACTGCATTCATTTACCACCCACAGATGCTGCCTGTTTATTCTTTCCTGTTGTTTTCATTGATCTAACATGAAAGTCACCTTGAACTGAAAGAGCTTTGCCCTTGCTAGGCGTACTAAAGTATTAAAAAATAGAAATATACAAATAAGTATACAAAGCACAGGGGCTAGGCAAGTTTTTGTAGGGATTGCTGTTGTAGGAGGTCATGGATACTGAATCTGAGTCACCCATAAAAAGGCAAGATGCTGTTGGATTGAATAGATAAGTCATAGAATGGTTGCAGACTAGATACCAAGGCAGGGTGTTACGGCTTTCAGTACTTATTTTGGTATCTGTATTTTTTTCTGAGCAGAAGCATATTGAGGTACTTACTGGCCAGTTTTTCATTCACATCAAGACTGGTGACATGGGGTCATATGTAACTTGCCTGTGGATATATTATAAGAGGTTTATCAGCAGAGAAAAAATGTTTCGCAAGTTCCTGCCAAGGTTTGCCATCAACCCTGCTTTTATGCAGCTGCTTTACAGCACGAAGGAAACTCAGACCTATCCTTGCCAAGGAAGAGGCAGCGCTTCAACTTGACAGCTTGGTACTGAGTGCTTAAATATTTTTTGGCACATGAATTTAGAAATATGTTTTCAGACAATTACATTGTGAGTATGCCTGCAGTGCTGGCAGCTGAGCGTTGGTCTGTTTGTTCTCTTAATTAAATATATGGCTAAATGCATTTAGCCATGTTAGCGTTGGCTGGGACAAGTGGTGCTGTGCTTGCTAGTCCCATGCAGCTCTGCCAGCCCTTGTGGTCAAAGAGCAGCTATACACTGTCACCGTGCGCTTTCATCCCGAGCACAAAAGCTACACATAGACTTCCTTCATGTCTTCCTTGTCAAAATTAAATTTCTTTGCCTCTTCTCTCTCCTTTTTGTACCATAGATCTTCTGCTTAATTCTGGCTGTAAGAGCAGCAGGAGGTGATTGTGTATTTTACTGCCACAGAGAAATGGGTTACACTCAAGAGAAAAGCTTAAGAGGATGTGCTTTCCAAATGGCACAAAAGAGCAAAGGCCCATTGTTTTCTGTAGTTGGTGGGCATTTTGGGCATCCTCCCTCTTATAAATGTGACACTTTGTGCAGGATGGAATCTAGTCCACCGAGAGGAACTTTCATAGTGACAAGCTGGTGGTTGACTAGTAATTTGTGGTCTATTTTTCTCCGTTTTCCAAGCCCACCTACTCTGTATTGCTTAAAAAGAGATCAGCGCATTCAAATAATGGTCTAACCAGTTTTAACCATAACCCATACCATCTGACCGCAAAAGTCTTGAAGTTCAGAGCATTCCAAAGCACTGAACACATTATTCCTCGCCTCCCACCATTGACTGTGTCTCCCACTGAAACTTTTGTTCCTGTATATATGTGAACCTGTGTGTATGTGGTTTGTATGTGCTTTGGCAAGCGCTTTTTAACTTCAAAGGAGTCAGGGAGAAGCTGAGAGGTCCATTCCACTCCTTCCCAGAAACTGGCAAAGACAAACGTGAGAATTTTCACGTAGTGGCTGAGGTGGAGTAGGTAATCAATAAGAAAGTTTTCTTTTATTATACATTGTATCTACATGCACTTATACTGTGATTTTGCCTTTTTTTCTTGAATTAAAGTATGAATACTTCTACAAGGGCTCCTTATAAGCTATATAATACTGAGCCTAATGGCATTGCAGTTTTGATCTTTCCAGCAGTGGCCCCAGATAACTTTGGGGCCCCCAGACAAATATACATGACTTCTGTTAATTCCCATAATATTCACCTGATACTTATCACTATATAATGCTTTAAAAAAGTGTCTCATTTTTGACCTAAATGGGTTTTTATGAACAAAACCATACAAAACAAAGTTAGCCAAGTCAGTGGTAAGACCCACACTTGAGAATTTTCGTTTGAGAGTTGAAATCTAAATGCAAACACTTGGTGAGGAGTATGTGTGTGTCCAGGATATCGATTTAGCATCTAACTGAGCTGAGCTGGAGGAAAATCCAGTGATTCAGGGTATCGATATGGTGGTCATGAATACTGTAGCCATAAATATGCTTCCTGAGGAAGTCTAAATAAATTAAGGAACTTTAAAAATCTTTCTCTTTTTTTTTTTTTTTTTTTTCTCTTCAGACACAGAGAATTGAAATAAATAGCATTAAGTCCCATTGCATAGACACATCTGTCCAGTGCTATCTGAAATACTTCAGGATCTCCAAGACATCTGGTTCAGGCTGGTGTATATGACTTAAGGAAGACTTGTTTGATCTGGCTGCTAGATGCTGGGTGAGATAATTCTCAGCACCTAAAATAGCACTGAGCCCTGTCAGTGAAGTCATTCCCTCTGGTGAATACTGCAGGAGAGGCTTAGGTTTGTCTGTTTATATCCATTACTATTTATATCTGCTTGATTATGCCAAGAGTGGAAGAAATACTCTTGCCCTTTGAAAGCTTTAGAAAACAAAGGCACACCTACTGATACCAAGGCATGCCATGAAAAATTACCTAAAAAAACTTTTTCTGCGCTGCTGCTTGAAAAGTCATCAAAAGAACATATATCCATTCTGCAAGTTACATTGAAAAATCATTCAAGCCTAAAAAATAGTCATCAATGACATGAAAATATTAACGTAACTACCATCCTGAAACTAGCTGATGGCAAAGCCACGTCTTTTAGCTGGACAACACAGAGAGAGGTGTCCTGGCTGAGGAAATAGCACCTTTTTAGTGATCTACAGGAGGGTTCAGCTGTGCATGGAATTTCAGGCCCTCCCAGTGCCATTCTCCCTTGCCGGCCTGCTTTTGTACTTGACACCTTTGCTCTTTATGTTTGTTCAAACAGTACTTTTCTAGCAGAAGAAAGAAGCCTCCATGGCTCTTTTCTCCCATCAGTGTGGCAAAGCAGACGAGAAAGGCAGATCCTCTCCCTTATCTTAGAGCACTAGGGCTGTTTGCTTGGAGCTCAGCCCTGCCAGGGGCCAAACGCTCCTAATAAGGTGGCTCAGAGGCAGTGCAATTGCATGCCCTGGGCTGCATCGAGGTGCCTAAAGAGACAGGTCCTGGTGGAGACATTAAAAAATACTTATTTCTTTTTGATTTAAGTGTCTGCTGCTCCCGAAAATCCCACAGCACGTGTAAGTAATCCTAAAACTCTGGTCCAGGGCTCTTTCCGAGGGTATGTAACTGGAGGGTGCTGCTGATGCTGTGTGTGGAGTGCCCGGCACCTGGCAGGATCCAGCCCCAAGCTCCAATCAGGCCCTGCTGGGCAAAGCCCTTCCCAGAGGTGAGGCCAGAAGGATGGTGCTGGCAGACTGAGCCCAGCTGAGGTTTGAGCTTGCCCTGCTGGATCACTGTGATGCGAGGGGACAAAATACCCCAAGCACCCCTGTTGTACTCTCTTTGGGCACAAAGAATTTGTGGTGTAAGACCTGAGGTGGGAAGAAGCAATTCTTTTATTTCTCTACTTCGGTCTTGATGAGGACGACAGACAGGTTCCCTAGCGCCATTTACACTGACCCACAGCTGGGCTTCCCAGTACCTGATTTTTTGTTGTTGTTGTAAATTGTAGCAAACAGGACATATTCCATAAAGTGAGCTCAAGTTTTCCTTTAAGCTAACACCCTCTACTGTTCACTCCTGTATATTATGCATAAACAAAATGTAGCCACGATTAAAGTGACTGTTAACTTCTGTGTGGTACAGTGACTTCTACAGTACTCTCCTAATTTTATTTTTTTTATTCTTTGAAACCAGTACAACAGTGATTTAGTCACCTGACCTACCTTGTACATCTTTCAGAAAAAAATATAACATGCAGCAATGTCACTTTTCAATAGTTTTGATGTAGTATACAACTTTCCGATTTATTTTTGAAAATATCTGTGATTCCTACAGTGCCAAGAATGGCTTAGTCTCACACTTTGATGCTATTGAATGTTGGGGCCTTAGTTTAGTAATCAAACGTTTGTGAGGTTGATTTTCCTATTTTTTATGCTATATTTTTATTTGATGTAGTTGTGAAAGTTAAATGGAGTTTCGTTGTGAATGGTGATTGTTTATGTTTCAAGAAGTTTTGATTTTGGAGACAACTGTCCTTTCCTGTGTTTAAAGAATCAATGTGTATGAGTTATCAGACTCTGAATTACCATGTAAAACAGACATCTGTGTCTGCCTACCTTGGAATTACAGGCACTTGCCATTTACCAGCTGTTTATGCCATAGAGGAGCCAGACTGGTCAGCCCGTGCTTTAAGGATAAGGTCAAGGCAAATGAAATATCCCTAGAATTAAATATTATTTGTCACTGGAAGAAGGGTGCTAAAATCAAAAGGACTTTAGGTTCCTGTCTTTGAAAGACAGCTACATGGCAATGGAAGAGGTAGGAGAAACTGCTGAGCTCCCTTCCGCAGTCTCCCAGTAGCTCTCAGTAGCATGATACAATGGTTTGAAGCTCAGTTTCAGTCTCCTTATTTCTGCATAAGAATATCTAGCACATCCTGCTTTCTAGAAATCCCCATCTCCATTAGCAATAAAAGGGCTTAAGGATAACGTACATTTAGGAATACTATTTTCTAGGGGCATGAAACTTGTCCTTCAGTGCTCTTTTCCATATGTAAACTAATGAATGGGGAGCTAACCTTGAGGAATATAATCTGCAAAAACATTCCTTTCCCTCTCACCATTACCAGCACCAAATCAGCCAGTATTTGTTGTTCTGTTCATAGGCAGGTGCAAGTACAGTTAATTCTTATCAGCTAAACAGGATTTTAATGGGATTAATCTCATGAGTTCTTCTGTCTTACTGCCAGCCTCTGAAGCTACTTCCAAAAACTCTGGGTCTGTCTCTAGAACTCAGATTTTCTGACCACCCAGAGTTTTCCCTGAGTTTCCTCTGTGCTGAAAAAAGAGGCACCATCCCAGGAAATCCCTTACTCCCAGTGGCAGCTGTGCTGCCGTTTCTCATTTGACTTTCCAAGAAGCATCAGAAGATTAGTAGCAATCTCTTTGCTAGTTGCTAATCCAGAGCTCTGTATTACAGCCGTCCCTCTGAATATGATATTAAGTAGACAATAAACAGAATAGTGTTCAGAAGTGCTACAGTGATATATGGAAAGATATATTGATGCCCCTGCCTTGAGCCCTGCTGAAATAGCTGTAACACCCCCAAGGCAATTCCATAGGCCTACTCAGGCCAAGAGGTGATGCATAGCCCTCCTCATTCCTTACGTATGGGCAGCATCAACTTTCAAACTTACGTTTTGGTGACAGTTACTGCTCAAGAGGGTCTTTGGCCATTGTATAGGAATTTTAAGTATGCTATTAGTTTGTTGAAGTAAAACTCCTGTTGGTATGGAATTAGGACAAGCTGGCCCCAAATTAGGATATTTCACTGTCTTGATGAATATATGCATCCTGATAAGCTACAACAGGCTATGCCAGTCTATGGTAAGTTATCATGCCTTAACCTTGTATGTAAGTTAAAAGAAGTTAGGATATAGGTAGCCCAGCGCTCACACTGCAAAAGAAGATATGTCCTCCAAAGAGAGACAGAAGAGCCATCTAACAAGAACCTATCTGTCCCACCAGAAGAGCAGGGAGAGCTGGTAACTTGCTCAGTTCAGGTGCATCAGTGAGGGAGGACATGAATCACTGACCAGAGCTCTCAGACAGCTTGTTTGTTCATGCAAAGCTTGCATGCAGTATGTTCTCATTGGCAAAGATTTCTGGTGTCTGCCTTCATTGTCTGTGGTCATCTTCATATCATAATACAGTTCCCACCTGCCCCAACCAGTGGTATTTGCTCTTTAAAAACATGTCTTCCTTTCTTCAGCATTTCTGCTTTGGCACACCTAATTTCTGGGAGCTGGGGCTGGCTATATCTGCCAGTGATACCGTAGTCCGAGTACTGCAGGTCTGGCTGCAGGTTGTTCCTATGCAACCATGTTGGACTGCTGCTGCCCTGCTTTACTCTCTGGTCTGTGGGAAGTCATATAAAGACATTAAACAGTGCCAGATAAATGAAAATGGACTGGAATGTTGAACATTGTGTCACTTTTTTTTTTAATGACTATTATTAACACCGGTATTAGCGAGGCATACTTTATACTTTGAGCCTTCTATACAGTAAATGGAAATAAATGGTGTTGGCCAAAATAACTCCAAAGCAAAATAAAGAGGATAGGATTTTTTCTTCTCCTCTTTCCTCAGTGGTTGAGGCAAGTCACTGCTTTCTGACAGGAGGCATCAGACTGCGCAAAGTGCTGTTCAATTGGAGGTCATCACATGGATGCTCGGAACTGTTAGTCCCTGGTAGCTGTCTCATATACTTTCTTTAGATCTCTAGTTTCTTTAGTTCTAAGTTTACAACTTGGCACCGTGCTTACAGAAAGCAGTCAGAGACCTACCACTCATCACTTGCCTCATGTATCTCAGGACACAGTCCATCCCGGAGTCTGAGCGGACTGCTGTTAGATCCAAGTAAAGATATTTATGAGTTCATGAAAGACACATCTTTAATCTGTGTTCACCAACATTTGGCTGCAGACTGTCACCCGAGTTTCCTCAGTCATTAGTGAGGCCTGGCCATGACAGCAATTGCCTTCATAAAGCAGGATGAGAAAAGCTTTTAAGCCCTACTTTATATGTCATGTAAGTGTCTCTCTTCCCTTGTGCTTGCTGCTAATGGACCACCATTATGTGACTGAAAATGCCAATTTATTCTCTTCGGAGGAGCTGGGCTGTATCCCTATCGATGCCTCAGGCCTGACTAGCATTTTGCTGAAATTCCCCTAGAGAGAGCAGGAGAGTTTTATTTTCACTAAGAGATAGGTTTGTCCTGAGAAGCAACATAAAAAATAAGTGTTCTAATGTGTACTTATTATCCCAAGCTAGTCACCTGGGAAACATTAACAAGGCTGCATTTGCAATCGTGTTTGTTTGAACAGAGCAGCATGAAAATCCACAGAAAATTCTCCCTGAGCATCTGCAGTGCTTCTGCACGGATCGCCCAGCCTGTGTCTTCAGGCAGTTTGACTCACACAAGATGGTAAGTGAATTCAGAGGTAGGCTTGCAGTCAGCAGGAATTTCCACACCTCTCTTTGGCCACGAGAGCCACGTCCCTGCTGATTGACGTCCGTGTCCCCCCCATCCCTTGGGACTCTCTTCTGGCACAGAACCGGGCATGGGCAGGTACTTGCTTTTCTGTGAAAGGCTCTGTAAACCGGCTGTGCTGCATAAATGATACAGCTGCGTGCTTGCTCCGGCAACAGGCAGGAAGGTTCCTTATCTACCTATGCATTGGCCTACTCTTACGCAAATACCTCTGTTTGTCAAACACCAAACAATATTAAAAGCTTACCATTCATTCTTTGGAAATTTTAGCCTGTAATGGCTTGCATTGTGATTTTGCTTGTAAAAATGACTGGCTTTAGGTGGACGCTAAGGCTTTCGTTTATATACCAACGATCCAATCCTATAACACCAGAATATGAGAGATGTTTTCCATTGATTTCAGTGGGACACAGTACGTGCTACTGTGCACTCAACATTTATTTTTATGCAAACCAAGGAAAAGCTCATTCATTTTGGGTAAAAAAGTTCAATCCTTCCCTCTTACTGTGCATCCCCCCCTAGTGCAGAATAAGGTAAATTAAACACTGTTTATTCACTTATAATTAGAACAGCACAGAAATTACAGAGTATAACACTGAATGGGTATGAGTGCCCTTTTGCTTTTGTCAGGTTCCGAAAACAGCTTAGCCATGTTCAGGTTTCTGCAGTAGTCAGTTCCTCGCAGGATTAGGCTGTTTCAGAACTGTGAAAATACCTGTTTCGGGGGTTTCGCAGGCGTTGAACGCTTTCTGGTCCTTGTTTCTGTTTTTATTTCCTGTCTTTTGAATCTCTTTGTTTTGCATTTGCACCTGTGAACTGCACAGTTTTGCTCAACTGAGCTTCCACTCTGTAGCTCGGCTCCAAATCACAACTCAAGCTCTTTAAATGTGAGTGGCTTTTTAAGGCAGATCTAATCAGTGTTTCTCTTGGGAGCGAAACCAAATGAGCTTTCCTCAGGTTTGCAATTCAGTCCAATTATTTCGCAGATCTTTGTTCATTTAATTCCTCTGAAGTGGAACAATCAGAAGAAATGGGTCAGAACTACGGTGCAAACAGGAAATTATGATTTCTTAACTTGAAGAAAATGAGATTTTGAAAAGCATGTATTTATATATTTATTTGCTTACTTACTTAAAAAGCCTTATTCTCCTGTCATGCATCCTGGTGATGCTTTAGTGCAGAGCACAGCAGTCTTGAGAGAACTACCACAATAATGTCAATGCCCCTCATGGCAGAACCACACAGCCAAAGCCTCAGATACTGTAAATAAGCTCAGCTCTGTTAGTTACCCTGGAGCTACACCAGTTTACAGCAGCTGAGAACTGGAAGGTCACTGGAGTCAAAGGATGAGGTATCACTTCTTGGATAGTATCATTACTTATGTGATTACATATTAATCACCTAAGAGATTCAGAAGGAGACTTCTAGCAGTGCCACTAAACACTTATTCCTTTTTGGCCACAAAAGGTGATTACGTACCTGAATTTCTACTTTGGCTATTGACCGTCTTCCCCACAGGGCCTGACTCCCTCTGTGTTTGGTTGATCATTACAACAGCACATGGTCTGTGGGGGGTATTGACTCCATTGACTGAACAACTGGGGTTTATGCTCAGATGACTAATGCCAGGGATTGGCCTCAAGGTGTGGAAGCACAGTGCTGGCATAGTGTCTGCTTCCAGCTTTTGGGGCCTCATTCAGCTCAGTGAAATCAGTGAAACTGAACTCTGCTCTGAGCCCAAGCTAGCAGAGAGCAGGGTGGGTTTACAGAGCTAGGATCGCACCTGTGAGCTGGCTTGATCCTCTTCTCAGACGTACTTTTTGCCTCACAGATTAAGCATTCCTCAAAATGCTCTCCTGTTGCTGGATGCAGGAGGGCACTGCAGTGTGTCTTCCAGCAAGTGATGAGTTTTGAATGTTTCCAGTCTATCATAGGCTCAGGATTTCATTCTATGATGGACTAAGAAAAGTCTCTGAAAACTCCTGTTGCAAATAACTCATATTTTTAACTGGTTTTAACATTAACTGGTGTATTTCAGAGATGTTACTGCTGCATCATCTGTCTTTTTTTCAGTTGATTTCTCAGAGGCTACTGATGATTAATCTGAAAACTCACAAGCCAACTTGTCCTGGAATTAAAGAGAGCTTCAGCTTGACAGACTAACTCTGGAGAAGTGGAAACCTATGGGAGAAAGATATCTGTGAAATTCTTTCTTTCTCAGAAGATTGTCAAAGTATATGTTATAAAAAAGTGCAATTTATGGACTCAATGATCGTGATTTTTCCAAGTTTTGTTTCTTTTTTCCATTTTAAAGAAAATAGATCAAAATTACATATCATTTTTATAGTCATTTAGCCATGGTGTTATTGGCAGTATTTCTATAACTCATGGGCATCTAATGAATACAATAAAATGGACCTTTTTAAAGACCACAGCATGGTATGAGAGCCAGTTCCATTACATGCAAGTAAGGGCAAATAACAAGACAGGCAGTGTCATAAAACACAGAAAAGGGAGAAGGCTGTTTCCCCATTTTCTCTTCTGAAAATAGCCTAAGCCATGCACTACAACTAACTTACTGAAGACAAAGATTTCCTAAAATGTATTGTTTGGAAAAAAAGGATTGATAGAAAATATTTGAGACATATCACCTCAGCTTACCAGCCATTTTCTAGCAGCTATATGATTTTTAAAGCACAGATATTCACTCTGAATTGGTGTCGCAGAGATTGTGCTTTGTGTGTTTTGCTCTGAAGCAATAAAAGGATACTGCAAAACTGGAATGGGAAAGCTCTTAGAAGGAAATCTTTTCAGGGGAAGCCAAAAGAATGTGGACCCTTCCTCACATCCCTTGGGTTGGTGCAGAATGTTCCTGCAACATCTGCTTTACTGATCGGCAAGAGGACAAAAACATTTCATCTTGGCAAGGTTTTTTGACCAGAGGCTGCTAGCGAGGAAAGTCCATGTTTTTAGGACACATGGACTGATACTGTAGTTATTTGTAGAAATATATATGCAGTCAGGGTAAAATTTTCTCTGTTCTTCAACTCAACAGTGAACTGGTCTGAAAAGTAGAAGGAATAAAAATGAATTAAAAAGTTATTGGACTGCGCTGACACTCAGGGACTTGAGATGCTTGCCGCTCCTGAAGGGGCCATTGCTAGCCCCATGCTCCTCAAGCCTTTGTTGGATGAGACTAAGAATTGCTTTCTTGGAAGACCTTGGTTTTGAGATGAACCCCTGAGAAACCCTGCATGAAACAGAAATCTCTCTGATGCCAGCCAGCTTTAGTAGGGAGCAGGTGACTGATACTCTTTTCCTGGTGACAGGATGTCTGATCCTTTCTTCTTCTCAATCTACTATACCTATGTTCAGTCATTTGTGGATCATTGTGGAAGTTAATTTTATTACTGATGATATGCACAGATGCACGTGAACTATTTTTTCTTCATTTTACTAACCTGGCTGTTTAACTCTCAGATATTTTATGTTTTATTTTCTCTTTTGCAGCAAGCTCATTTCTTCATCTGTTTTTCTAGAAAGAAAGGCACTGATTAAGTATTACTTAAATATTACTATTTTCCTGGACTTCAAAATAAACTAGGAAAGTCTTACAGTGGGTATTAGCATCTATGTTCTAATTTTATTAAAGTGAAGATAAAAATAAATGTACAGTGAAGTCAGACTAAAAATCTAGGAAATAGAATTCTTGGCACAGTAATGAAACAAGAAAACCTGAAAGAGAGAAGTAGACGGGCACAGCTGAATAGGGTCTTAAGGGTAGGTATGAGAAGTTCATGACATGAAAGATGAAAGAAAACAGGAGGAAGAATTTGGAGAGTGGACTGACAGCTGAGGAATTTCACTTGTGAGCTGTAAATAAGCTGGAAAAGAATAAAATGAAAGAGCAAGCTATGAGAGAGAGTACTGTGTTTAATAACCAAGGCGGTGAGGACCAAGGCATGAAAGACTGTAACGTAAAGGGTGGCTTTTTCTCCCTTCCCCCCTCCCCCCGTTTTCTATTTTGAGGTGCTGGAACTCCAGATTTTCCTTTTCTTATTAATTATAATTTCCAGCTGCAACTATCACTGATGCTTTGTTAATTGCAGACAGAGTGGAACAAAATGGGTATTTAATTTGCATATAAAACTACAGAATACTTTGTCAAAATTAGACATAGTAATTAATGGTTGTGTTTTCAAAAGGTGTCTGTCAGAGACCAATAATTTTAGGTCACTGAGTTAAATCATCAGTAGTGCCTTGCTGAACATAACTATTTGGATGGATGATGTCTTGCAGCTGTCAGCGTGTTGAATACACTTGTTGATGGCTCTCAGAGGACTGGCTTAATGATTGTACAAATAAAGCATGATCTAAACTTAAAAAGATAATGCATGAAAAGTAGGAAAATGTTAGAAAGAAGGAGTATTTGTTCCCTGAATAAGCATGTTTTCACTTATATCTAACAATTCAAAAAATGGGAAAGTGGAAAGGTATTTCTTTTTTTCCTGACATCTTCACTACCTAGGCAACTGGCCAAACTCTGCCACTAGTAGGTTGAAACCTGCTAGTAAATAGGTTTGAATAAGAACATGATTAACACTTAGGAACAAATATGAGAACTGGAAAATATTGCCAAATTTAACGACAGGACACAAGATGGTTTTCTGCCCCTTGTGCCTACTACTTTAGCAATGACTGATGACAGTAAACAGCAATTAAACCTTTTTGTCACTCTGTTGTGTGCACTTCACGCGCTATTGGCCACGTATGGTTAGAGCTTTAGTGGTTCCATATCAACAATCCTCTTTGTTTTGTCTGGGTAGCTCTACATTTTAAATGTGTTTGTTCAATCTCATTGGGAGATTATTTAGCAGAATTAAATCTGTGAGCTTTGCAACTAGTTACATTCCATTTCAGACATAATTTCAAATATAATTACTGGATACGTTACTGCCTTTGAAGAGGTATAGTCATGACACCAATGTCTGGAACAGTCACTGATATTTATAAAAGCATTAAATTTAGCAAACCAGATTTTCATTTGGGTAAACTTATGCCAACTAAAAGCCTGTACCAGCATTTTCAGTGAATTAGCTGAACATCGTGGTGCTTAGGAGCTGTACAAAGCCCTCAGCAGCACCTTTGCCTCAGAAGCAAATGGCGCATGAGGACCAGAAGGAGGGGCAGTTGGTTCAGCAGCTCCCTACTGTAGGCTGACCACACCATGTCAGAGCACCAAGTGCGCTGGAGCCATTTGGGTCCCCTCTCATCTTGTGTATGTCCCCAAAAAACACAGTGTGTATGGATGGTGGAAAGAGACTCTCTTCTTTGACTAGATGCGTAATGGGGGCATGTATAATGAGCCATCATAAACTCACAGCAAGTTTAAACCTCTTGCTGCCCTTTTTGGGCGAGTTTCAGTGCCTGAATGATGCCTGCATCCTTTACAACAGCGGTTCTATTTCTTGCTGCAGAGAGCTTTGCTATTACTTTGTCCTTCTCTTCATCAACTCCCAACTAATCCTACTTTCCCTGATTTTTTTTCCTCACCCTTTCTTACTCTCTCCAACAGCTTCGTCTCCCCTTTGCTCCATGCTCACCCCTGGCATTGCTGTGCTACTTTAGTAGACATGCCTTGCTATTGGGACATCAAATGGTTTTATGGCATATTTTTCTGGGAGGTGGTAAGAACACTCTGTCCCAGCTCTCGTTTGCTTGCAACAGTAGTTTCTCTGAGCAGCTTCTCCTCCAAATGGTCACTTGAGTGGGAGAGCAGTCAGACTCCCTCAGCTCTACTTAGTGCTCTGTGAAGATGTACCCTGTTCTCCAGGGGAACATTTAATTGCTCCCCAGTCATTTGGGTGCATGTGGTAGCAGATGGTCACTGGCTGATTAAAAGTCAGTGAGGGACTGGGATCTTAATCAAGTCTCTCTTCTGTGATTACAACCAATACAAATAGTTGACATGGCATCTGTGACTGGAGGACCTCCAGCTTTTTTTTGCAACAAGGAACACATAGCTGGAAGCGGGAGCTGGCTCAGCATGATTACCTTCTAAGGGGCGGGAGGAGGCTGGTGGTGACAGGGAACCAGTGGTTGTGGTTTGGTACCAGTCACAGCTCTGTCATTCCAGGTGGTGTGCTGTTTGAAGGGAGAAACATGCAGTATCTCTCAGTGAGTGCAACTTCTTGAAGACGACAAAAGTGCTTCACACGAGTTTGAAGAGTGGGTACTGTTTTCCCTGGTACTACTACAGATTCGATTTTTCCAGATTTTTTAAAAATGTATTTGCTATGCAGAAGCTTTTAGTGCAGAAAGGGCTGTTCGTTTTAACACAACCGGAAAGCTGAGAATGAGGTGGCACACTTAATGGAGAACACTTAATATTGCTTATGCCTTTGGTATATATTTAACAACCTGCAAATAAAGAATATTGGTGTTGGAATTTTGTGCTTTAATTAAGGCTTCTACCCCTCTACAGAACTGTAAGTGCAGCTTTTATTATTTCGACAGAGAATGATGACTCCAGGAAGAACCTAGGAAAGAGAAAGGAAAACAACTGGTGCAGGCTGTCTATTTATACTCTGAGAAATCAAGTACCTATTCTAAAATTTATGTAATTCAGCTTTACCTAAAAATTGAGAAATAATTCTGTATTCTTTAAAAAAGTTGTTATATTGTCAATGCATTATGTCCTTGAAAATAAAATAGCGTTTTTAAGCAAACATGCATGTTATGATAAATGTTTAAATAAATTTAGTTAACTTAAATAAATTCAGTTAACTCTCCAGCCTGGACAGGCTGGAGAGTTGGGCAGAGAGGAACCTAATGAAATTCAACAAGGGCAAGTGTAGGGTGCTGCACCTGGGGAGAAATAACTCCCTGCGCCAGTACAGGTTGGGGGCTGACCTGCTGGAGAGGAGCAGCTCTGAGGAAAAAGACCTAAGAGTCCTGGTGGACAACAGGATGACCATGAGCCAGCAATGTGCCCTGGTGGCCAAGAAGGCCAATGGCATCCTGGGGTGCATCAAGAAGATTGTGGCCAGCAGGCCGACGGAGGTTATCTTCCTCCTCTACTCTGCCCTGGTGAGGCCCCATCTGGAATACTGTGTCCAGTTCTGGGCTCCCCAGTTCAAGGACAGGGAACTGCTGGAGAGGGTGCAGCAGAGGGTTACAGAGATGATCAGGGGACTAGAACATCTCTCTTATGAGGAAAGACTGAAGGACTTGGGTCTTTTTAGTCTAGAGAAGAGAAGGCTGAAGGGGGGATCTGATCAATGCCTATAAATACTCAAAGGGTGGGTATCAAGAGGATGATGCCGGCCTTTTTTCAGTGGTGCCCAGGGATAAGACAAGAGATAACGGGCACAAACTTGAACACAAGAAGTTCCATCTAAACATGAGGAGGAACTTCTTTCCTGTGAGGGTGGCAGAGCCCTGGAAGAGGCTGCCCAGGGACGTGGTGGAGTCTCCATCTCCAGAGACATTCAAAACCCTCCTGGGCACATCTGTGTGCAACCTGCTCTAGGTGGACCTGCTTTGGTAGCGGGGTTGGACTAGATGACCTCCAGAGATCCCTTCCAACCCCATAACATTCTGTGATTCTGTGATTCTGTAACTTTTTTTTTTTTTCCTTTATGAAACACTTTTTTTTCTCCCAGAGATTTAATTGTATGATATGAAAGATTTGAAGATGCTTAAGATTGATTAGGGAGGTGCATTGAGGTATTGTGAAGATGTATGATAGCTTTAACATAGTAATTTCTCTAAATTTTCTTACACCAATACCACTGCCTGCTATGACAGACTTCAGAAAGTAATGCATTCCCAGGCATGCATTCCCTGGAATGCATTCCCTGGAAGAGTGGCTGGAAAGCTGCCTGGCAGAAAAGGACCTGGGGGTGTTGGTGGACAGCCGGCTTAACATGAGCCAGCAGTGTGCCCAGGTGGCCAAGAAGGCCAACGGCATCCTGGCCTGTATCAGGAATAGCGTGGCCAGCAGGAGTAGGGCAGTGATGGTGCCTCTGTACTCGGCCCTGGTGAGGCCTCACCTCGAGTACTGTGTTCGGTTCTGGGCCCCTCACTACAGGAAGGACATTGAGCTGCTGGAGCGTGTCCAGAGGAGAGCCACCAAGCTGGTGAGGGGTCTGGAGAACAAGTCCTATGAGGAGTGGCTGAGGGAACTGGGCATGTTTAGTTTGGAGAAGAGGAGGCTGAGGGGGGACCTCATTGCCCTCTGAACTACCTGAAAGGAGGTTGTAGAGAGGTGGGTGTTGGCCTCTTCTCCCAAGTGACTAATGGCAGGACCAGAGGAAATGGTCTGAAGTTGAAGCAGGGGAGGTTTAGATTAGGTGTTAGGAAAAATTACTTTACTGAGAGAGTGGTCAGGCACTGGAACAGCCTGCCCAAGGAGGTGGTGGAGTCGCCATCCCTGGAGGTATTTAAGAAACGTGTAGACATGGCACTTCAGGGCATGCTCTACTGCCTGAGATTGTTGGTTTGTGTCTGTTTGTGGGTGGGTGTAGGGTGTGGTTGTGGGCGTTTGTTTTGGTTTGGTTTTGGTGTTGGTGTTCTGGGATTTTTTGGGTGTTTTTTTTTTTTTTTTGGTTGGTTGGACTCAACGATCTCAAAGGTCCCATCCAACCAAAAATATTCTGTGATTCTGTGATTCTGTATGGACATTTGGTTTTGTTGATTCAGCCTGGTTCCCTTGTTGTCCAGATCTAGGACTTTTTGGAAATCTCCACAGCTTTTTCCTGGATTCCCTTCCCAGGCTTCCTTCAAGTAACAACCAGAATATGGTCGCAAGATGTACAACTAGACCTTACCACAGTAGGAAGCCAGGACCTGCAAAGTGCATGTATCTATGTGTAGCACCTGGTAAGTGAAACCAGAGCTTGAACCTTTTGATGGACAACAGCAAGTACTTGGTGCATGCCTGGTCGGCTAGGTCCTCCACCAGCGTTTCCAGGACACTCTCCAGAGTTCTCCAGGGGGCAAAACAGCAGGAAGGGAGGAGAAAAAGCATGCTCTTCAAACACTTTCTGCCTTCCCAGGCTTTTCTGTTTTGATCCCCACCAAAACCTGTTACTCCAAAGACCAATGTGATAGCTGCATGAGACCTTCAGTTTCTGATGGTGTTTTAAGAGTTTTAGACATGGCCTTTTCCACTCATTAGTGCTTGTTGTGTGATGTCGTTCATCATTCTTATGTAAAATAATTCTAAGAGAGGGGAGAGCAGTGAGTAACTCTGCCTGCCCATAAACCCAAGCACTTAAATGCATTTCTAGTGTCATATTGTGTTCAATCTAGCTGAATTGTCATTGTGCGGCAAAGTGCAGTGGCCTCTCAGTTATGAATGACATGGCTTCTGCTGACTCTTTTTCCAGATGAAGAATCATTTTATGGAGCTTTCATACATGGTCTTTGCATCCATCTTTTATGGACCCTGTGAAAAGCAAAATCAGAATTGAACAGGTAAAGTTCAGGGGAGTGTGATAGCCTTCAGGGAGCTTCACAAGGCCAAGATGAGGGAAGCAGGCTGCCTGGTGCTGGCTGAGTATCAGCATGAAGGTGAACTCCATCCAGGAGGTCAGAGAGAGAGGGCCAAATCATAGAATTGTTAGAATTGGAAGGAACCTTAAAGATCACCTAGTTCCAATCTCTCTGCCATGGGCGGGGACACCTTCCACTAGACCAGGCTGCCCAAAGCCCCATCCAGCCTGATCTTGAACATGTGAATGGGGCATTCACAACTTCTCTGGGCAACCTGTTCCAGTGTCTCACCATCTTCAGAGTAAAGAATTTCTTCCTAATATCTAATCTAAATCTAACCTCTTTCAGTTTAAAACTGTTACCCCTTACCCTAACACTACACTCCCTGATAAAGAGTCCCTTCCCATCCTTCCTGTAGTAGTACCTTTAGGTACTGGAAGGCTGCTACAAGGTCTCCATGGAGCTTCCTCTTCTCCAGGCTGAACAACCCCAACTCTTTCAGCCTGTCTTCATAGCAGAGGTGCCCTCTGATCATCTTCATGGCCCTCCTCTGGACTCACACCAACAGGTCCATGTCCTTCTTAAGTTGGGGGCCCCACAGCTGAATGCAGTACTCCAGGTGGGGTCTCACAAGAGAGGAGCAGAGGGGCAGAGTAGAGGGGCAGAATCACCTCCCTCAGTCTGCTGGCCACAATTCTTTTGATGCAGCCCAGGGTACAATTGGCTTTCTGGGCTGCCAGTGCACATTGCTGGCTCACGTTGAGCTTCTCATCCACCAACACCCCGAAGTCCTTCTCCTCAGGGCTGCTCTCAATCCATTCTCCACCCAGCCTGTCTTTGTCCTTGGGATTGCCCCAACCCACATGCGAGATCTTGCACTTGCCCTGGTTGAACTTCATGAGGTTTTCCACCTCTCAAGCCTGTCTGGGTCCCTCTGGATGGCATCCCTTCCCTCCAGCATGTCCACTGCTCTACACAGCTTGGTGTCGTCGGCAAACTTGCTGAAGGTGCACTCAGTCCCGCTGTAGTGAAGAAGAAACCTACTCGTCGGTACACCGAGGAGAAACACCTCCTCATCAAGAAGGCGCCAGTCCCGTCAGTGCTGTGACCGCCTGTGGGGTATCATTTCCCCACGGACGTGCCGGGACGGCGGGGCAGAGACGGGTCCCCTTCTAGGTAAACCCCCTCCCTGACGGCTGCCCGGAGGGGGGGACACGTCCCCCACTCGCCTTCCTGTCGAGGCCCCGCTCCCCGTCCGCCCGAACCCGCTCCCGTCGGCCCCGCCGCCGCCCCACCCGGCCCCGCCGTCCTCAAAGGACGGCCCCGGTGTGGGGGGGACGCTGCGGCGGGCAGCATAATCGGCAGGGCAGCCGATGAAGGCGGGCAGCCTTCATCGAAGGCGCAAGGGGCGGCGTGTGGGAGGACGCGGAGGCAGGGGAGGGCGGCGGGGAAGCGGCTTTCTCTGGCAGCCCGGCCCCTCTGGAGACGCCGCGGAGCCTCCCCGCGCCGCCCGGCCTCTCCCCGCGGAGCGGCAGCCGAGGAAGCCGCGGAGGCACCGGCGGGAGGGCGGGGAAGCGCAGCCGGGAGCGGGATGGCTGGGAGGGAGCGAGGCTGAGGCGGGCTGCGCGGAGGCTGCGACCCCGCAGCCCCCTTTCCCCCAGCAGGGATGAGAGCCCGCCCGGGCGCGGCTCCGCCCCGCCGGTAGCCAGTGCGGCGGGGGCCGAGGCGTGTGTCGCTGCCGGGCGGAGCCGCGGGGCCGGGGGGAGCCACCTCGCTTTTCGTGTCGGGGCGGGAAGGGCGACGCCGCCCCGGGCTGCGGGTCCGCGGGCCCGGCCCGACCCGGCCCGGCCCGGCGGCAGGTTCCCAACTTTTCTCGGCGTGGCACGAAACGTGCCCCGGGGCGCCGCCGAGCTGCTTTGACGTCTTGATCCTCTCCGAGAACTTAACAGGATCGCAAAAGCCTTCGAGCGGCTTTTCCCGGCCGGGCGGGTTTAGGCGTGCGGGATTCGGCTGTAATCCGCCCGTGCGGAGCGGAGCGGAGGGGAGCGGAGCGGAGGGGCGGCCGCGGCGGGCCCTGCCCCGCCGCCCCCGCCGGGCCGGGCCGAGCCGGGCCGCCCCGCCGGGGAGAGGGCTACTGTTGGCCGGAGAGAGGGCTACCGCTGCCCCGGCTTCCCGGCACCGCCTCGGAGAAGGGCAGCGCTGGCTGTCAGCCTTGCTTAAGGATAACGGCCCCGAGGCGCCTGCATTCAGGCAGACAGGCAGAGTTTCTGAGTTGGGATACAGCGGGGGAAAGCGTGGAAAGGTGAGTCTGGAAGGGGAGGCAGCAAGCCTCCGTTTCTGTTACGCTTGGGAGAGTGGGATCATGTCCTTCACCTGACTTCAGTTCTAAACCTTAACTCTAAAGCTGGAAATAGAAGCGTAACTTACAATCTTTTATTTTTTTTTTTTTTTAAGGAAAGTATTAATTTGATTAATTGTCACAAAGATCCTTGTATCCACAGTTAAATAGGATTCAGGACACAAATCCGTACAGAAGCGGGGCTGGAGGGAATTACCTGTTGACTCCCATTGACTGAGGCTTCTCTTTACCAGTTTGATCCATGTGGCTCTAACTTCTCTGCTCTCCGGTGCCTGTGGTACAAGCATGAGGTTGTTAAACCCTATAGAAAGAAAATGCTAGCAAATGCTACAAGCGTAGTGAAAGGAAATAGCTTTCCTGAGATTCGTGGTGCTCCTGCTAAATTGGCCTTGTTTTTAGCAATATGACATCTTTTGCAAAACTCCTGCGGTGTAAACGAGGCCATAGTGTGCCTAAGAATATGCAAGATAGAATAATAACTATAGTCGGTGTCTTTCTCTAGTGCATGGTCCACTCACTTGCCGAGAGAAAAAAGCCAAAACAGGGCAAGGAAAAATGACATGAATGTTACTTTAAACGTCTGAAGAAGTAATGTTAAATGTAAATGTTGGTACGAGTTGTTAGTTGACACTTTTTACTTTATTTTGTTCTCCAGGTTCAGAGTCATTCCATGCAAAGCAAGTAGTAAGAGGATTGTTCTATTTAAAATCTGTAATTTTCATTGTTGCAACTGAGTAAATTGTAGTTTCAGATGCTACAGTTTGTGAAATAGCATAACTTTGCCTTCAGTCGGCACAGTTGTTTTTTTTTCCTTGTATTTTTTATGTTGTTTTCTTTGAGCATGCATGCTAAACCAGCATCTGATTAGAAAAATACAGGGTGCAGATGATAATGGGACTGTCAGGATGTCTAATCAGGAAGGGTAATCATGGTAAACAAGCAGTGAACGACTTGAGGAAAGAGCACATCAGCTTTAAAAAATTATACCCCATCCTTCCATGTCAGCATCTCTCAGCTCAGCCTTCTGCATACCTCTGCCCATCTCAGCCTTTGTCATCCAATTTGCACCCAAGCTCTGTCATTTCGGCTCAGCACGTTATCCTGCAGCCTTCTCCAGTGCTGCCATCTCTTTTCATTAGCATCTCTTAAATCCTCTTCTGTCGAGTGCCTTTTGAAACGTGACACAAATTGCCTCTCGTGTTCCTTCCCTAGCCAAATGGGATGGCTGTGATAGTTCACATAAAGTGGGCAGGGGGTGAATTTGAATGGGTGAAATTGGCACGTATGCATGTGCACCCATGTAAACATGTATATATATATTATAGATACTCGTTAAGAAACGTAAACCTGCTGTGTTTTAGCTGTATACATGCCCTTGTCATGTTTACTTTTAAGAGTTAACTTGGCAAATGAATGCACTGACAGAGGTGTTGGCAAAAGTCGTAAATTTTAGACAGTGATTACGGGAGCCTTGGACAGAGCTTGTTTTCTGTACAGAAACATGGATACTTGCATCATGTTAACCCATGCTAGCGACAGAAACAATGTGATGTGACTTGGTTGTCCAGTCAACGGCAATTTGTAATTTACTGTGTTTTAACTTACAACGTTATATTCAGTATACACAGCTGGTTTCCTGAACAGTTTCCAGTCTAAAAAATAATTAATAGAAAATGGTCTGCAAAGATATTTAGCAGACCTTAGAAAACTGAACTGTATTACTAATAAATTATAGATATAGAAGGGAAAATAATTCGGTCCAAATAATTTATTTAGAAGACTATTTTGCTACTACAAGGTGGCAGGGATTCAACCATCAAATGGATCAAGGATAATCATCTGCATTTCATTCGGAAACTATAAATTATACGTATATGAGTATGCAGTGTTGTGTGTAGTATGCACGTCCTGGAGTATCTGTGAGAGGTAGTGTATTTGTTTGACAGATATTTAGTACTGAGGTTACTAGGCTATGCGTATAAATAATGTGCATTTTCAGGAGATATCAGTGCCCACAGATTATGGAAAATGCAATATGATGTAGCAGATAGTAATAAAATTTGAAAAGTGGTACTTTTAAAAGAGGTCATGGGATTTAAGAACTGTTGATTTAAAGTGTTACGCATAATGATTCTTGAGGGTAAGGTGGTACAGCCTGCTCATTATTTTTTCAACTTCTTGGGCTTGATCCAGTAGCCTTTAAACAGAGCTGATTTCCATGAGAGTGTGGCAGAGTTAAATCTGCAGGTCAATTTACAGACCTCCAAATCATAGAAGAAAAACAAGTTGCAGCTTGTATTCAAATCACATAGTTGCTTAAAGGTCCAGTGACCAGTCTTTGAAGTCCTTTTGTTGCCTGTACTGTCACACATAACATACACAACATACATAAGGTACAGCTGAACTACAACTATTGCGAAGTGATGTAACAAGGATCATGTAGGTGGAGGTCAAATCCTGAAATAAATCCCAAAGACTTACCAGGGTTGAACCTGAGAGGCTGTGTGAGGATTCGGAACGTGTCTTAACTAAAATGATGTAAGTGATCCTGTGCAGCTTACCGCTGGTTCCATAGCAATAAATAAAATGTTCTTGAAAGCCTCAACAACAGCTACACAAATACAGAAGATCCATTATAAAATCATATGTAAAGCCACCTTTTACTTTGTGACAGTGATAGATGTTTCACCTTGAAAAGCCGTTTTTTAAATTCTGCCATATTTTCCGTCTGTAGTCCTTTAAATACATAAGCTTTAAGAATATTAAGTGGTGGTATAAACAGCTTGATCTACCATCAGTACTTGATAAACAGCTATGTTTACTTCATATCAGAAGTATTAATATTTGTTTGGTTAACAATTTTGAATTAAGTTAGGGTGAATTAACATATTCTGCCCCAAAGGGGAATTGTTAGAGTATCCCGAATGCGAACTCTTAACACTCTTGAGAGGGAGACTATGGTAATTCAAACTTCCTTCATGGCTCTTTAAACTAATATGCATTATTGGACAATTTTGATAGGCTACACCGTTCATTTTGGTGGCTTAGCTGTTAGCCAGCAGCTTCCTAAACTTGATATAATTTGTAATGAACATGTGCAAAATTGTCTGAAACCTGTGCCATGAATCTGCTCCTTGGCCTTGACTGTGTCCAGATTGCAGTGGGTGTTGAAAACAGGTATTCCTGCAGCTGCTCTGCTGTGTGTTCTCAGAGCATTGCAAACTCATGAGAACGTATGTGTGAGTGTATCCCATGATCTATTGGTAAGGGGCTCCGGAGAGAGGGGGAAAACTGGTTTTGGCATGAGTAATTTGAAGCAGACTTGAGAAGTTTCTCATTTTTTGAGGCGCAGCTCCTTAGCACGGTGCAATTTGCTGTAAATGGGTGAGTGGACTTGAGAAAGGGGGGAATTACGTCTGTGAACCGGGTGCCACCTCCTTTTGCTGTGGAGTTAGATGCTGAGTAATTTTCAGTCTCCTGTTTTAGCTCCAGTCATTTTGCATTGGCTGGCATGTGGAGCTTCCTTCTCAGCACCTTATTCCTGGGTACCTGACTTTCTGGATGCCTTCTGTAGGAAATCCACTGGATGGTAGAGCTCCTAAAATTTAGATACTGCAGCCTTTGTACCCCTAGTTTCAAATCCTTAATGTTTTAGTTATCAAGAGATAAGTAGAACCTGATTTTAAAAATTAGGAAATGCTTATGTGAACTTGAAGCTTTCATATGTTACTTGAACTCGTATTTGTTGTCAAACAACTGTCTGTCTTGATAAAACAGGTCTTTTATACCAGACAGTGCATATAAAATAATTTGACGCAAAACATCAGTTGCTATTGAATCCTAAGGGAAGAAGACAAAAGAATACATGAACTATTTGCATATGGAGTAGGGAGAGCTATCACTAATGTATAATTTGTTGTATTTTTAGTAGTATAATACGTCTTTCTCATTTAGCTCTAGTTTCAGTCTCAATGATGTATGCACTGAAAAGCAATATTCTTGAGTATGGAATTATTATTCATCTCTTTCAGGTTAGTACAATTGGTTGCAAGGAAAGAAACACTAAGAGAGAAAGCATGTTAAAATTCTGCTTCTGCCATTGATAAAGATGTCAATCTTTTCAAGAGCTAGGATTGTTTCAGATTAAGTTTTATTTTGCTGTCTGACACTGGAAAAGTCTTCAACCTGAGGCAGGTTTTGTTTTCCATAGTTTTACTATGCTTAAAGTGCTTAAAGATAAGTCACCGAGTTGTAGAAAATTAAAAAACAGAAGGATACTTTCAGAATCCATTTCTCCAATTTGGATGCCTAAAACTGGGTAACTAGATTCAGGCTCAGAGGACTATCTATTTGTCTGTCTGTCTCTCGTTAACTCGCTTGTGAGCTAACTACCTGTTTTAAGTGCCTCACGTGGATTTACCAGACTTGTCAGCCTTTAGGCAATCAAGTTTTACCCTCAGTGTAATTAGTGGCTTTAAATATTCAGAACAGAGAGTGTGCTTCAAAGATAATAGAGATTTTATAAAAGGCAAATACCTACTTGTATTGGGTGTGGGAGCCCAGGCACTGGTGGGGGGCTGCAGGGGCCAGGGGCTGAACACAGCTGGTTCCAGCTGGCTCCAGTGGACCCATGGCAGGCACGGTTGAGACCCTCAGCCAAGTTGGTCACACCTTGGGGAAAACGTATTTAAGAAAGGGTACAACACCACACAGGTAGCGTATGAGGATCGAGGGGAAAAAAAAGTGTGAGAAACAGCTCTGCAGACACCAAGGTCAGAGAAAAAGGAGGGGAAGTGTTGTTCCATGCAGTGTAGCTGAGATTCTCCTGCAGCTCATGGAGAGGACCGTGCTGGAGCAAATATCCATAGTGGAGCAAGTAGATCATAGAATCATAGAATAGTTTGGGCTGGAAGGAACCTTTAGTGGTCATCTGGTCCAACCCCCCTGCAAAGAGCAGGGACATCTTCAACTAGATCAGGTTGCTCAGAGCCCCGTCCAACCTGATCTTGAATGTTTCCAGGGATGGGGCATCTACCACCTCTCTGGGCAACCTGTTCCAGTGTCTCACCACCCTTGTTATAAAAATTTTCTTCCTTCTATCTAGTCTAAATCTTCCCTCTTTTAGTTTAAAACCATTACACCTTGTCCTATCAAAACAGGCCCTGCTATAAAGTTTGTTCCCATCTTTCTTGTAAGCTCCCTTCAAGTACTGAAAGGCCACAATAAGATCTCCCTGGAGCCTTCCCTTCTCTAGGCTAAACAATCCCAACTCTCTCAGCCTGTCCTCATAGAAGAGGTGCTCCAGGCCTCTGATCATCTTTGTGGCCCTTCTCTGGGCCTGCTCAAACAGATAGGAAGGGAACAGCCAGTAGAGAGGAGCCCATGCAGAAACAGGTTCTCCTGACAGGAGCTGTGGCCCATGGAGGACCAGCTCCTGAAGGTTTATCGTGAAGGACCGCAGCCCCTGGAGTGGACCCACATTGGAGCAGGTGAATGGTGCAAGGAGGAAGGAGCAGCAGAGAGGAAACATTATGGACTGACCGCAATCCCCCATTCTCTACCTGCTGTGCTGCTGGGTGGGGTGGAAGAGGTGGAGGAGTTGGGAATGTAGGAGTGAAGATGAATCTGGGGAAAAAAAGAGGAGGGGAGGTGTTTTTGTCTTTGTTTCTCACCATCTAACTCTATTTTAATTGGCAATAAATTAAATTAATTTTCCCAAATTCGAGTCTGTTTTGCCTGGAATGATAATTGGTAAGTGATCTTCCTGTCCTTGTCTCAGCCCATGAGCTTTCTCATCTTCCTTTCTTCCACTGGACTGCTGAGGAGGGGGAGTGAGAGAGCGGCTGGGTGGGCATCTGGCAGCCAGCCAAGGCCAACCCACCACACTACTGTAACAACTGCATTTTTAAATACAAAGCTGAGTTGTACTCAGTTCTTAAAACTGTCTTGTAAGCACCAGCTTTTAGTGGCAGTTTAGGGTGCTGCATTTTCCTGCAGGCTGAGTCCCGATAGCTCCATGCTCACTGGAAGCTGCTCCCTAGTCAGTTGCTTGCCAGGTTCCGGATCCGGTTTTGAAATGCTGATCTCCTCCCTAGACCATTAAACACATTTATCATTAAGAACCTTGGAGGCCTAGAAGGAACAAATATTTCTCCTTTATCAGATAGCAAATAATTTGTTAGAATTTTATGTGCTTCATGCAAGGCCAAACCATGTTGCTTCAGGTCTCACCACTTGCGCTGTACCCAAATTACTATCCTGTCTTCTGTCCTCTCTACTACAGCTGGGCATGCGTGGCACAATTTAATAATGAACCTTCATCCACTCTCCCCACCTTCTTCCAAAAATGTATTAATGTATTTTATTGCTTAATAGTAGAGTTGTATTTCTGTGAAATTTATCCCTCCTCCTTTCCTCCAGTCTAGTGCAGAATAAGGGTTCAGACTACACTGTATATTGAATTTGGATTTTACAGCTGAAATCATTGTAAAGGCTCTGAAATGAGGTCCAATTTTGCCTACAATTTTTTTTTTATTTTATAGCTTCTTATTCTTTGCCTTTCTAGAGTAAGCAAGCCCCTTTTTTTTCTTTCTCTCCCTTTTCTATGTCCTTGATCATTCTTGCCATGCTTTTATTCTGCAGTATCTTTCTAAGAGAAAGGGCTAATAGTGTTCCAGATAAATCCGCACTTTTGTTTCATGGAACAGTTTTAATCTTGTGTCATTAACACTTTCCATGTATACATCCCTTCACCTTGTGAGCTACTGTGTCAGCAAGCCTGCTCTGTGCTGAGCAGGGCATTTCACTGAGCTGAACTTGTATAGTGTTCAGGTTCCCTTTCTGAGAGCGTATGGTTAATTTAGAAGCATATAATGTAGTAGTTTACATACTTTTCACCTCTATTCATTGATTTCCATTTGCCATCATTGACATTGCACATCACTTGCCATCAAATTGGGAAACTGATCTAGTTGATGTGGGTCACCCTGAAGTTCCTCGCACCTCTCTTGTTTCTCTTGCTCATAGTACCTCTTGCCCTCCTGAGATCAACTTGTCTCACTGCTCCTTCCTTTTGTCAGCATCGTTAATGAGAGGTTTTCCTAGGGAACCCTGAGGAATGTGGTTCGTAACATTTTGTAGTGGTGAGGGGTGACTGTTTAATCCTGTTTTTGCTTTCTGTCTTCTAAGAAGCTAGTTTTTAATCCAAAATAGTGTTTGATTTCATGTCCTGTGACTTGGTTTGTTTCTTTATTGGCATAGCTTTTGGAAGGCTAAATAAGGTATACAACTGTTTCCTGTATTCAGTGCTCCACTGGCATACCCAAACCATTCCAGGAGATCAGGAATATCTAATTCCAGTGTCTATTAGCGGTGTCTAATTCCAGACTCTAATTCCAGCTATCTAATTTCAGGAGATTAGTAGCATCTGGAGGAACCATATCAGTTTGAAGTTTAAAGAAATACTGTACTTAATGGTTTTTAACCAAACTTTCAGGAACTGATGCAGAAATCACAGGTCTGACAATCCATACGTCACACCTACAGTTTTTGAAATATAGAAAGGCATTGTTCACTACTCTCCAGGTTCAGAAGCAATGTATTTTTTCAGTGACATACTACGTGTTGTCACTAGCAAATTATCTACATTATCGCTAGACTTCAGAAGGTTTTTAATATCTCATACTTCTGTTGTTTTAACAGTTGTTTATTTTTGTTGGAGATTATAAACCAGGTGACCCTTGTTTAAGAAATGCTGTAGATAGACTAATGACAGGGTTATTATTGTGTTAGGTGGCAGAACTAGTCAAGATCTTAACTCAGTACTAACTTTGTGTTGGAAATGCATCCTTAGAAAAAAGTTAATGCTTTGTTACTTATCTTACGAATCATTCTGTTTTTCCCACCACCAAGCTTTTAAGACCTTGAACTAGAGTAAAGTGGAAGTTTAATGGGGGTACATGGGGAATATATGTTCAGCGGAAGAGTGATAACTCCTCCCTCCCTCCTGCAATGTGGTAGATAGTTCTATTATGATTTGAAAAAACAATAAAATTATTTGGCTGACCTTTAATGGAGAGCAGGGTCTATGCCGAGCAGTAAAATCCAAGCAGCTCATGCCACTTCCCTCTTAAAGTTATCTTTTATGAGACTTAGTACAGCTCAAAGTAGTGGAAATGAAACAGGCAGCAAGAGGAACTATTAGCAGGAAGAAGTAATTTGCTACTGTGCCTTGCTTTCTGTATGCGCATCACTCTCTGTCAGGAGGAAGCACGTTGCTCTGTTTCTAAACGAAGTGTCTGTGACACCCTGGCTACTACTTTGTAGCCTCCCGTTGTAACTTGAGGTCCTGGAACCTGAGCAGTGAGAGAGAGTGTAAATTGTAGGCTACTTTTGCAGACTTTGGTAAACTGAACTTTGAAGAAATCAGTAATAACAAAAGGAAAACCGCATTTTCTTCTTGCCTCGAATTATGTTCAAATTAATATATGAGAAATCAGAGTTACTGTAATACTCACTGTTACAGCGAAGTAAATGTTCTAATCACCGAAGCACTATTGCATGTCATCTATCTAATTCCGTGTTACAAAGTATGTAATAGAAGCAGCGATTATAACTAAAAAATGATTTATGAAAAATTTTCCTGGAGATGAGATATTTTTGGTATCATACCTATTTTGAGACCTGTTCATTTGGCTGGCTAATTTATTGATAACAATGTCCCTCTAAGGCTGAATCATTTTAAAAGAAATCATATTCATTGATATTTATAATCAATATACACTAACATAAACATGAAGAATTTGGCAGATGTTTTTTGAACAGACAAAATTGATTCCTGTTGTGAGACTGTTCCAGTTAACATTTTTATATATAGTTATGTTTTTAGCTTAAATTATCTGCACTTTAGGAATAAGTTTTTCTGAGTGAACATTCAAATCTGAGAGCAGATTGAAAGATCCCTCTATTTTTTTATATCAACGTGTAATAGAAATGACTGTTTTTTCCCCCAGTAAAGCTTAAGTTAAGCAGTATGTACAGGGCTCAGGTTAAGGTGAGCCACAGCTAAACATCAATTGACCAGCAAGCACTGAGGTAAAATTCATATTGGGAAATACTAACCAGATTTTTAGGTGTTAAATGATGCCCAAGGGCTATTTGTAGACTCATTCCATTATTTCTGGATAAAAAAAAAAAGTTAATCTAATTTATATTTTGAAATATATTAAACAATTTAAAAAGTTGCCTGGGAGTTGAATGGAGGATAAGTCAGGTATCTGGTTTTTAAGAAACTGGATGCATAACATAGACCTAATCATGGACTGTGAGCTTTGCTTCAGGAATAATTCAGGGCAGATTGTTGGTTTCTGTAAGATCCGTATCTCATTTGCTGTTAAAGCTGAATGTTGTATGGTCAGTGAGACAGAGGATTAGAGATGAAAAGGGGAAGGTGGTCTGATGTAATTGAATGATCCCAATTCATGTAATTGAATGATTCCCAAGCGAATTTCATTCTAGTCATATCTGAAACAAAAAGAGTTTATGAATGGAGTTTCAAAACTTAAAAAAAAATAATCAAGATTCAAAGTTTTCACTGAAAGTCTTTCAGTTCCTCATTTTTAAGACAATTGTCTTGAATTTTAAAACCTGCTCTGCAGGTAATAGATGTGATAAGAATTTGGTAAGGCATTGAAGACCAAACCTGGAAAGGAATTTAGGTCAATTTCCTAAGTCTTATAGGAGCTGGGCTGTGAAATATCTTAACAGAGCTTGTCTTGAAGCAGTGTAATAAAAATGACATATGGAAATAAATGGAAAAAATGCTAGTATGTGTTTAGTGCAGAGTTTAGATAATATAGAATTAATGCATGGCATATATTAAGCTGCGGGATACATTTCATGAATTATCTGTATTTTCAGAATAAAAAACTTCATCATAAAATAGATAAAAGTAGCACAAGGGGATCAACTTAAAGTGGAATGGATTTTCCTAGACATATATTACCTAGCTTTTATTCATTGGCTTTCTTTTAATGAGATTTTAAATGCAATTTCACTATGGATAATAGCTATGACAGTGTAGGCATTCAGAAAGCTCAGAGACTAAAAAGAATATAGTGTCATGTAACCCTTTTCTATGGTGGATTGTCTTGTCACACTTTTACTAGTACTTTTTTCTGTCTAGTGCAAAAAAATAAATAAAATAGGTATCATTGTGTGTGTAAATATCACTGACTATTCTTCAAATGGTTGAATTTGCTTTTTGCTGTTCCATTGTTTTAATAAATCACTGTTTTTAAATACTGAGCACATTTCTTTTGCAGCTTTCACAAAATGTTTTTTTTTTTCCTACTGTTTCAGCTGTCATTTAGATGTTGATATGTAAAGCAAAATGGCAAAAATCAACACCCAGCACTCCTACCCTGGTATGCACAGACTGTCTGTCAGAACTACTGATGAAGATATTGAAAGGATTGAAAATGGCTGTATCAGGTAGTATATTCCTTTCGTCACAGTCAAGAGGAGACAGATTGCTGCATAATTTGTGGCACTGCTCTAGCTCTCCATTATGGGAGTGTTATATCATGATATTGTTGACCCAGTGCACTTACCTGACTTAACGATGTATATCCAAAGTGCAGAAGGGACAGCAAAAGGAAGGTTGTTGTGGCTTGCAGTTTTGGGACCAGAATCTGTACTACCTCAGAAATAAACTCATTTTTTTCACATCAGTGGGAATTACACCAACTCTTTCTCAAGTCACCATGCAGATAGCAGGAACTGTGCTTCCCACAGACTTTCTGGGATTTGGAGAAAAAGGGATCCTCCAAGTGCCATGCAGTGAAAAGCTTCAGGAAATTTTTTATTTTAAAGTTTCAAAGTGTTTGTTTAAAATGTGCAAGTGAGCTTGCACTTACATTTTACGCAATACCAGTCATTTGTCTAATCTGGGCAAACCTTGCTGGGCCTGCAGGGTAGTATCTGATGATCCCTAGCACCTGTACAGACTGCAAAAAGTGTTCTTTTGGCTTGTTACAGTCAACCATCTCCACTATGTCAGACTGTCTCTTGCTGTTCTAATGTGTACCCAGAGCAGAGCACTCAAAATCCTGCTGGACTGATTGATATGACTGCATGTGTTATGATATTTTGGAGGGCGTGCCCCTAGCATCTAGTATAGGTGTGATCCCTGTCCTGTTTGAATCAGCCCCTTTGCTTACATTGTGCGTTCTGTCATGTAGGTGTTACCTACACTACTGAAAATGGAGCTGCTTTTATTCTGCTCAGTATGGCTTGCTTGACTTAGTTATACTATGCCATGGCCTCCTTAGGGAGATTTGCAAGAGCCCTGTCCCTCTGTCTCCATTTACAGTGATATCTCAGAAACAGGGAAAACACAGATCAAAATGAGCCTCTTCATTTCCTTTTTTAATGTCCTTTTTGTAGAGGGTATAGGTGATTGGCAACTCACAGAATGGAATTACTGGCAGGGATGTGAGAGTGTGGTTATAAGGGTTTAAAGGTAGAATTAAATCACTGCAGTCATCTGCAGTTTCAGAGGCAATGACTTGCTTACGACAGATAGAGGGACTGAAATACGAAATGCACTTTATCATGATGATGAGTCTTGAAGAGCCTTTTATTTAAAAGAAAGTTTGCTGTTATCAGCATTAATTCCAGGAGTTCATAGATGAGTAAAATGATACAATCTCTCTAAAAGAGATCTCATATTTAAGGTTTTTGGATTGCTGAAGTGATTGCTAGTAAGTACATACAGTACCTTTGTAATACCACTGAAAGAATTCTGATACATATTTTTTTAATTCAGATTTGTTTAAGAATATGTCTTTACCAAAAGGTAGATCCCGTACAAAATTTTAGCCCTTCTTTGCCTTGTAGCAAAATATACAACTATAGACATTGTAAAAAAACCCCAGGTTTTCTAGAGTAGCATAATTTCTCCTTTGCCTCTGTCTTTCTTCAATTCCTGTTGGCTGTAGTTCAACAAAGCAATTAAGCATATTACTTAGTTCTCATTAAAGTCAGTGGGTGTTAAATTTATGCTTAATGCTAGGGATGTGCTTAAGTCCTTTTCTGGTGTGCAATGAGGTGTTATCAAGGAAAAGCATTCACCGAAATAGTTAACAGAAAACTGCTGGTGGTCTTTAAACTGTCATTCTCGATTATGCTGGAGTAGGTGATTCATGTGCCCATATTCTTATAGTATAGTGTGCTATAAGTTGGTCCATTTTGTTAAAAAAAAAAATCAACAAAACAAAAAATAACAAATGAGTCTTCATTTTGAAAATGCAGCCTCTGTATAGAAACAGCTCAAATAGGACAGGCAGCACAGTAACTTATAGACACGGTCTGGCCACCTAAAAGTTGGCAGTAGGATTCAGATGTGCCTTGTAGACATCTGGATTTCAGTGTCTTGATGTCAGCAGGTGTCTAAAGTTCTTGCTGTGATCAGTGGAGATGCAGTCAGTACAAGAAGTCAGTGGAGCTTAGGGAACTGTTCAGCTTACCCTGAAGTTGAGTAGCTCTTCAGGCTCGTTTGGCTGTGTTGATTATGAGAGGTATTTAGTTGCCTGAAATAGGCCTCTAAAGCTATTTGAGATACCGTAGAGTATCTGAAGCATTTAGCTGGGGCTAGTGGATAAGAGGTGAGACCTGTGCGCTCTGGAGAGGTCAGATAAAGTATTTTGAGGTGTTCCAAATGGTACTAGACTCCTATATTGAGGCAACTGAATCAAGCCCTAAGGTGGCAATTGACTATAATGGGAACTTAGATACTCAGCTTATATTAGAAACCCTAATTTAGGTCACTGTCACCTGGAGCCAAATCCCACCCTTGAAATCTGGCTCATAGTCATTACTCAAAAGGGCTTCAGCAATTCCTGTTCAACTAATCAGAATTTCAAAACAATTGCTACTAAATGAAAATTTGGGTTTATTTGCATGCATTTTAGGTGCAAGTGGTCTTCTAGGGTTTGCTTGAAGATCTTTGAGCATATTTAGATCCAAGTTAAGTCAAGGCAAGGGACAGGTACAGAGCAGCTGGTCATGTAAATATCCTTCCCAGAGCTTACTCTGCTAGATATCTTGAAAGCATGGGAATAAATTGGGTTTTGTAGTGCTGAAGACGCATGGAGCCAGTGAGTTTTCTCTAAGATATAGTGACATTGCTACCCCCGTGGAAATAAAATATTTTTCAGCATAACTTGAGGAGGCACAATCATCTGCTGATGTTTCTGCTTTGTAGCCTGCTCTCTGTTTCTTGGCACAGTGCATATTCTCTTCTCAGGTTGATTTCAGACCGTGTAACACCCTTGGATAGTAATGGCAGCGGTTACCATTTTGCTGCAGATACCAAGCACGTTTATAGAGTCCAGACAGGAGTGACTCTGTTTTTGTAAAAATAAAGTAAAACTATGCCACATGCATTGAAGGTGTTACATCAAAAGCCCCATCTGTAACCGTCCCTCTTTATCGGTATAAAGCCAGCTGACAAAGAAGGCCTCTTGTATTATCTGAACAGGGTTGAGGAAAGTTGGGAATGAGTATATGAGTTTTATAATAGGGAGTTATAATAATAGAAGGAAAGTTTCATTTTAGTTTTACTTTTGATTTGCATTTGTGTGAACTAAAATATAAAATACAATTTGTGATTGCTGTGTATTATCAGACAGGTGCTTTCATAAGCGTTGCCTGGAGGAGTCCTTTGTGTGTTGTTCTCTGATCCCATTGAAGACATACATAAGCTGTATTTGTAAAAGTGAAATGCAAGTTCTTTAGTAGTTTCCACAAAATGATTTTGATTTTCCTGAGTTATCTACACGTCATATCTATAACTTTTTTGTAAGATGAACCTGAATTTATTTAAAAATCATTATATTTAGTTATAACATAAACCTAGTTGTAGAAATTCTTGTTGCACATATAGAGTAATCAGAAAATTGTTTTTTAAAAACAGTCAAGCAACCAAAATAAAAATGTAGACTTCAAAATTTCACCAGTTAAGTCCATAATCTGCCCAGTTTGATTACAGCAGTTGAGTCTGAGAGTTTTGCCTTTTTTTTCCGCTACAGAATACAAATTTTTCAGTGAGTGTGTATGATCACTTATTGGTAAGAATCTGACCAGAGAGCAATTTACATAATTTGAAATGTTTGATTTGTTTTATGGGACTCTGGATCAGATTGGAAGGTGTTCAGATCAGGTCACACTAAGCGTGCCATTTTCTTTCACGTAGATGAAAACATGTCTTCAAAATGCTTCTGGCTCCAGACACCAAAAGCCATACCCTGGATTGAAAACATTGGGGTTTAGAGGGTGCCATTGCGTGCTCGGTAGCCACTGCTAGCAAGAGGACAGACAGTTGGTAAAACTTTTAGTGTTACAGATGCACAAAATATGATGAGACTGTGTGGAGATAATGGAACACAGCTTTCCACACTGCTGAGGAGTATGGAGGTGGTGATGATGCACACGAAGCACTTAACAGGTGATGTACTTAGCAAGTATGAGTCTAAGCTGGTAAGTGGAGCTGGTAGAACAGTATTGCTTTTAGTGCCTGATCAAGCTTGTTTAGAACTCACTAAGCTCTCTCTGCACTATTCTGCTTTGCCTTCCTAGGCATTTACTCAAAATAAAGCTGGGCTTTTCATTCTTAGCCTTTTATTTGTTGGCAGCAGATACCCAAGCACAGCAATGTCAGTAGTAAAAGAGGCTGGGACTAAAAAAAAGTTTACAAAAAAGGAATAAGAAGGATAGTTAACAGCGCATTTTGGATAGCAATTTTAACTCCTGTTTGGCCCTTGTTCTCACTGATAAACCACTGATAAAGTTATATCAAAATAGAACATCACATAGTGTTCATTGTATTTCAGTATGCTTATAAAATCAAAATAGTTCTCCCTCTGAGGCTGCAGGAAAAGTCTGACTGGCCTGGTTTCCTGGGGCTGACCTCTGTGTAGGGTTTTCTTAGACTTACAAAGACTGCACTCTGACAATATTTTTTCTTTTTAAAATTCTACTTGGAAGGATAGCTGAAGTATTTTAAACCTTGTTGACTTTGTTTTCTGTATTATAATTATTCACTATTTTATTTTGTGACCCTTATATTTAATTACCTATATTTGGAGAAAATATATTTTAATATATTTTAATATATTGCAAATATATTAAGCAATACTTAATGTACAGTCACTAAAAGCAGTTGAGTTACTGCCACTTAGTGAGATACTACTCATCTTCTGAGTCACTGATTGAACACAAACTTCTAATCCATCCAAATGAGAAATAAAAGATACTGGCTTAAGCCTCCATGCAAGGCTACGTATTTCTGCAAGATACAATTTTTTTTCACATCTGAATTGTGACACCTAAAATTATTTTCTAAGAACTGCCACTATCTTCTTTTAGAAATGTATTTTCAGGACTCAAAACCAGTAATAATTGGTAAGTAAGAACAGAAGTGGTAATTTATTGGAGTTTATTGCTGTTTAAAATCACACAAAACATATTTTTCCTTAAAAAGGAATAAAAGGACATAAAACCCGGCAGAGCAGTGCGGTCTGAAAAAGACTGACTAGTCCAGTATCCTTTCTCCATCAGCACTGTAGGCAGATGGTCCAGGAAAAAGCAAAAAAAAAAAGCATGCAAATTACAATTGTCTGCAAAATACTTTCCTCTAATATCTCCCAGCATCCAGCTCAGGAGACTTCTTGGGCTGAATGCAGGCTCTGTGTATCTAGTAACCCATGATGGATTTCTGTACCATCAGTTTGTTCATTCTCCCCTAGAAACCATGTTAACTTTGGCATCCACAATATTCTCATCATCCACAACACAAAAGTTTTATGTCTTATAGTCTTATAAAAGTTTTATAAAAGTCTTATAAAAGTTTTTCAATACTAAGCAGTGTCTGTTGGTGTCTTCTTGTTAGAAGAGAAGAAGAAAACAGTGAACAATTTGAGAATTCTGGGACGGCGAGGACCCCTTTTTTTAGCATGGTTCTTTGTGTAGGAATAATAAAGTCTTAATTCTCTGTTTGTCAGTTTCTCAGCTGTGAGTACACACAAAATTGAGCTGCTAATTATCCTGTTGTGGGCATTCAAAATGCTGTTGCCAGTTCTTAGGAAGATACTGCAAGTATGATTATAACCAGTGTTTTCCTGGCAATACGGATTAACAGACTCATGTGAAAGTTCCTGTTCGCATTACAAAGGGGGAAAAAAGTGATCCTTAATGGATGTGACAAAGTCTTGTAAAAGTGAATACTAAAGAATGAAAATCACAGAGAAAACCCTAGGAGTCTTAAAAGAAAATCCGGACTGAGCCCTGGTAAAGTCCAGGTTCTAGTGAGGTCATTTTCAAAATGCCATTACTGAAAGATGAGGCTAAAATTCCATCTGTTTATCTCAAATGCTAATTATTTCAGTGCTAATAAGTAGTCTTACAATGGGGCTCATGGGAGATGGCAGACAGAGTGCGTAGCTTCTCTTTATAATCACTGTCTGCAGTTGTGTGCTACTGGGCTGCGGTAGTGTCTTCCATGTGTGACCATAGCCTGAGGTGCCTCATCCTGAAGATCTGTAGCCTGTTTTGCTATGCAATAGGTGAAGTTTCAGTGATGAAGCGAGCAGCATTAGGTCTGCAGTTATGCAGCTGGTGGCAACAGGCTGATAAGACCTGCAGTGGTGCTGTTCAGGGCTAACTACTGTAAAATCACAGTTTTTCCCTTTCAGTCCAAGCAGGAGTGAAAACAAAAGGAGATGCATATTGTCTTCGAGTCATAAATAGGAACCGGGCTGGTAGAAATTCCAGACTGTTAAACCCAAACAGTATCTAGGAGAACAACACTAAAAAAGCAGTGGGCAGTCACTTTGAAGTCCCCTGGGGATGAACTCCATGTTGAAGGAAAGCTGCTGAGGCCTTACAGAAGGTGTTAGTGTAGAAAACATGCTCCCCATAATTGTGTATCTGCACACCAGAGTAGTACTGACCAGTAGGGAATCCGCTTCTGAGCTTCCTGGAACAGATGGCAGAGCCTCCACTGACTTCATTTCATGTTGGATGGCTCCAGAAAAGTAAGAATATCGGTTTAGCTCTATGTTTGTCAAACGTATGCCATATTACTAGGAGGAGGACAATTTGCTGCATTATTTTCTGGTGTACTGGTGGAAAAAAATCAGATGGGGGGAAGTCTGCTGGAGGCTGTATGGAATTAATAAAAAAAATTTTGCTTTTGCAGAACCCATTCACTGTGTGAGGATGCATCTTCGGAACTGCAGAGGGTCATTTCTGTGGAGGGAAGACATCTATCTGAATCCCAGACGAGCTCATTCACGGGCAGTGGAGCAATGGCAAGGTAACATGCTAACTAATATAATTTCTGGTATTAAGTTTAACTTGTTGAAAGAGACTGATCACAGTTTGGAAGCAAAGTAAGAAGAACCATCACTTTCCAAGAAAATGGATGGAGTCCAGCTGAAAAAAGTCTATAAAAAGTATCAGAAGCTGCTTTTAACATTGATTCTGAACTCATTGCTTACTCATTGCTAATAAAAACCTTAGAATTTTTATTCTCTAGAATATCACTGTAGAGATGCTGAAAGAACTCACACAAATTAGTCTGAATACAAAAAAGTATCTGAAAATATACTGAACACTGAAGAAATACGTGAAGTGAGGCCAAACTGTAAATGGTTAAGTGTTTGGTTCTGACTGATAGCTGATGTAATGTTTCTTTCCTATCAAATAAGACATAATGATTTTCCTTGCTGGTAGATGGCTCTAGCAAGGGAGGAGGCAGGGGCTCTTGTGTTTAGAGTCCAAGGGTTTGTCTCAGGTTTTTAGAATCCAGTTATGTTTATAATGGATTGGGAGCCTTAGTCAGCAAAATTGAAGCCAACCATTTGCTTAAGTCATTTACTTTACCAGGATTTAAACATAAACCTGAAATGGAGCTTCAAAAATGTATTGTGTCTGCTTTAAATATTTCCAGCTGAGGCTGCAGAGCTCTGTCTTCACATACCGCTGTTACACACAATGCAGATCATACTCAATTTAAGCATAATGTATTTCAAAGAGCAAAGAAAAAAATATTATAAACTGGAGTAATTTAAAGAGTGCTGTTTACACTTCAGCCTTTTGGATGGTGGAGAATAAACTTGCATTTCCCTGTTTGGTTGTCAGATAGTGACACCACTGCATGTAGATGACAAAGTCTGCAAGAAGTTGGTTTTAGGTGAAAAACATTTATAGTTGTGTGTTTTGTGTAAGGATAAAGTACATTAATATATAAACTCATATTGAGAACTTCCTTTTTAATCTTTGTTTATATTGTTCTTTACCTTTTTAAGGATAGTTTGAATTACCCATGTGTAGCTACAGTTACTTATGTTCTGAATATACAAGGAAGCCTGTTCTGAAAACATGAATGCTTAGCAATTTAAATATTATGGTAACATAACATGCCTCTTGAATGCAAATTCTCAAGGAACTAAGACAACAGCATTTGATGGACTTAACTGAGTATCTTCCTTCAAGATGTAAAGGACAAAAAAGTGAAAATAATATAGCATGGCAGAAATCAGAAAATTCTACTTCTTTGTTCAAATAGAGAGGCTCTCAATCTTATTTGGTAAAATCTGTTTGCTTCTTAACTGACAGGTCTCATCAAAATGCTTTATTTTCTAATGTAAGAACATCCATATTAGTAGTTTTCCATACCAGTCCTTATGTGAAAGCTGAGTTCTGCTCAGGCAAAGAGAAAAATTCTGTAGCTTAATTTTATGCAGCGTATTTTGAGTAGAGTGAAGAATCTATTAAATAATCTCAGACTTTTATGTACAGATCTGCTTTTCTTTTGTGTTCCTGGTAGGCTTTGAATTCTCTTAATTATTGTCAGTTGTAGATGATTTATATGATGCTATCTTGGTATAGCGCTAAAGAACTAGAAATATCTTTTTTCTAATTCCTGACATGTGATGTTATTCCTGACTTTTTTGTCCTTTTTATATCAGGGTAAGAGAACCTGGGCAAGACCTATGAGGAGGTGTAGTTAGGCCCTTGAGAACTGTAATCAAGAGGCAGATGTACATTACCATAAGATTTAAATTGTTCGTATCAACCTCTTTGTGGATTCTGAGGACATATGTAATACCAGCCAATGCAGAGAGAACGTAAAGAACTTTCCTTGAGTAGCCCAAGGTCTCTGTAAGAAGTTAAGCATCGTTCAGGATTTCATTATGCTGTTTTCGAGGCCAAGTTTGGGAAATCTGAATTAACATCACTTTTGTCCAAACTAGACTGTTGATAGGAAATAATACAATATATTGTGTGGGTAATACATATAATCACTTTTGTAGATTTGAGTCTCCATTATTTTCAATTTTTCAGAAACATGTTTCCTTTTGAACTTTGACAGAAAACATTGTAAGGATTCATAATGTGAATTACTGGGTAGAGAAAAAGATACATAAGGATTCAGCAATAAATTAACTATGTTGTCATGACTTTTTGCTTATCTCATTTCAGTGCTCTGCTAGAAATTTAGGATGAAGGAATAGTGCTTCCTATGCAGTAGGCAGGTTTATGTGTGATAGGCAATTACTATGTCTGCAGACCCTTTAAAATCACAGGGAAAGTGAGTGAATTTTTATAATTCCTTATTTCAAAGTCCATCCTCACCAACTATTCAGCTTTTGTTTCCATTGTGTGTACCAGCCCTTGAGCATGTGGTCCTATGAGTATTTTATATCTTCTAATTCTGTCAGTCCATGTCAGTCCCCATTATCACATAATGTCAGAAGTTTGTCAGAAGTCAACCGCCCCACCCCAGCCACTTGGCAAGAATATTCTTCTGTTGCTCCTGCAGCGCTGATACAGTGGATTAGGAACTGATGTGTGAGATACTTTCCTGATCCACTGCAAAAGGTGATGTATGAAATTGTGGGAAGTGGCTGGGTTCACGCAGTTAATCCATCAAGTTTAATTTCATGGCAGGTGGATAAGTGGAGAAAAAAATCATCCTGGGCTACCTTTTTGGGGGATGATTTAAGCCATCTGATGTTCTTTTCTGGTTCAATTGATGTTGTATGTCTGTTCCATGCAGGCTATCACGATTTGTCGTATCTGTGAGGTCATGGGCTGCAAGACATTTGCACCATGAGGACAAAAGACCTGATTCTTTCCTGGAACGTATCCGAGGGCCAGAGCTCATAGAGGTGTCCACTAGGCAAAGCAACATCCGCTCCTTTCTGGGTATCCGTGAGCGGCCTGGGGGAGTAAACAGGTAAGAAGATGTGTTTATAGTTTAAATGAAGACGACTGAGGTTATAGTATTTTCTTGGTGATTAGGATGTAGGTTTTATTTTAAGAAGAGAGTAAGGAGCTTAGCATGGGAGATGAACAGAGTATCTAATGCTGCCTAGGAATCTTCACATAACTGAAGTATTATGGCTTTCAGCAGATTTTCTCTTTCCCCCTCAAACACACTGTGGCAAAGATCTTTAAGTAAAGGATTTTGATCATGCTGCTTCAGGCAGAGTGGTTTCTCAGAACTGGAATTTTATCATATGCTAACTGTGCGACTTGAGGTTGCTAAACTCCTCTCTGCTGAGGATGAATGCAATTTCTATTTCAATAAACTAGGATGATGCTCGTTGTGGCTTTTCAGGACATTACTGTTATGCACATTATCTGCCAGTGCTAGGAAACTCCAAACAAGCAGTTGTGCAAAACGTGTCATTGCTTTGTTACACCTGCTCAGGAGTTCAGCTGCTAACATTACAGAAGGCTTCTGGTGCAGAAATGAAAAAGATCTTTTCGCTGCTGACGAACTTATTAGCACATACTCAGTCTTTGGTATGGAAGGTAGGTTCAGTCTGATCTTAATTTTTTCTCGATAAAACAACAGAGGCTTGCAAAAGAAACATTTATGTGTTTATAGTCTTTTGACTTGAATTCTTATTACTTTATAAATATATGGTACAGTGTTTTAAATTTCACTCCAGCTAAAAGAGGAAAATGAAGTCCCAAGACAAAAGTTGATGTTCTGTTTGGTATTAGGCGTCAAGATTGGTAGGTAAGCAAGTAATAAGTTGATTTGTTTCAAAATCTCAACTAGTATTTCAGATTAACACAAGAACCTTTTAAGGGCTGTGCATGATACAGGTTACCTTGATTTGTTGTGGTCCAGCACAGCCTTATTATCCTCACTTAATCTACTCCTTAGAAATTCAGCTCAAAAGCACATTTTGTTGAATTAGCCAGACTGTTGTCTGATTTTTCAGACATTGGGATCAGTAGCAACTGCAAATTCAAAGTAATTAGAGAGGACAACGTTGGTCCTGGGCCAACAAACCTCTATATAAAGCTATTAGAAGAAGTGAATTTGGGAATATCCGTCCTTACCTTCTCAGTTTTATACTGTTGCAACTCTCAGTTTTTCTATCATGAAGGCTTAATTCTGCAGCAATGGTAAGTATGGTTGTTACTTATCCACAAGCCTTGACGCTGCATCTGTGAAGAAGACTTGAAAGGATTGAAGAAAGCTTAAAATAGTGGCCAAATGATTACAGGGCTAAAAATAGTGAGATGCATGTTGCCATGCACTAATACGCCTGAGAACAAGCTTCAGACATCACAAATGTGTATGCCAAGCACATGGTAAAAAGAAACTGGTGCCTTGAAAGAGTTATGCAAAGGGGCTTACCACTGCAGTCAAAGCTGACCTTCCTAATCTTATCAGAGCATATGTGAGAAGCTAGTAAGTCAGTCCGTCATGTCGGTAAACACGTGTATGAAATACTTACAGTCTTTACACTCTTTAATGTGTTTTATTTAACTTGCTGCAGTCACTGGCCCTTGGCCAGGTTTAATGTCAACTATAGCAACAACACCAACGAAGAGTAAGTACTGGTAACTTCCAAACACCTTTTCACTAGTAGATTCTTTTTGTTTTCCCTTTCCAGCCTAGTAACATCTGTAGTATAAATCCCTTATCTTTTCCTAAGCCTTTCCTAAGAATATAGTTTGATTATAAAGAAAGATCTAGTTTTCTTAGTATGAAAAGCATCCTTCATGTTCCCTGTGAACTTCTTTTTGTCTGAAGTTACCCTTACCTCTCAAAAAGTGAATTTGATTAACCATTTAGTCCCTACCTTCTCTAGTTCAGCTGGCTGATTTTACTGCACTGCCAATTGATTCATTAATTTGTCAGTTTTTAAATGAGATTCAGGTATTAATTTTCTAATAGTGATTTTCCTCTTTTGATGTACTAGTCTCTTTTTGCAAATCAAGTGCCCCAAAAATTTCAGGTTGTCAAATGAGAAGTGGCACTGATTCAGGGTACCAGGAAAACACTCATGTGTGCAGTCTAAATGAAAACTAACCATTTTTTAAAGTGTGTGTTTCAGTTCAGCAGATATTGTTGGTGTAGATGTAGAGAGAGTGACAGGCAACATAATAAAGGTCGCATTGCAACAGAAGCTCTGACAGAAGCTGCCCTTCGTAGTCTGTTTTGTACATTTGACAAGATATTTCACAATGTTACGCCAAAGAGAAATCTTTTGAAAAGGTGAAGAGCTCCTGTAATTTAAAATCACCCAACGCCAATGTTTGTTGAGTGTTTTAGAGCATCTGAGGACAGAGCTATCTGAGGATGTCTGCTCTGTAGCATCCAGCAGCAGATCGGTTCTCACACATGATGACAGTTAATTTTTTTCACTACTTTCCAGGTGAAAACAAGAAATAAAAATAATCAGAACAGTTTCTGATTATTTCAGAAATACTTTCAAGAAACACTTTTTTTTCCCTCCAAATAGCTCCATCACAGGCTAGCTCAAACTGTACATTTTAAATGATGCTGCAAAACCTCTGTGCACATAACTGAACAAGAGGTCATCCTGCTCCTGAAGCAACTTTATGGTTTGGTTTGCATAACTTTTATTAAAAAGGAAAATCAGTATGCAGTGAACAGTGATGGAAATGTGCAGAATTTTATTTAGAATGGGTGCTAAAAGCCTGGAGCCTCGCCTGCTAGTCAGGGCCCAAAGGACCGATTAGGATGGAAATACTGCTGTCTTACTCTCTTTCTGACAATGACTCATGTGCCTTGGGCAAAACTTTCATCCTTCCAATGTTTCATTATTTTTAAATGAAGACAACACCTGTCTGTCTACCTGCCTGACAGTCTGAAACATCCTTGATTTGCAAAGTACTTGACAGATGAGAAATGCAAATATTTGACTCATTCAAAGACTATGACAGTGTTTTTATAGGGACTGATGAAGACTTGTTTTCTAAGTCTGAAGATGCATGCTGTTTTGAATGTGCTGCAAACACAGAATGGATACCACTGTATTGCTGACAAAGAGGACAGGCACAAACTGGTTTATTAGTTACTGGATTCCAATTTACTCAGTAGCACTGATAAAGAAAAAAAGATGCAGGTTTTTTTGAAGCTTTGGGGTTTTCATTGTGTTAAAAACCTAAGAGTGCCTGCCCCTGGGGAACTGTAGGTCATGCTTTCAAGTTTTTGATTACGGCCAGCCTTTTCCTCCAAGTGACTTCCACTGTCAGACTATGAGTAGGTGGGAGTATGAGAAGTTGGGAGTTACCAATAGAGAGATGAACAGAGGCCACAGAAATAGAAGAATCTCACTTATGAAAGATACCTAGTTGACAGATGGGTTTGTAGGAGATGTCAGGCCAGAGTAAAAAAAGTTTTGGCATTAGATGCTTTTTCCTCCTTTTTTTTAAAACAAAACATAGGAGGAAGTTGGAATTGACAAAATATTCCCTCCACAGTTCACCACCACTGAGACTTTTCGATTGATTCTCTAGCTCAGCCTACTTTTCCCTGTGTAACAGCACCCACAAATGTATAGTGGCCCTAGCCTTTGAAAATTATGTTTACTCATAGTTCTCCCTTTCAGGTAAGAGTGCCAGACATCTGAGCTATTGAGGAGCTATGCTAATGCTAACAACAGCAACTGTGAATTGGCCCTTAGATCAGGCACCATGCATAGTAATGTGCAGTGAAATCCTGATATGATTTTTAAATAGGAAGGAATTTTCAGGGAAGATTTGAAAGAGAAGCCATAAAAATCCAGGAGGGTCAGTGCAGAGGTATAAATACCTGGGAGGCAGTTCCCACTGCCATGTAGAAATCAGCCTTGGTAAACGAAAACGTTTCTTTCAGTTGAGATGCATGTATAAATAGAAGATCAGTCAACCCGAAGGTTCTCTTCTTCTCCAGTTACGCTCCCTTGCACTGTATAATTTTAAAGGTTTCGCTGGTGTTGGTCAGCTTGGAAGGTATTGGTTGGCCAGCTTGGTAGGACATGGAGGAGTGTAAGATCTCAGCATTTTCAGTTGAGTCTCGGCTTTTCCAAATTGCATTGTAGTGCTGCAAAACTATGGAAATGTCTAAGGGTAAGAATTGGAACAGGCACTCATTGCTAAGTAAAAGCTGCTGCTGCCTTAAAATCGATGACTGTTGTCTTCTCCCTTGGAGTCCTTCTTTTTCCATGTAACAAGCACATTTATAGACAGAACTGCCATTCACAGCGTAGACTTTTTCTGATTTGAGTAATGCAAGCAAGTATACATGAAAAGCACAGGTGAGCTTGTGCTCACTAAATGTTGTACCTGATGGTTCAAATCCTGTAAGCAGCATTTTTTCAACTGTTAGTACACATTCTGTCTTTGCTGTGGGATGTTGCTGTTGTTGAACTAATTTGTCCTTTCTTGACACTACTGCAAGGGGAGAATCAGACCCAGTCTTGGCAGTTCAGAGGAGAACACGTAACTCCCATGGGAGCAGGAGTCCATGGCTTTCATCCAAATCAGATCTTATGTGTGGAGAGTTATGTTTACATATGCATTATCCACATACACAGTAGGCTCAGGAACAGTTGGGCTTTTCTGTCTAGCCAATGGGGACACTTTCTGCTTCAAGGAATAAAGAAATTTCAAATACAAAAGAGGGAGATCTCAGATGATAGATTTTCTGCGTGTACAAATGAGTGCCGTTCTTAAGCTTACATGATTCTTGACCAATACATGGAGCAGATTTAGCTCTAAGATTAAGTATTGACAGAATCTTAGGAAAGATGTTAACTTTCTGCATTTTTGAAGAGGATGTGTGGGCCTATCTGCATAAGTTAACATAGCTCAAAGCTCTTCTGTGCAGACAAACCTAAGAATGGGGGAAGTCAGATTCATCTTCATATCTGACTTATCACATTCTAATGAGTTAAAGGCTGTATGTACTTGAACAGTATGAAAATCCATGTCTGGAATTAAATCTTGCAGCTTGGGTCTGTGCTGGATACTATGGAATGGTAGGATATAATTACATTAAATAGTCCATATTTTACTTTTTTGCATGAAAAGCAATAAATAAACACAGGGACAATCATGTTCCACACAGTCTAGGTAAAATTCCCATTGATTTTAGCAAGAATGGAACTTCACGCTTAATGCTTAGCCTTTGAATGCTGTGACAATCGAATACAGGCAGAGCAACTTGGGCATGGCTTCTCTCACCAAACATAGGCACCTGCATCTGAACTAGGCAACCCCATTCTTCCTTTTCCGTTGATGGAAAGATAAAAATGCTTTTAGGGCACAAGTCATCTTGTAGATATGGACTATGGACTATCTCGTAGATGCAGTAGATCTCTACTGTAGAGATCTAAAGTAGGTTGGCTTAATCATGTTGACTAAAGCATTTATAAAATGACTACTATGTAATTAAATGAGGCACACCTCTTTTCTCTACATTTGTTGCTTTTGTTCAGACATTGACTGAGATCCTTCTCCAAGGCAATTGTTGAAGCCAGAGGTAATTAATTAATTAATTATAGCTATGTTGGTTTTAAAGAACTGTGAGAAGAAATTCAGCCTCATTTCATTTAATTACCATTAAAGCTTCAGACAGTCACGGTGAGGTTTCAGATATGCAAAGAACATTGACAGTTTGTTAAGTCATTTCAAATTCTATTATCATTTGACAGATTCCTTTTTAAAGCCTGAGTTCTAAAGAATGAAACAAACTGGAAGCATTTAATTAAAGTCGGCCTGGTACACTGATGTCTGAAAAGGTCAAGAAAGTGTGGGTGACTAATGCACAGAATCAGCCAGCTGGTTACCTGATGTGCTAGCGTGGTGGTGTCAGCTTGGGAGGCCTCAGCTTGTAAACCATTTTTACCACTTGGATCCCTGTCCTGCTCTGTCCAGAGCCTAGTCTAGTTTCCTGTACCTCAACATCCACCCTCTCTCTCCCTTAACTGCTAGAATATTGGTAATACTGCTAAGCCTTACATTATGTTGCAACAGCAAAAAGGAAGAAAAGAAAGAGGTTAAAGAGGAGAAAAAAGAGGAAAAGAAGGAGGAAAAGAAGGAGGAAAAGAAAGAGGAAAAGAAAGATGACAAAAAAGATGACAAAAAAGATGATAAAAAAAAGGAAGAGTAAGTATAAAAAATGAATGTGTGCTTGTAACACACCTCCTACACTACAAAGTATGGTATGGCATTTCATCGTACCACTTCCATGACAACTATTGTTCTGTAGGCTGCAGAATGTTAGCCTGTCAAATTTTTAATGTTTTTTCCTTTCGAAAGGTGCAACTGCTCAACAAACGTGTTGCACCTTTAACACCTGGGTTTAGACCTGTCGTGAACAGCTTCCTAGGTCAGTAAAAGGGAATTCAGCGACCTCTGGTCGCTTTGATTTGCTGTTGAAGATCACTTTTTTACTATGAGGGCGTTTTAGGATTGCAGCCTGCTTTGCAGATCTGCATGGGCTATTCATTATTCTGGAATGTCCATAAAGATTCAGAGCAGATGAACGAAAAGTTTGATTTGGACAAAGAACAAAAATCTTACATGTAGAAAATTACAGATTTACTGTTTACAGATTTACTTATTACACTGACTAGCATATTTAATTACTTAATATGGTTAAGTTCATTACTAGTGATCACTGAGGTTTGCTTCCGGTGTTTAGGAGGTGTTGTATTTCTGCAACAAAACGAGATCATTAGAATGCTTTCGGCAGAAATGGATCATACTCTTAATTTGTTCCCCCAAAGCTGACCCAAACATAGTACAATTTAGTGTTACCAGTCATTGATTGAGAGCAGCCTTGAGGAGAAGGACTTGGGGGTGTTAGTGGATGAGAAGCTCAACATGAGCCAGCAATGTGCACTGGCAGCCCAGAAAGCCGACTGCATCCTGGGCTGCATCAAAAGCAGTGTGGCCAGCAGGTTGAGGGAGGTGATTCTACCCTTCTATTCTGCCCTGATGAGACCCCACCTGGAGTATTGCATCCAGCTCTGGAGTCCTCAACGCAAGAAGGACATGGACCTGTTGGAGTGGGTCCAGCGGAGGGCCATGAAGATGATCAGAGGGCTGGAGCCCCTCTCCTATGAAGACAGGCTGAGAGAGCTGGGGTTGTTCAGCCTGGAGAAGAGAAGGCTCCTGGCAGACCTTATAGCAGCCTTCCAGTACCTAAAGGGGGCTTAGAAGGAAGCTGGAGAGGGACTTTTTACAAGGGTAGGTAGTGATAGGATGAGGGGTAATGGCTTCAAACTCTAAGAGGGTAGATTTAGATTGGGAAGACATTCTTCACTGTGAGAGTGGTGAGACCCTGGAACAGGTTGCCCAGAGAAGTTGTGGATGCCCCATCCCTGGAAGTGTTTAAGGCCAGGTTGGATGGGGCTTTGAGCAACCTGGTCTAGTGGGAGGTGTCCCTGCCCATGGCAGGGGGGTTGGAACTCGATGATCTTTAAGGTCACTTCCAACCCGAACCATTTTATGATTCTAAAATAACAATGTTAGCAGATAAAAGGAGAACGCATTTGAGTGGACTTCACAGTTAAGGAGTATGTTGGCATAATATACTGTAAGTTTATATGTGTTCATATGGTGGCATGTGCTGTGTAGGCATGGGGACATGTATTTAGGAATCACTTCCAAATGGAATCTGCTTGATCTCAAGGTCTTGACTTTCTTAATGAAAGTTTTGTTTTATTAGAAAGCCTATTAGAAAGTTCTATGGATTCTCTTTCAGCTTCAATTACTATCTAGTAAGAGCCTGAGCTTTGCAGTAGCCTAAAGCATTTAAAAACATTTCAGCAAAGAAAGTAAATGTTTTAATGTCTAGAAGGTAGTGTACTCTGTCATATGAAGATGATATTTCAGTTTTGAGGTGGTGACCAGTGTTTTAGAAGAAATGGCTCAAAACCTGTTGTGGAGATGGCAAGGTAAATACTTTTTAGATTAAAGCTGTTTCCTTTACTAAAATCATCATCTGGACATTCAGCTGACAGCAGGGATAATGACAGAAATACACACAAGTATGCAATTAATCATCATTACATTTTAATATATTTACAGTCTTGGAGATAAGGAAAAGTCACACAAATACATACTCAAGCATTGCCCCGTCACATATTCCCCGCACTATACAGGTCACACTATCATCTGTTACTGTTGGAATAAATTCTGCAGCTGTGGACCTCACAATCCACTAATACGTATTTCCTCTGATTACATGAAACATGCCTAATTGCTATCTGTTCAGTATCAACCTTTCTCATGCTGGGGAAGGGCACTTCTGAGCATATGCTACTTGTGCCATTAGCCATACTGTTCTTTAAATCTTCTTTAAATTTGAGGCTTGCGTGCTTCATTTAACATCCCTCATTGTTGAAGCCTAGGGAGCCAGGACTGTGAATGTGTGAAATTTGCCTTTACATATAAATACATGTTTTAGTTCTAGTCACACACTATATGTTTGTATGCACACACAGGCTTACTTGTGTAAACACGTATTTCAATACAAACGTGTTCTGCTTGCTTAAATGTGTGCTCCTACAGTCATTTACACAATAGGTTTTGCCAAAAACTTCTAAATTAGTTTGCAAAGGAAGGCTCTTGCTGGCTGGAATGATAATAAGAAGCATTTAATGTTTTACTTTTTTTCAGTGGGTGTTATATGCAGAAAGGGTGTGGTTTTCAGCCTGGGCAGTGTGAATGGATCTGGTTTGCTTTCCACTCTTACTTTTTCCAAAGTTGGGTCAAGCAAATAAATGGAGCATGTCAGATGGGTTGAAGCTAATATTTGATGTCTCATCCGGAGCTGCCTGCACGGAAACTTTCTCTTCTTAGGCAGCTGTGAGTTCATCATGAGATGAGCAGCCTCCAGAAGAGGGAGATCCAGCAGGTCACTTCATTACATTTCTGGTGTAAATCTGCACATTTTACTTTCCAGGAAGAAAAAAGAGATCTTTGTGATAGATCCTTCAAGCAATATTTACTACAACTGGCTGACCATAATTGCAGCACCCGTGTTCTATAACTGGTGTATGCTAGTGTGCAGGTATGGATTTAAGTTCATAATAATTTTAGGTTTCAAATTTAGTGTCGTACTATGTTTCCTATGTAAATCGTCCTTGTATCTCCCTGCAGTATTTTTTGGGTGGCTTACCTAGAAGATTTACAGTTCATATACACTTAGAGATATACGCTATACGTATCACTGGGAATAGATGGCCAATGTTTCTTTTTATCTTTTTTGTCTAAAACCGGTTTGTCATTAACTTGCGAAGAGCCTCCTCCTGTGTGCTTGCTGGCTGTGGCCTTTGTGTGCCACCTACTGGCGAGCTGCAGAGTTGTGCTTTGGCCACTGTAGGTTCAGTAAACCACTGCTGGAGGGAGGTCTTCCAATCACGCAGTAGAGGACAAAAGGGAGGGGTGTGGACAATGTTGGGTCATCTTAAATTAATATCATGCATCTATAGATGCTTGACAGGCAGGAGGATTTTACTCGAGTATTTATTTTCCCTCACAAAATGTGGAAATCAGTCTGAGTTAAAGTAATGGAGTGCTGTGGAAATGGTCCACGATGTCAGGCTCTGTCAGGTGGCAGGGAGAAATGAGAATAGCTTGCCACTCAGAAACAAATCTTCCATTTGGGAATTATCTTAGTGAAGATGTGTATCCCATGAAATCTGATGCATGTTTAATTGAAGGGATATGTGTGTGCCTCCGTAAGTACACCTGTGTGGCATGTGTTTGAGTTTTGCTCCTGGCCTAAACATCTTTGAATTTGGAGAGATCCTACTGTCTGTTTAGACAGAGCTCTAGTGTGCAGATGTCTAGGCATGGAGATATGCTGCCCTTAATTTTTCAGTGCCAGTAATGTGCACTAACATGCTGCTAGGACTCACATTGCAAGTGCTCTACTTATGCAATTGGTTTAAATTGTTGTGGTTTTTTTTGGGTGTCTTTGTTTCTTTAGAGCCTGCTTTGATGAGCTACAAGTTGACCATATAAAATTATGGCTGTTCTTGGATTATGGCTCTGATATCATCTATGTTCTTGACATGTTTGTCAGATTCAGGACAGGTGAGTGTTTCTAGGGTTTTACAGTGTTTTCGGACGCAGTGTGGATATAAAAGCTGGAAACAGCAATTCCCCTGTGGGGTCTGACCAGTGTAGTGTCCTGACTCCAGCAGAGCCCAACAGTGGAGGCTTTGGGAAGATGAAGCATCTGATCAGCTTGTATTGTTTTAAGTCTGGACATCCCAATCTAAATTCAGGTCTGTCAGTGGTTAGTAGGCATGCCAAACGCTGACTGAGTGGTCACTGTAACAGGCTGTGTGGAAAAGGGAGAATAAGGCACTTTGTGTGTCATGATCACTCTGTGCATGATATATTGCTTGTGCTCATTAGAGCGGGCAAGAAACCAACTGCACCCCACAAGTGTGCTTTCTTAGCCAAGTTGTGCAGCATCCTCCTCAGGAGTGGTTACTGAGTTGGTCAAGTGCTAGATCTGGCACCCATCTCAGCCTCCAGTTGGAGATGCCCTCTGCCTGGAACCAGCACTGCTGCCCCTCTGCCATCAGCTCTATTGCCTGCAGCCTCTGTGAGGTCCTGGCTGGGTCTCCCACTGCCTGGTGGTGGCATAGAGTGGATGGTGGCACCAGGAGGATGGTGGTATGGGGTTAACCCAGGTGCCTCTGCTTAGGCCCTGCCTTCCTGAAGGAAGTGTGAACCTAAAGGATTGGTGAGGACAGTGCCATGTCATGCGTGAAATGGTTCTCTTCAGTTTCCCATTCTGTAGTCCAGACAGGCTAGGAAGATTCCATATTTGAGCATGCCCAGCTGATACAGATTCTAGCCTTACAGGGATATCTGTTTAAAACTGAGCAAAGTCATGATATAGGCCTAAGCAATAACATACTGTGATCCATACCGTTAAATTTCTGGAACAGTCCTTGATGTACTTCGGTGCATGCAGTCTGGTCTGTGCCAGTCCCTCAGGCAGTGTCTAGGCACAGCCGGAAGAACAGCAGAGGTTGGGTGCTGTTCATGGTGTCATTTGTGGAGGGAGCTGGGAGAACTTACATGTGAACAGAAGCTGTCATGGTAGCTGGTCTCAGGGCCAGAAAATATTTCCTGGCTTGTTCTATTTGCTGGTATGGACCAGCCCCAAAATGTCCCTTGAAAGGGTCCAAAAACACACTGATCATTATAAAAAATGAGAGTTCTTTTAAATCTTTGATTTTTACATTTTCTTTTTTCTTTTTTTTTTTTTTAAATCAGGCTGACAGTTTGACATTAATCATGGCTTGTGACAAGTTGTAAATGTAATTCCAAGACAGAGGCTAGAAATACTATCACGTTGGGAAGCACACAATTCCTGACAAGCCAAATTCTTAAACTTAGCAAGTACCTTGTTCAACAGGAAAGTCTATTTCAGAAAGCAGCCTAAATCACAAGACTGCTGTATTTGGGGTGAGGCGGGGGGTGGGGGGGGAAGGGCTTCATCTTCTTTGTGTAGTTAAAATGTCAACTGTGCCAGCTATATTTCTCTTCTGCAGTTATATTTGCTGTTGCAATGGGAAGGAATTGAGCAGAAATCGGGCATGTCCGGGGAATGCAAGTTATAAAATTTCCACGGGCTGTCCTGATAGTGGTTGTACGGCTGTTAAAGCATGGTTAGAAGGTCAGCTTTGCAGGCCTGGATTGGAACTGCAGAATTGCCGCAGAGATCTCCTGAACGCTTCAGTGCAGGTGTCTGCTGCAGTTTCAGGCACTCAGATAAGGACGTCGCTTCTTTTAGGTGCTGAAATCTTTGTCAGCTCTCTTTGTCAACCCCTCCTGGCTCTGCCTGTGCCTGCTGCCTTTTTCTGTGAGTCTGCAAGGTCCGTCTGCCTTGGGGACAGAGGTCCTGGAAGCCTTTGGGGAAGAGTGTGACTCCCTGCTGTCTAAGGGCAGGGACTGGCTTTCAACTGGGATCTAGGTAGCCCTGCAACTACCGTGATCCACGTCAGCTTCTCCGTGGGGCATTCCTGTCTAGCTGCTGGGCCAGTTTCCCTGCATTTCCCCTGTTTGGTGACTGCACACCATGAAGCAGAAAAGATTCACGTCTCTCAGCAGCTGGTCGTGGGGAGCATACCCTGCGTTTTGATGCTTTCAAAAGGTTTTACTATAGGACTTCAGTTCTGTGAGGGGACAAAAACGAGCTGAGGGGCTTTTATCCCCCTTCAGGAGGCAGGCATTTTCAAAGTTATTTTTAGTAATTGTTAGTCAGAAATTGATCTGCCTGGCCAACTTTTCTGTTTAGTTGCATAACTCTGTTAATAAGGGCGTATTTGACCAGCAATTTTCTGGGAGGTAACACATTCATGGCACAGGAACTTCTTCCATTTGTAGTCACCATCAGTTTGCAGATCCCCTGAGACAGACACACACATACACATGAGGCACCGGTACAGACAGGCACACATTCCAGAAATACAGCCATGCTGTATAGGGCACAAAGAAATGCAGCTCGGTCTTCCTCAGCAGACGCTTCCCTGGAAAGCTGCTGCTTGTGGATTGCTAAGGGATTAGCAAAATGTGGTAATCCCTCCGACACAGGGAATGTTTTGCTTTTCTCTCAGTGGGCTTTTCCTCCTGGCTGGGTCTAGTGGGCAGGCAGCTGGACATCTCCACTTGCAATCGCAGCAAGTATTTTGCAGTGCATAGGCTGTTCCCTGCAGAACATTTGCAATGCCTTCAGAGCTTTCAGAGGTACAAACCAGCCCTGCAGCTGTACTGCTCGGGCAGCCTTTCTGTGAGAACTCTTACACAGACACAGGTTGCTTTAAGGTCTCTTACCACTTTTTATGTCTCCTCATATTTTTTTTAAATCTAATACTTTCCAAAGTATTTTGAATGAAGAAATACCAATGTACAAAATTCTGCTTACAATGTACAAAATTCTGCTTACAATGTACAAAATTCTCTCACTAGAAACACACAAAAAAAGTGCAACCCATTTTCCCAAAATGAAAAGGAAAGTCCTGTCAGCTTTAGGATTGGACACAAGAGGAAAAGCATGGCTCGGGGCAGGGTATGTGTGTGTGTGTAAACTGGATTTCTTTATCTCAAGGGTATCTATATTGTTCGGAAAAAGTTTCCCACAATCCATCATACCTAATTATTCCTGGTATTTATTTAAAAAAAATATTCCACTCCAATTTTACACACAATTGCTTAACACTTGCTTAACTTTCATTATGACTCATGCCAATGATTCATGAAAAATTAGACGTTTGACTCTCTCCTTTATTTTTGCAAAGATAGCCGAAATAAAAAGATACAGCTGTCCCAGAATAGAGTGGAAAACTGCAGGAAGCGCTGTGGTAATGACAGAGTCATTGCTCTTTATATATCAGCTTTGAAACTTAATTTAAATATTTTAATTTGCAATTAAATATTTTTCATTAAACGAACTCATAGTGTTTCAATGTCTCTATGCATAACAGTACAACTGTTAGTGTTCTCAGGTATCTGAAATGTAAGTCACTCAGTACTATTGATGGTATTTTTATTCTGACAAGTAAAATAGGTATTTTTATTCTTTGAAGGCTTTCTTGAACAAGGCTTGCTAGTTCAGGATGAAAAGAAATTACGAGATCATTATACCAAAACTACGCAGTTCAGACTGGATGTGCTGTCTCTTCTGCCAACAGACCTGGCATATTTGAAGATTGGTCTAAACTACCCCGAACTGCGATTTAACCGCTTGCTGAGGATTGCTCGGCTCTTTGAGTTTTTTGACCGAACTGAAACCAGGACAAATTATCCAAACATATTTCGTATTGGAAATCTTGTCTTATACATTCTTATCATCATTCACTGGAACGCGTGTATATACTTTGCGATCTCGAAGCTCATTGGATTTGGAACCGACTCTTGGGTCTACCCCAATGTGTCCATTCCAGAGTATGGGCGCCTGTCTAGAAAGTACATTTACAGTCTGTACTGGTCAACGCTCACGCTGACAACCATTGGAGAAACACCTCCTCCGGTGAAAGATGAAGAGTATCTCTTTGTGGTCATTGACTTTCTGGTGGGTGTGCTGATCTTCGCTACCATTGTTGGTAACGTGGGCTCCATGATTTCCAACATGAATGCCTCCAGGGCAGAGTTCCAGGCCAAAGTGGATTCCATCAAACAGTATATGCATTTCCGAAAAGTGACTAAGGATTTGGAAGCCAGGGTTATTAAGTGGTTTGATTACCTCTGGACCAACAAGAAAACGGTGGATGAGAAGGAAGTTCTCAAAAATCTGCCTGACAAGTTGAAGGCTGAAATTGCCATCAATGTCCACTTGGACACACTGAAGAAAGTGCGTATATTCCAGGATTGTGAAGCTGGACTTCTCATTGAGCTGGTGCTGAAACTGAAACCTACCGTCTTCAGTCCAGGGGACTACATTTGCAAAAAGGGAGATATTGGGAGAGAAATGTACATTATTAAAGAGGGAAAATTGGCTGTGGTGGCGGATGATGGCATAACCCAATTTGTAGTCCTAAGCGATGGCAGCTACTTTGGTGAAATCAGCATCCTAAACATCAAAGGTAGCAAATCTGGCAACAGGAGGACAGCTAACATAAGGAGCATTGGTTATTCTGATTTGTTCTGCTTGTCTAAGGATGATTTAATGGAAGCCCTCACAGAATATCCAGAAGCCAAAAAGGCTCTGGAAGAGAAAGGGCGACAAATTCTGATGAAAGACAATTTAATAGATGAGGAAGCAGCAAAAGCAGGAGCTGACCCAAAAGACTTGGAAGAAAAAGTAGAAAGACTTGAAACAGCTCTTGATACACTGCAGACCAGGTTTGCGAGGCTCTTGGCAGAATACACCTCAGCTCAACAAAAGGTGAAGCAGAGACTTGCCAGAGTAGAAACCCGAGTGAAAAAATATGGTAGTGGCACCTTATCAGTTGGAGAAGCAGAGGCTGAAAAACCCGAGGAGACAAAGTAGTAATGGACTATTTATGTTTCCTCATGTATTGGAGAAGGTTGAAGCATGTGAAAGCCATAAATATATGTAAATATGTGTGTGCATACATAGACATGATTATTTTTATATGAACTCAAGAGAATGGTTTGTAGCATTTTTAACTGAAGCAGTATTTTCTTGTAAATAGAATATTGTCACCTTCTTAGGGGGAGATTTGGTCTGGCATTTGGTACTTTTTTGTACTGGGAGTGGGTTTCTTACAAGTCATGCTCAGAATGTCTATTGTGTATGGCACGTATAGGTCTTGACACATTGTCTCTTCCCACTTGTGTTGCGTTAAGAAGGCATCGTACTTAAAGTAGAAGAGATTGGGTTTTTTTAAGGGCTTAACAAAATAGGTATAGGATACATGCTCTATCTTGCTACCTTAGCAGCTGAGTAAATGCATGGATGGACATCTGGGCTTCTCAAAATCTTTGTTCTTTCATAGTGAAGCATATGCACAAACAGTTGGACTGTTGCAGAGCAGCAGCACATACCTTACCTATGCGGTGGAGCCCTGCTACACCGGTGTATGAAATAGCTGTGCATCCGGATGCTTTAGTCTGATTCTTTCTAATGAGCTGGGCTCTGCACAAAGGACCGTGCTGACAGAGTAGCAGTGCTCATTCACGTCCTTTCTGGCATGGTCTGTGACAGCTGCTCTGCAACTGCTTCACTTAGGGAGAGAGTGGGAGATTTCCCCCCCCCCCGCCCCCCCCCTTTTTTTTTTTAATTCCCTCTCGGCAAGTGGGCAATCCTGGAGGGAGGCTACCAAGAAACCGCACAGGCTGCAGGCAGGGACAGTCTGTTCCCCCCCAAGCTTTGCCCCCCCAGCAGGGTTTCTGCAAGGCAGGGAGAGCAAGCCCTGCGTTGCAAAGTCTTTTCTGATACTAGGTCTATGTTTTCTTCCTCTTTATTTCATTTACTCCTTATGCTATTTAGTGCCAGCTTTTCTCTGAACTAGTCGTCTCACTGTCATGTTTCCATTAGTTAGGGAGAACAGAGGCCACATTTGCTCTGGTCCTTCTGGTAGGAGCCTAGTTGCACTGATTGCTTTTCTACTCGCTGCAGAGGAGTTCTCTCTACCAACGGTCCGGCTCTGAGGTGAATGCACAGGTCTGGTCCACTAAGCCTGCCGTCGCATTCAGGGCAGAATGGTCCTGAGAAGCGTTCTTGCTCTGTCACATTGCAACCTCAGGATTTGCCTCTTCCACACCGCTCTTAGCCTCTTCCACACCACTGCTTCCAGTTTCTTTCCAAGTTTCTCGCCCTCCCACTGAGGGGATCTCTCTAATATTCTCCCACTGGGAAGATACTAGCTTTCAGTTTTTGCTGTGTTTTTCTGTTGCGTGGCTTTCTCTATGTTACTTTTATCTTCCAGTACCTCACTGACTTCAGAAGAGTATGGAGTAGCAGAGGCTGTTCAGCATCTATGGTGTGGGGGCTGGACCCTCCAGTGGCATTAGATATTGCCATGGGCAGTGCTTTGCCTTTTAGATGTCCTCAGCCCTGACATAAGGAGTCCTAACAGCACGTGGGCATAGATGGCCTGTTGGAAAATTGGTAAGAAACCCACTGAGGGTGGTTTAACTAGGTGGTAGTGAAATGGGAGAGGCAGTTGCTTTGCTAAACTGAGTACAACCACTCAGGGTAAGCACCCATCTCTGGGCAAGTGGCTGTGCCCCCACTATGGACACTTCTGAGCCTGGTGAGAGTGACAAATCTGACAGTGACTAAAGAATAGGGCCGGCAAAGGGATCGCCAGGTAGTAGATAGATGTCCACACATGGTCCATGTCTAAACTCCTGTTATCAACAGCCTAGAAGCCAACTAGACTTAGGTATCTACTGTAGGCTGGGCTTAATCTCTCTTATCCCTGGAGGTGTTCAAGGCCAGGCTGGATGGGGCTTTGAGCAACCTGCTGTAGTGAGAGGTGTCCCTGCCCATGGCAGGGGGGTTGGAACTAGATCATCTTTAAGGTCCCTTCCAACTCTAACCATTCTATGATTATCAAGATTTCCACTGACTATAATGAGGGCTTTGGAAAGTAGCTGAGACCTATATGCAGCCAGCAGAGTTTGGGAGTTTTGGTGTTTCAACTGAATCTTGTCCTTATTGTCTCCAAGGGCTTGAGACAAATGGAGGTAAGAGAGGCTGCTTTTGTCAGAGGTCTAAGTGCCCTCACTCCTGCACTGAGGAGGGCAGCAGGATTGAGGTGGAGATGACTGCTGGCTAGTGGCAGTGTACGACTGTAAGCATGGACAGTGCTGACCACAGATGGTCACAGGCTGCTGAACTTGCAACTCTCTGTAACAGAGGCAGGTACCGCACTGGCCTGTGGCTGACATTCACGGTTGTGTTATTCCAACACCTTATCTGGTAGGGGTTTCTTATTTATCGTCATGTTCTGTATCAGTCATCATTCTCTGTAAATATCTGGCTATCTACCCAACATACTAAAGCTGTTCCAGCCTACTAGGTATATACAAATAGAATTGTTCAAACTACTATTTATACAAATTTATACCTGTTAAAAAACCCCACAAACACAAGAATGCTTCTTTACCTGATGGATCAGAACAGCTTAAGCTATCAGTTAAATACATGTTTGCTCTTCCCTTTTCCATGCCTCTTGGTCTGGTTTTCATATGCCAGAAAAAGAGCTATTTTGATGCTATTTGCTTCAGTCACTTTGAAATATATCGCTTTTGGCATGATGAAAATCACATTCTTCACTGTTTTTCATCTCTCTAAGATGCTTTCCCCCTTCTTTAATGCGACTACAGCATGTACATTAAAGTATTTTGAATAACGTTCAAGCAACTCTGTGTTTTCTCTTACCCGTATCCTGCTGGATTTTAGTGCTTCATGACAAGACTTTGATAATGCCAGTATTACACAGCCCAGAAAATCATTAGCTGGAACAGAGATCTGAAGTGACAGAAAACCAAGGGGGAATGGCGGTGTTCTCCCCTCACCGCAGGACAGCTGGCATGTGGCTTTGGTCCCGTGCCCAGTTTTGACACTGTCACTGTGTTTGCAGATATCACAGAGGCATGAGAGCCCCAGCCACCACCCAGCTTCCCCAGTGGTGCCAGGCATCCTGGGGCACAGAGCCTGCCGGGCTTCTCCTGCTACTGCTACCCGTCTCACTTCCTCCCCTTCCCCGGCTCCATGCAGGGCAGCACAGCAGGGATGGGGCCTTCTCCAGCAGAAATAGACGTGTTTGCTTTTTCTGGGCTCCCCAGTTCAAGAAAGACAGGGAACTACTGGAATGAGTCCAGTGGAGGGCTACAAAGATGATCAAGGGACTGGAGCATCTCTCTTATGAGGAAAGGGAGAAGACTGAGAGGGGATCTCATCAATGCTTATCAATATCTAAAGGGTGGGTGTCAAAAGGACGGGGCCAGACTCTTCTCAGTGATGCCCAGTGACAGGAGAAGGTGCAACAGGCACAAACTGGAAGACAGGAAATCCCATCTCACCATGTGGAAAAACTTCTTTACTTTGACAGAACACTGGAATAGGCTTGCCAGAGAGATTGTGAAGTCTCCTTCTCTGGAGACATTCAAAACCCACCTGGACACGTTCCTATCCAACCTCTGTAGGTGAACCTGCTTTGGCAGATCTCCAAATGTCCCTTCCAACCCCTACCATGCTGTGATTCTGCCACTTGCGCACATGCACTTCACCTACAAAATTCTCCCCCAGACAGTACCTAGCAGGGGCTGTGCTGGTCCTTCAACACCACCACAAGAATAAGCAAGGAACGGGACAGCTCCTACGGAGCATCTGAAAGCACACCTTGAATCTGCAAATGAGTTTAATGGCCACTGCACTCACTTCTTACAGGCACAGGAGCCAACACACAGGGAAGTGGGCAGCCATGAGGTGGTACCATTGCTCCAAGCTGCCTGTGCTGAGCGAGACACCTGATGGACAAGGCCTGAGGTTATCTGAACATCTGCTGCAGGTGCAAAAGGAGGGTAAAGCTGGTGGAGCAGCAGGTAAAGCTGGTGCCACGCTCCAGGTGCTGCCTGGCCTGAGCTGTTCCAGGGAAAGGGCCTCAAATCACGGCAAACAGCAAATGATTCAAGTCCTTCTGGTCCCTAAAGTGCTCTCAGTAGTGGCTCCCCATCCTTTCCCCCTCATCCTGTAGTATTATTTTTACTTAAAACAGTTTTTACAGTAGAAAGGTCTGCTCTGGAAAATTCAGCCAACTGAACTGGACAACAGTAAAGGTGGTGACAGCAAAACAGCTGGGGGGTGTGTGTGTGTACAAACTCCCTCACATACAGCCGAGGGTTGGGATGAGCCTGATTGTGCAGCTCTTTCCGCAGAAACAGCCCGGGGCAGGAACAACCCTACATTTAATTCTTTTTTTCTGAGGCATCTGCTTTACAGTTTTATTTCTGCCAAATATTTACTAACCTACAAGCAGAGAGTGCTCTGCTTTACATTAAGAAATAAACTGTTCATTTTCCTTTCCCCCACAAAAGTGCTAGTGCTTCCTTGGAGTTGGCCTGTACGTTACTGGTGTAGAAGACACAGTTGTTGCTGTAGCGCTGCTGCTGGCGAGGATGAGAGAGGATTTCACAGGCCAAACCTAGTCCAGGTTGTCCAACAAGATAATGCAGTCAGACTGACTAAAGGAGAGCTGCTCTTCATCCAGAAGATTTGTGAGATGACAGCGTTTGTACTTGGTTTCAAAGTCCCCCGGCTCTTCTATTAAAGTTTCCATCCTGGAACAGACAGAAAGAACCAAACCCTTGTTTACATAATTTAGCATTCATAAAAACCCTTTGTGTACCCCTGAGAACAAAATGAATTATGCACTAAATGGATCTGGCAACTGTACAGGCAGCTAAAGCACAAGACTTCAGCTGTGGCAGCTTTCCTGAGGGAAGCCATGAATCCGGGAATCCCCCTCATCCTCCAGCCCCATCTACAGTCCAGAGCCCAAGGAGGATAATGCCTGGGGAGTCCTTATGGGGAGGATGGGGAAGCCCTGCTTTCTTCTGCCTTGGGCAGAAGGGGAGGGAAACACGCGTGAGCCCTGGGTCTAAAAATGGTTGGACCTTTTGTTTCTGAAATTCAGATTTTGCAACTGTTTACAGCTCAGAAATCGATGGCCAAGGCTTGCTGCTGCCAACTGCCCTCGCAGCTTCACTGTGGAAAATAAAATTCTGCTGTTCTGTGTTTGCAATCCTCCCTGCTCCGTGCCCCAAAAGCAGAGTGAGGAGGGAAGACTCACATTATTTAAGCAAAATTGGTTTTTGCAACCTCAAGAGCATGACAGCAGGGCAGGGACCAGCTTCAAGGATGAACACAAACATCAGCTTTACTCCAGAAGCAGCAGCGGTTCTCACAAAGAGATTTTCCTCATCAGCTCTACCATTTCTCCTTGGCTTCCGCAGGGAGAGCGCAGGTTGCCGTGCCAATGGCCACAGCTCCCATGCCAAAGGCTGTCCCCCCAAGAAACCAAGGAGGACACTGTCCAGCTCTAACAGAGGCCTGTCTTATTTGTATAGGTAAATTGGGGGTAGGTTACTAAAATCAGAAGTGCAGAAACATGAAAGCTATTACATTTTTCTTTCCTTAATGTTTGTTGTGGCTGGTATCAATCTTTCTGAAAGAGGGCAACTGAAGAACAATAGCATGGAAAATCAGGAAAGCACAACTGTTTTCTAGACCAATGGGCAGCTTGATGAATAGCTATTAATTTCTCATTTTTTTGTCTGTTTGACATGTCATTTCTTTACTTTCCTGACAAGAAAAAAAACAACAAACCAAGCACCCCAAACCATTCTGGTTTTATTGCTAACAGTTATTTCTCCCCCATTGCCCTGGAATGGGAGCCACCCCACAGCAGTCACTACACCTGAGCGGCCCCTCCAGGTGTGTAGCACAGCAAGAGCCAATGGGCACTACCTGCCTTTCCCAAGAAGGAGATAGAGAAGCACAAAAGGATTATTTTTTTTTTTTCCCACATAGCTTGCGTTCACAGCTGATGAATCAAACCATCCACGCTGCAAAGATTTACTCGTTAGGAGAACTGATTGCCAGTTCCCCTCTGAAGGACAAATATTTTACTTGCAGAATGGTGCAAATAACTCATCCAACAAGCTTCAGTGGGATTCCCACTATTTTCATATTATTTGCAGATTTAGGCTGTCTAAAACACGTCCCCAGGGCTGTTTGTTCATGGGTACTTGTCCAGTGCTTGGCACAAGGAAACTTCTCTTACAGCAGTGACTTTGGGCACTCCATGGTAAAGGAAATGATCCAGAGGTGGGTTTTTTAATAGATTTTGACTACTGGAAACCCAATGCCTCATCTCCTTGCGATAACACAGCTGCCTCTGACTACACTTGCGTGAAGGTTAGAAAAAAACCACTTGTGTCTAGCAACAAAAAGCTGCAGAACTTTTCTAGGAAAGCACCTCATGACTTTCCAAACACATCAGTTGCCACCACAGCTCATTTATCCTGTCAGCCGCAGACAGGCTTCTCCACGTGTGATTCAGACCAGAGTGCTGACAGCACGGATGAGGCTCCCGGCCACCAGGCAAGTTGGCAGAGAAGCTGCCCCAAGCAAAACACTTTCAGTTCAGGGTTTCAAGGCCAACCGCTTTGAAAAGGTTTCTCCTGCCATAACCCAACTGCACCAGCCACAAGCGCTAGCAGCCAAAAGAGGATGAGCACAATGAAGGATTGGAGCAAGGAGAGAGCCACGCAGCACCTTGGGGCAGCTGATGGCAGAGAGGACAAGACCTGTCCCAGGCGAGGGAGAAGCACTCAGCAGCTCAGCTTGCTGCCACCAGGAGAGAGGCTGTTACAGAAGAGATACAGTGACCTGGAGCCCTGGAGAAAGCAGGTGGGAAAGCCCTTTTCTATTGACCAGGCAGTTTTCTACAATGGATTTATACAAACTTTGGTGGCCAGAAGGGACCCATGCCAGACCAATGGACAACAGGGATATTGCCAGTGCCAAGGGTGGGAGAAGCATTGTGCAGCACAGCAGAGCTACCTACTCTGTACAGGCTTCAGTCCTACAAGGCTTCACTCTCACTTGTGTAGGGGGAAAAAAAAAAATTACAGAGGAAACTCAGAAGGTGATGAGACAAACTGATGCTGCCATCAGCCAATGGGAGACTCCAGAGGCTGCAACCAGCCTTGGGATGGGAGATTCCCAGAGGAAAGGTGAAAACCAGCAGAATATGGCTGCTGGAGGCTCCCACCTTGCAGATGCTGGGAAGAAACTGCCAAAACAGCCCATTTTTACCACCCACAGCCCTGCAGCAGCGAGGTCTAAAACCATCCTCTGAAGGTGGCAACAGCAGCAGTGGGTGGTCCCAGAAACAGAGTCCTGAACCCAGGAAACCTTTCCTAGGGCTGAGACATCAAGAAGGCATCTCTTCTCCAAAAGCAAAGCCAGCAAAGAAACTGGCAGGGATGACAAAGTCAAACTGCTTATCCAAAAAGCTGCAGATCTGGAGCAGGATCCTCTCTGCAAGGCCTGAGGTCCGCTGTCTGGAATGACTCCTGGCACAGGAGCGATGCTTTCACCTGGCTGCTGGCCATTACAGCTGGGGCAAAAAGCAGCACCCAACAAAGGCAGAGCCCAAGTCTGCAGCCCTACTCCAAAGAAGCCAGACAGGAACTTTGTCAGAAAGGATATCACCTTAGGGATTTTTGTTTCAGAATACAAGATCCTCCCCAGAGAGATTCAAGGTGGAAAAAAAACTGGCCCAAGAACAACCCTTATCAGGCGGCTCATAAAGAAGCCTGTGTTGTGTTTTGAAAAGAAAGTATCAGCGCTGGTGAGGCCAAAATGTCACCTGCTTTATTTTAGGTGACTTGCTACAAAGTTCATAGGATTCTTTATGCACAGATGGCAATTAAAAAAATTAATAAAAAAAATAATCAGTGTACATAGCATAAAGGAGATTATTCTTTTGAAAACATGCTTTCATCTAGGAAACATTCTAGTGCTGAATTTCCCATTTTTTACTAAAATCAATTATATTAGCAAATAATAAAACCCCCTTAATTGTATCATATTAGCTCACCTGAACTTTATCCCTTGCTGCTCAAGCCCTGAGTACTTGCAACAGAAAACAACTAAATCAAATGTAGCAGCACATAACTTATGGCACCTCAAAACTCAGAACACAAACATTCAACTATTTGCCATTTTATAGACAGTTACCTGTGAGCATCGTTGCTTGCACTGCTATACTATACAGATCTGGAAGCAAAAAGAGGCAGTGGGAAGCTAGATTTAAGGGATTTTTCTCTGTAGGTGAACCCACTGGCACAGCAGAAATGTACACCAGAGCTTTCGGCGACACCAAGAAGAAAGGCTTCACGTCAGCTTAGCGCATGACAAGAGTTCAGTCACAGATCTTCAAGCTGCTGCAGTTTTTATCCTCACTTGACATTGCTCAGTGCTAGTTGTCAACCAAGCCGGTATGAGCAGCAGCATCCCTGCATGAGCAGTGGTCTAGTTTAGTTGTGCTCTGTGTCCTTCCAAAGGACAGAAGTCCCATTCCAGCGACCACTGGCCGACTTCCACAGTTGGCTCTGCCTTCATTTTTAAGGCTCAAAACTACTCAAAAAGCTCCCCAGAAAGATAATATAGCAGTTCCTAATGCCATTTTATATCCTAAAATAGAATAACAATTCCCACCCTCTACTTTTGTCTCTGATGGTGTTGTCTCTTAGAGACAGTCTATTCCCCACGCAGAAACCCTGAAGCAGGATACACATTGAGCAACAGACATCCATAAACACGAGTGTTCCAGGTAGTCTTCAATTATTTATCAGAGCCACCCTCTGCCTGTGTCCTACAAATACTGCAGAACAAAACCACGCTTGCGTGTTGCAAAACGGCACATCTGCAATTAAAACTACCTTCCTAGCACCCCTTGTCTTCCCAAGAGCCTTTCAGTTAAAAAACATAAAACCAAACCACACCTCCACTTCCTTCATCCTCCCTAGGCTTTTTCTCAGTGAAAAAGCGTTTTCCAACTGCTTCTCTTCCCACCTAGTTGCTTTTTTCTGCCAACCCATCCCCTCCTCTCACATCGCACCCTTTTACTTGCTCCCCGCAGCAGCCAACACAAGTGACTTCTCCAGCCGGCTCCTGCCCAAGGCCCATCCCATAAGCCAGCCATTGCAAAAGAGAGACCGATGTTTCAGACAATAGGTTTCAGAGAAATGGGAATTTGCATCCAAGTGAAAGAAATACTACTTTTTCCTAAGGAGACCAAAAAAAAAAAAAAAAAAAAAAGAGACTGATTGTGGCTTTCAAAGATCACAACAAGCCTTTTCTCTTTGCAACCATATGCCTGTGGAATTCCCTCCCTCTGTTCAGGGATCCCAAGCCAACACCTACCATAGCCCACTTTCTGCTCTTCAGAGAGGAAAGCTTGCAGGAGGCACGATTCATAGACACATCAAGGGGAAAGTTGCTTTTTCTGCTCCCCATGGATTCAGTCACAGCAGCTTTCAACAGGCTGGGCAGTCCCTGGTCCACTTGGTCTGTAGTTGCAGTCAATAAGCTGTGCCGTTGCAGCTTGGCCACGGTGCCACTTACCAGAAACTCAACTGAAGACACTGGAAACTTCTGGGACACCAGGAGGAAGGAGATTCCTACGTTCAGTAACAAGGTGGTACATCAGGACGTCGTGTCAGTGGCAGGGAAGCCATCCGAGTGCAGGCCAGCCCCTCACTTGGTGGTTTAATGACCGCAAAGCTATGAAGACAGAAACCTTATAGCTGTGCAGCACACAGCCAAATGCTAGCAAATAACATTTAAAATTAATGCTTAGAGAAATCCAGCAGCAAGACACCCTTTTCATTTTGTTAATGAAAAAGAATAAAAATCAACAGCTGAAAACCTATTTAGGTGGAGCCCTGGAGAAAAATACATGCCGTTATTTCATAGGTTTTCCAACTGCATTCATCTGGATAAGAAGTGACCTGTTTAAAGGCAAATGCTGATATCAACTCTGTTTCAAAAGCAGTGTCCCTTCTACGATACAGTATAAAACTGAATTTCTTAATAAAATTAATTTCAAGTCCCTGATGGTCTTACGAATTTGGTGACAACTTCAATCACTTAAACAATTCTGAAAGTTTAAGTTGTGCACAAGTACAAATGGAAACTGTAGGTAACATCACAAATCCTTGTGATTCCCAGACTAACCATAATAAACCAAGCCCTTGTCAGGAAAGGCTTGATTTTGCCTAGCTATACTTGGAAGAAGTTCCTGCTCCACTTTGCATGCTGGTGTTTTTCTGCATAAGGTGGCACAGCTCAAATATTCCACCCAACGGAAGCATCTTCGTCCTGAAACTTCTTGAGACAATTTAAGAAATTTTTAATCCCCTGGTGGGCTTAAAAATTTACCTGGAGGTACTTGGCCAGGGAAGCACCTTAAAGCTGATGCTGCAGGGGTTGTCCTCCTGCTGCACATCAGCAGCATGTAAAGCGTTGCCCCACTCACTGCTCCACAGAGGAGAAACCTGGGCAAGCATCCAGGTAGCACACACTGTGGGCTACCTGGAGGCTCAGCCCAGCAGATACATCACAGCTGCATGGTGGGACATGTGGTATGAAGCTCCTGCTTCAGCAGTGAAGACCACTGTTGGATGTCTCATGGCATGGGTTGACTACTGTAACACAGAGCTGCCTGGAGCCCCAGGCTCATTGCCAGCCCCTTCCAGTGTCAGCCTTCCCCAAAGCACAGGGCTGGAGAGGGTCTCCTCGGCTGCCACAGTCCCATCTCAGGCCACTGCCTGCCGAATGGAGGAAGCCCAGTTAGAGGTTCACAAAACAGTATTCCTTAGTTAGCAGAACTCTGCTCACTCCTGATGGCGGCTCCTGAAATCTTCTTAGTGACAAAAGCCTTCATCTTTAAAAAAGTGATGCTTCATTCATGCAGTCACGTGCTAACGTACCTTTAGAGCTGAACAAAACTATGCCTTCACTCCTAATAAAGTCTGAAAAAAATAGCATTTGTTCAGTTCTTAAGCTGATTCTTTCAGTATTTCTTGTATTACCATCATTTTTGAGGCATATGCTACTACAAAATACAGACAAAAGCCTGATGTCTCCTTCACACCAAGGTTGGAAACGTTTTGGCAGTCTATTAGGGTGCAGAAGGAAATGCTCAAAGAGGCATTTGTCACTTGTCAAATGAGACAACGCTGAGATGCCCAAAATATTTTCTTGTTAACATATTAAGGACACCCTGAGGAGAGAGCACCAGCATCCTGGCATCAGACTGCTACCTTGGAAGAGGAGTCTTCTGGTTGACTCAAGAGAGGTATTTCAGTGACCTGCAAGTACACCTAACTTTCTGAGGTAAGCTCTGTAGACCTAAAATTTGGTAAACGCTACTGAAAGAGTAAGTGAGGGTGAAAGACATTCTGGGCGTGCCTGGAGCCTAGGAAAAAAAAAAAAAAAACAAACACAAAACCCAAAAACCCCTTAAACAGCATTTTCTCCACTTTGACAAACCTTTCAAGCAACAGAAGACTGACTGGAACTTCTGCAGGGCAGAAGGGCAGCTTGCAGCTATAAGACTTCAAGATTTATTTTAAGCCTTATCAACTGCTGCTGCTGGACAATTAGCACATTTATAACATCACTAATAAGATAAGGTTTCAGTGGAGTAGCATTTTGGGGAAGGTGGCATACATTTCAATGGGAAATCTGTCAAATATAAAGTACTTGTATCTTACCTCAGAATGATTCCTTGAAAAACAACTTATGCTTTTAAAGGCCAATAGAATTACATATTATTTTAATCTTAATACTAAAGGAAGACAGAAAAAGCATATTTACAATGTCAATAATTCAGTGAGAGAGCTTTGTATTGCTATCCAATTATGCTGTCTGCCCAGCTTTTGGACCTTTATAAAAAAAACCCCACATGGATTTTATACACTTGCCAATTGGGCATAACCATCATCCATAGCTACATCAAAATAAAATAAGTTACATGGATACAGCTTAACAGTATTAGGCTATTGATGCAGTACATACCACACAGCAGTATCACAATGTGGTTCATACTTGTAACAAAACACCTCAAGATACTCGGCAAACCTTGATCTCACCACCTACAGCAAAAGATGCACCAAACCTGAAGAAAATTGGCGAGAAATGTTGTCAACTGCCCTACTGATAGGTGTAGGGTATCTTGTGTTTTCCTCTTCAAGGACATGCAATGAGGCAGACATTCTAAAAGGCATGCCCTAAGTGCCACCTCGAGATCCAAGACCAGGAGACAGCCAGCACCTCTCCCACCCCAGCAAGCTTCAGTTCGCACATCCAGGCTGTCTTCACCAGCTGGGATTTGAGAGGGGAACACAGCCAGATCCCACATCTTTACAGTTCATTTTTGGCAAGTTTTACATACCTGTTACCCTCAAATTATGCTGTACTACAACGTTTTCTAATCAGATAATTTAATATCCAATTTATCAAAGGAAGGAAGTCACTTGTTTTCTTTTTCACTGAACCATGGTGAAAAAAGGTCACTGTTTTATTCAGCATCGTAGTTACATTAACAGTTGTCTGTTTCTATTACTAGAAAGAATTTATTAAAATAGTCCTGAAAGACATCTTTTTTTTCTCCAATTATTTCAAAACTATGCCTCTTAATGCCAATTCCACAGTCACGGGTTTGATCAGTAGTAGTCAGTTATAGCAATTGTCAAGGCACAAGCTCAGCTCTGCACATCCGCTGCAGCTTGTATTGTAAAAGAGATATGCCAGTTATGTCTTCTCTTAAAAACGCATAATCCCTTTATCATATATTGCAACAGGAGAAATTAACATTAAACACAGACTACGAAAGGTAAAGGATTTATTTCTGATATGATTTGTAGAGTTAAATCAAAAACCTACTGAATACTTTATGTAGTAGATGAACATAACCTTAGTACTTACTTTCTAACAGTTTATTTAATGGTTGGAAGTGTACAACATGAAGTAGGCCTTACGTTTAATATTGTTCAATTTTGCTTATTGTTAGATGAGATTAAAATACAGTAGCCATCCCTTTAGATTATGTTGCAACACTGATCATGTGCCTTGATAAGTAGGAACGACGATTCATTAAATAAACGGTGATGACATAACACGTAGGGAAGACTTTGGATTGTCTATTTAAAATGTCAACATAATAGGCAATTAAGAATAAACTTCATTTTAAGTGCACTTCCACATGCTTTGTTTATAATATAGCAAAAACTTCCTATCTTTTTTCCAAACACTTCACTCCCTACTCTAAAGCTGTTCAGTTGAAAATGCACTTTCCCCAGTAAACTTTTTTAAAAAAGTAACTAAAATTTCTACTCTTTCATATGCTAAGAAATGTTTCCTAATTAAAAACACAGTTTATTACAAGACATGTGAAGACAACATATAGTGAAATGAATTTTAATTGTTGTGCTGTGACTAAAGTAAAGTTCTCAAGGCTGCAATTTAACATTCCAAGTTCTCCCTTCCATCTTTATTGATTCTTAAGATTTTGCACAGAAACTCTTTGGGGGCTAGAACAGCAGTAATTGCATCACACTGTTTTCCAAGACTTCAAGTTTCAAACGCAAACTCTTCAAAAAGTACAGTTCTTGATTTGATTAGATACAGGGACAAAAATATAGCACATACTTGAAGGTTACATGGTCTACAAATGATGGCAATATTTTCCTTGGGAGAGTACAGTTTGTTTTCTTGTAAATACTCAAAAAGGCTCAACTTCAAGCAGTAATAAACACAAGCAAAAGTGATTTAACCCTTAAAATAAATATTCAGGAAAACCTCTCTGTACATACAAGTGAAAGAATATGTAACACTTTCACGCTAAAAGAAAAAATAAAGATTTTGTTCATATAAGCAGCTGAAATCTGCTGTTCCAGCCCAATGTCCCCAGTAAAGAAGGGAGGCACAAACACAGGTGACTACTGTAGCTCACTATCTTATGGCCTTTTTGGACAGGGACATCATCACCATCATTTTTTTAATCCCTTTTGTTATATTTCTTACAGCATGCCAAATCCTTTGGCATATGTGATGGCCTTCAATAATCTTTCTTTAAGCTTTTCTTTGCTTGAATACTCCGGAAGCAAAAGTACATTAAAGCATGTGTGAGATGTAGGTAACCTGTGGGAAAACAAAAAAGATGAATTCAGATCTGGGAACACGCAGGACATGCAAAGAAATACAATGCTATTTCACAAATCCAAAAGAATGAATTTAAAGAGAATCTACCTTGCTTAAAGATTTAACTTTAAGATTTAACTAAGGTAATAAATTAAAAGCACAGAACTTGCTTCCATTTATAAACAAACAAGCACAATGTAGATTTTATTTTACCTCTCTGTATCTGGGCCATTTTTGGCTATGATCATCTTTAACTTTCCAAGACCTCCCACAGGGGCTCTGTCTGTGCCTGTTGTAAACTGTAAGAATAGTCTTTTCTGTTCATCTGTAAATGAATGGACTATTTCCCAGAATTCCCTATCAAGGAAGAAATCAAAAAATAAGTAAAACTAAAACTTTCTTTGGTATAAATCAGACGTTCAAAAGCAATTAACTTTGAAGGTTTAGTAATTTTAATCAATCTTACCATCAGTTTACAAGTTGTGTTCATAAACCAAAAGTAACAGTAATGCGTTTACCAATGGATGAGATTCAGAAGTAGAAATCAGAAATATTACCAACACACTGCAGTTTAAATGTTTTTAAATGATAATTCCGCTGGTAAGTGATCTGCAAATATTCCTCCTTTATTTTATTATTCCTAAGAAATTATACTGGTTCCACTACACTGTCCATTTCTACCACCTTCTTAAACACCACAGTAAAGAAATGCAGCTGCTGTCAAAGGTTTTCTACCCTAGGAGAAACTAGTTAAGTAGTTGGCAAAGTCTCGAGGACCGAAGATGCACACTTTTCTGACCCTTATCTTCAGAGTTCTCTAATCAAAGGGGACAAGAAGGTAAAAACATTAAAAACATTTTCCCTCTTAAAAACATTGAATTTACTTAGATTTCCAATTAGAGAAGAAAATTCCACACATGCGACCTATTCACACAACTCAGTTTGTGAATTTTATTTTATTTTTTAAACAACACCAGAGCAATGGTAATCTATTGAGACATCCCTGTTTATGCTGGGTGTTTTTTAACCATATGGTATAAGAGAGACAAAAACCCAGGGGAAAAAAAAAAAAATCCCTTTTAAGCTTTACCAAAGTTCATTGGAAGCTAAAGACAATGCTTATACTATCTGCTCTTTTCTAATGACAGTACGTGGGTTAAGTGAAATTATACAAAAGACACTTGCATCTCCACTACTACAAAAAATACTAAATCTTACGATATTAAATTCATTATTAAGAAACAGGCATGTAAAGTGCTTTGAACCTTTCAGAAATTAGAAAAAATTACCTAATTATAAGAGAGTCTCTTGTATAGCCACCGTCATATTCTGTAGTTTCTTCTAGTGCTTGAAAATCTAAATTCTGTAAGAAGATGACAGTTTAAAAAATGACCACTGATTATATACTTAGGATCAAAAAAAGCTCCGCTTTTTCTGGTGTAAATTCAGGATTCTTACCCTACTTCCACAAATAAGTAATTCAATTTCCTCTGGTCTAAATAAATATTTCAAAGGAGATTCATTGGTCACCATGTGGAATCCTCTCCGAAAGGCCTTGAACTGCTTTTCTACTGATTTATTGAGTATATAGTCAGCATACAGATTGACAAATTCCTGCAAGGAAACAATCCCAAAAAACCCCTTAGTACTTCACATGCCTCTTGAAGTATCTCCCAAAGATACAAGACCCCGAAATACATTTAATTCTGTAATTCCACATAGATTATCTGGGCCCAGTTTCTACTCAGCAATAATAAAGAACAAGTCTTAAACATGTCTCAAACAGGTCAAACACCACACCCAGAAGCAATGTATGCACGTATCCATGCTTTCTTTAAAAGAGAAGCCTTTTCTGCTTACAACTACACTGTGCTATAGCAATTTTAAAAGGCTTTTACACTCAAATTATAAGTGAGATCAAACCTTATAGAGTCCTACATAATTCTGCACAGAGTATCTAAAAATTAGATGTTAAAAAAATCATACCTTTCTATTTTCATTTGTAATAGGAATTTTATCACCGTTTTCCTTTAAATCATGCATCATTGGATTGCCAAAGAGATCCGTATGAGATATTTGAAACGTTATCATCATATCATCTTCCACACTTCCTTCATACTCTAGTAAGTCTCTCAAACTCTGGTAAAGAACCTAAGAGAATAAGAAATACATGTCTGTCATAAATAAGTTTTAACAGATTTCACTGAGTAACACCAGAAGACGTGAAACCATCTGCCTCAAAACGGGTTGTTACATTCTATGACACAAATCACCTAAGATCTCCCCTAACAATCCAAACAAAGGTATATTAAGCTCAGTGTTTGTAAAAAAAAAACAATAGCAGATATTAAGGAACGGCAAAAAAGAAACATGGTAATAAGTGATAGCTCCCTTAGAAGAGCCTACCAGTACCCAGGAATCTTCCTAATTGCAATGGTCAGACCTGTAGCTTAAGAGGCACTAATTACATCTTTTTTTTAACTCTTTTGAAACTGTATTTACTTTTGGCATCCAGAACATGTTACACTAGTAAGTTGAAAACCAAAGAAAATGTTGTATTTTATATCAGATAAAATTCAGGCAGTAGGCCTTTATCTCCTGCATCTTAAAACCCAAACAAACTAGGAAGTAATCTTGAAGCAACACAGATGGGGCAGTCATTAAAGTAAGAAAACACACATCAAAAAATATCACAAGTTAGGTTATAATTTGCCAAGTGGAATCTCAAATTACCTGTAAGCGTTTGCTCCATTCAAAGGAGCAACCAGCCTTCCTCCCTGCTATGCCTTAAGAAAAACCCAAGACTCTCTTGGAAACCAAAGGCTATACAGAAAGGGAACAATTCTTTGGCTGAGACAGAGGTGTAGGACTCAAAAAAGCAAAGTGAAGGTAAAAACAATAATGGAGTGCAACTATATTTTTCGAGTGAAATAATAAAGTTCCCCTCAATGTCTTAATCATTGAAAATTTACATGTAAGCCTCATCTTCTCACTATCTATATCCTTTTGATTCTTCCACAACTCCTTTAAAAATAGCTTGCATTGAAAATCACTGGATTTCGAACTGTTGGTGGTGAGGGCTGGTGAACACCCTGTCCTCCATGCTCTACAGTATTAGAAAAAGCATTGGGAGGCTTTACTACTACAGATTTCATTTTTGGTTTGAGAAGCTCTGAAGTAAATGTTTAAGTCATATTAGAATACAAAGAGTTTAAAAAGGATTATTTTAAAACAAGTCAGTCAGCGTAGGTGTCAGAGGAGAAATGTAAGTAGGGGAGAAAAATTTAAAAATGCCTTGACTGCCTTGTTCCACAGAAATAAATCCACTTTTTCTGTCATAAAATAATTTGAACGTGTAATAAAAATTACAGGAAACCAAAAGCGAAAATTTCTCAACATCATTTTACAGAGAAACTGGCCAAAACTGGCATGCTGTTATATATAGCCATCCAAAGCAAACTGGATAACCTATTTTTTGATTACACATACCTCATTTTCTGGTTAAACAAAAATAAAAGGCAAGTTCTTTTTAAACACTATCATTTTACTCATCTTTTTTGAAGTTTTGCATAACTACTTATGAAAAGGGAAATGTCCCACCATTTGAAATGAAATGAAACATACTAATAACTCACACCAGCCAGCATGAGGAAAAGCTACTGGTGATCTCTCTTTGAAGATGAGCAGGGCCAGGACATCCTGCACACATGCTTCTATGCTCTACCTACAAAAGCATGGGCACGGCTTTGTGGTTTTGTACAGCCACTGGCAGGGGAGGGGTGGGTGAAGATGAGACACTGATCATGAAGTTTGCCTCATTTCTTTTGCTTTAGACAAACACCAGTAGGAGCATCACACTATTCTATGTCTACTGTTACTTTCACATTTTTTGTAAAAAACTACTTGCACGAACAGATATAAACAGCCTAATTTTAGAAGTCACTTTGGGAAGATACCATTAGTAATAGTTTATGCCTAATAGTGCTTAGTGATATTGAGCAATTTAGGCAGTATGTAAAAAAAACAGAACAATGCTTTACTGATACCCAGCTCTAATTGTTGACTAGACAATTCTGCCTCCTCCAAACCAGATGTAATAAGAGGTTTTACTGCTTATGAATTTATTTTAACAAACACAGACTGTTCAACACAAGTCACTGGTTGTTTCACTTCTACTTCTGACAGTGATCTTGTGTTGTATTTAAATCTAGATTAAGTCATTGCACAGAAAATGCATTAATAAACTGAAAGAACATCATGAACTTACAGGATGAGAGTCTGCCAGATCACGGAAAGTTCCTTTTTTGCCCATTAGCTTCCTGTAGACAACCATGGGAAAATGTACATCCAGTATACAGTTATTGTAAATAGCCAGACCCAGTACTATGCCAATCAGTGTAAACTGACCCTCAGTTTCAAAAGAGGACGGATTAAACCAAAAAAGTTTTGTAGATTCATCATATGTGAACATCCCTGTAAAAAAACATGATGTTGAACAATTACGGTTGCATTTCAATAAAAATGACATGTAAAACATACCATTATAAATCCATTTGCATTACAATGCCTCTAAAACATGTTTTACTTAACATTATACTGAATTTAATGGCAAAGAGAAGCTACTTACCTTGGGGTAATTGGAGCAGCTCAAAATACTGTTACTCACATTACCACTAAAGGCATGCAGGAGACTTGCAACACGACATCCTGCAATGCCCACTGAAGCTGTACATACACAATCTTTCCTGCCCCTTCCATGACTAAGGAAGCAGCAGCACATCGTCAACACAGATGGCAACTTTGATAAATACAATAGCGCAAGAAAAGAACACAAATCAAAAACCAGGTGGATAAAATAATCCTGAAGAACTATAAAGTGATAGCCTTTCTTCAAAGGCTTTTCCAGGCCAGTTCCATCAGATGCTGGCCTAGTACTGGATTAGAAGCTATGATGACAGAGCGGGGATTAACCGTCATATATAACCTTAAGAGTTAGATACCTAACCAATTTTTTGCCTGTTTGTTTAAAGGTACTTGACAAGGTCCACTGTTGCTGCAGCTGTCACGCACACCCTAACTTGAGGGGAAAATGTAACATGGGACTGTTGTTTCACAGGAGGGGTTGCAATTTTAACAGTTTGTCACTGTTGAAAGGGGGAGGTTTTGCTTTGTTCCCATACTCCTTCATCTTACTCAGCTCATTATTTCAAGTGACCAATTTTTTTCCTGCCAAGTTCAAAAGCCGAGTGAGTACCTCCACAGAAAGCTTCAAAAACCAGCTGAACTGGCACATGCCAGGAGCTGGAGGAAGCGCATATAGACAAGAGAAGGGCAGAGAGTCCCTTACCCTTTTCACTGTAGCAAGGCACTAGATTAACTCTTGTTTATGAAACTAGAGTTTGTGTACAGGCTATAAAATATTTAAATGAGTCCCCACAGTAAAATCTATTGCTTACCTGACTAGATACTGAAGCAAGATAAATGCAAACCCCATAGACTTAAGGGTAGAGAGAGAGACCACCCTGGACAAGTATAGTCCCAGTGACCTGTTGCTTGTACAGTTAAGTCCCACAATTTCCAGGCAGAACCTAAGGAAAAGTGCCCAGACTCTTTCCTCCCAAGACACCAGAAGTTAGATGCATGTGGTCAACAACATGAACTACATTTGCCACAAGGATTTACCTGTCAACTCTTAAAAGATATGCTTATTTACAACCTATGGAGATGTACATATTGATTATAGAGCCACATGAAGAGAGCCACAAAAGTACTCGTAAGACTAAAGTAAGATGTCACTTTCAGCCAAGTAATAAAGCCTGAATTCTCATTCAATGTAAGGAAATGAACTGCAAACTCATTCAGAGACTCTGGCTATTCCCCAGAATTGAAGATTACTTATCTTAGTAAGGTACTAGGACAGGGTCAGTTATTAGAGGAGAACACAAATAACAGACAACATATCAGGCAGGGCAACTAGAAACCAGAAATGGATGACCAACACCAGCGTATATAGGAGAAACATTAAATAGAAGCCTGCATTCCACTTTCTGAATTGACTGAAATAACTTTTGGATTACTGGCGCAATAAAACCAGTGACTTGTGCTTTCTGGAAGGTGATGGAGGAGTTACAATAGTCAAAACAAACAACTCCAGCAAATGTCTAATAATGAAGGACTAACAGTTTACCTAGATCCACACCTGGAAACAGTTTAATGTGAAATACAGTATTTTTATTCACTGACCAAAACTAAGACTATAGTACATTAAAATCATAATAAAACACTAGAAGAAACTGGAAGCTGCAATAAGGGGCAAGCAATTGTATAGTGTTGCTAGGAGTGTTATGCACAGTTATTCCTTCTATCATGGTGACTGTTGGTCATAAATCTAATAGTTTGTCTGAGTTATTGTCTCTTTTGAGTAAAACTTTAAGGTAGTTTAATATGAAAATACTCGAAATGTAATGGCAAAGAAACTATTACAGCAATAAATATCACTCCACACATACATATCAGAGCACAAACATTTTAAATTCCATTTAAAGGATTTCCTTTATGTTCTCTGGTAAAGGAAGTGTTTGCAAATCAACAAGTCACACTTGGTACACACTTGGTATATATGATGTATAAACTGTTACATTGCAGTGCATATTAATATATGCAAAAGAAAAGATGACTGTGAATGAAAGCTACATATTTTGCCAAAAGCCAATAAATGCCTTTTTTTCCCCAAAGTTGATATGAATGTAAGTAGTATACATACTTGCTTGTATTTTGAATACAGAAGTAAAATTTAAAACATGCATGCACATCTAATCTATTACCCATCTTTACACGCAGGGAGTGTATATACACTGGCTGGATATTAGCTAGATCAGACTTCAATTACTAAATAGGAGTATTTCAATATAGTCACTCCACACAACTCTTGTTTAGATAAACTCAGGTCAAGAATGCATTTTGCATTGGAAATACAACTTTGACAGTCAAAGTACCGACTTCCTTATTTTGCCATACTCTAATTTATTCCAAGTAACTTTGCTAATTCAGATTCCAAATCTCTCCAAGTTAATGAGAGTGAGTAAGACTTATTTATGGATCTGTATCACTTGTTACAAGAACTGGCTTCTGTATGGTGAAGGGCAACTGCCAAGGTTCAGATTCTGTTACTGATTCTGAGGACTTCCTCTTGAACCTGGTCAAAATGAATTCCTGTTTTTCTTCAACAATTCTAAGCTATGAACCCAAGAACAGCAGCCTTCTTTTTTAAAACGATTCAATGAACCCAAATTAATTAATGGCCATAAGCTGTTGAGCTTCTTTAAATGGAAGCCATTACAGTAGCTACAATGTGACATCGTATTTCACAAACTATGAAATCAGTACAGTAACCTGGTAGGTCTCATTTATATTCTAACAGAAAGTATTTGTAACATTTTAAAACATTTTAACCTTTTCAGAGCAGCGGACAAGCTGCATATTAAAAGCATCATGTCCTTGCATGTATAAAGATGAAGTATAGACTGGTGTAGGGAGCAAGGGAAAAAACACTAAGATAGAAATGTGACTGTTAAAACACAGATATAAAAAAAAAACTTTGGCTCTGGTATATCATATTACTCTTGGTTCTTAACTAACTACAAATACATTTGACATTACTCCCTCACTTTGGATCTATATCCATTTTGGATGAAATTAATAGAAGAACTGAGACTATCAGATTTTTTAAGCTGGAGGAAGCGGAGGAAATAACTCAAAAACTCACCATAGTCCTACTCTGATTTAATTGCCAAAGCTGCTCTTCTTTGGTTTGATTACTAATTCTAGAAGCTAATCACAAAGCAAAGTGAGGAGAAATGCAAGAGAACAAAGTAACCCTGCAAAGAAACCCTATGCTACTGATTTATACCTAAAAAAGCAATGGTAGCTTTCCCTAACTATACACAACTAAGATGACTGATGATGACATAGTGAGCCTCAATGGATCAAATATTCTCATGATCACCAAGAAATCTGTACAACTTCAGAGAGAAGCAGCAGCAGATGTAGAAAGGCACTGCATAAACAAAAAACAGCTCAGGTTGGAAGGGACCTTGAAAGATCATCTGGTCCAACCTTTCATGGGAAAAATCCACTGAATTAGTAAATTATTAGAACACATACCAATATCTGGATTGAAGATTTCTTCCACAACCAGTTGAAAAAATTCTTTGGAAACACCTCCTTCATCTACCCCTTGCTCTCCTTCAAATTCAACATACAATTGCTTCTTCAAGTCTGCAGGATTTTCCATGGCAATCATCTCTAGCTATTGAGTGAACAGATAGAAGTATTTCATTAGTAAATCTGTTAAGTAGAAGAGTCAGTTGAGCATCAAATAATGAAATAAAAACTAGCCTCCAAACCTTAGAAGAAAGCAAGTGTAAATCATATCAGTAAAATATCAGAAACCAATCGTAATGCTGAATCACTCTAAGCACGTATTAGAATTTGGGATTAACACAGCAAGAAACTTACCACAGATCTGATATTTTAGCCAATTAAGTCTGTTAGCCTTCTCCATTTCTATTCTTTGAAGCACTTATTTTAAATAAGTTAGCACTGTGCACTGTGTTGCACAAAATTCACAGAAAACAGTATGAAAACAAGATGTATTACTGGGTAATTACAATGCTCTGACATTGAAAAGAGACCGCAGTCTGATCTACATGTTTGACAACTAATGGCTTTGTAAAGGGATTACAAAGATATGTTTTCAAAACCTTCATGTGATAATTTACAGCGGAAGACAAAAAACAAACCTTTAACTAGTAGTTGCATCTCACAAGGAGTTGGAGAAAAAAACCCCAGAAATAAAAGACACTAATATTACAATCAGATTGATCTCCTTCCCTCCTGACCCTAATGAAGAAGTCTCAGAAACCTCTTGCTCTTATTTCTTGAATGCCTTAAAACAGATCTACCACATTGCTTCCTTGAAAGTGAATGTTCTGTTAAGGTCAAATAGAAGTTCTGACATTTCATAGGAAAGGGCTTCATGTCTATACGAAGGCCACTACAGGTCTTCCACTTTCTTTCAACAAAAATATATCCTTTCAGCAAATTAAAAGTTATGCAAGAATATTTTGCAACTGATAAGAAATACAAAAGCATAAACATATTGATTAAACCTGTGCAGCATGATTACATTAAACATACCTATGTGACAAAGAAAACTCAATAGCAGTAAAGTAAGGCACAGATGGATCTGTACTTTCCTCTACCAAGACCGTATTACTGGTGAGCTTTGCCTCTAACCCAGGCTAGCACAAACTGTACTTACCAGCAGGTGTCCTTAACGTGCCAAACCATTTCTTTTTATTTCCCTGCCCTACCTTATCCACACACACATGCCAACACATCCTTTACATCCCAGAATTTTACTGTAGCAGTGTAAAGGAAAAAAGGAATAGAACAGAGAGGATAAAGGCAGCAATAATGACACCAATAACTCATAAAATGACACCACCAGCGAGATACGTTTTCTCCCGGGAAAGGCCAAGTCAGCCAGCCACGTTGGAAGCAGCACAATAGGGACAGTTGGGTGACAGAGCTAAGCTGGTCAGCATAACATGTTTGAAGACTTTGAAGGTCCTCGTGCAAAAGGAGCATGTGGAGGAAGAACTGCACTAACTGGTATGGAAAACTAATGTCAGGAAGAGAGTCTAACTCCATAGCCTAAAAAGCTCAGTTAAAAAAATGGAGGTAAGCCATGAAGACCTCAATTACAAGAGCAAGTCAGATTAGCTGATTGAGATATATATTAAATTACATTATTATCTGGAAAACTTAGTATGCACTACACCTAAAGCATTTGGTATTCTACTGCATTTAATTTGCAATGAACTATTTTTGCCACTAAGGAGATCAAATAACATTTAGTCTTTGAAATTCACTGTATTTTATCAACAATACTTCTGCAGCAAAACCATGTTGCTGTTCCCCCCATTGATACTCTCATCACGTTTCCCGTAACAGTGCAGTTCTGCATATTGCCTTTCACGTAAATCTTAAAATTATGCATCTTACAGATGTGTTAAAAAATTTTGTTCCTGAATAGGACAATGGAGCTTAAGCCACGTTCCATATACAACTGAGACTTTTTAACAACAGAGAAGCAGCATTTATTTTAAGCCCGTGAGTACAGTTATAAGTTCAAGAAGTTCTCCTATTTGAATTCCTTCTGCTTACAACTGGCACTAATAATGCTTTGTTTTTTTTCTCCCCAGTCATGACTTGGTACTATTTACCACCAACAATTTACTATTTTGCAAGTTTTATGAACTTTGATGAGTTCTGAGAAAGCAAGTATTGCCTCTGTGTTTCTTTTGTGACAGCAATCCTTTGTCATAGTGTAAAGGCTTTCTTGTGTTATAGAAATACACTTACACTAAGGAGAGTGCTCATATTTATGAAGTGATTAAAACCCCCACTATTTCAAAATGAATTTTTGACTGAGAACTATGGCACAATGAGTGATGCAAAAGAAAATTGGTATTAAAAAAGGGGAAGGAAACACTTATAGTTGAGCAACACCAGTTGAGCAGATTGGAACACTGCGCTGATTTCTGCGAGGGAGTCAGATAAAGGATTAGCAAGAAGTCAGTATTTTGAGTCAAAGCCTAATGTTCCTTGAAGCAGATTCTATAACCAGGACAATGTTGTTAAGCTGCTCAACTGAAGGTTGCGGATTTAGCTGCTCCTTTGAACATTCGTGTTTTTCAATGCTCATGCTTCGCAAGAAAACTGGAATTTAGTGGAAAATACAGCAGTAGCCACTATAGTAGAGAGGCACTGAATTTTAGCAGAACTGCAGCAGTATTTATGTAGCAAGAAAGTATGAACTTCTATTTAAAGCTGTTTGCTTTCTTGGTTGGTTTTTTTTTTGTTTGTTTGTTTTTTAAAAAAAATCAGAGCTGTCTCACATCAACAGAGATGCTTCTAGATGAACCCAATCTATGTGTGTGTGAATTCCCAAAGTTTTAGAAGCTAATAGGGTCCCTGTCATGATGGTTTGACTGGCCAAGCAGATTGAAGTCATCATTACATTTTCCAGGGACTTCCCAGAAAGCACGTGTGTAGCATCTCTGAAGCAGCAGCATCAAAACTTGAGTATCTATGAATTGAAAAGCTGAAAGCTGAGATGCTGTTATAAAGAATATCTGTATTTTGTTGGCTGAAACATGACACTGTGCCACAGCATTAGAGATTGTATGATTTACTTTGCTTACAGAACAGCATTGTTCTTCCCTGAAAAATAGGATTCTTCCATTGAATGAGAGAAATATAACAACATTTAAAAGCTTAAGATAACACCAGAGTTTGTTCACCTTCTTAAAATTGATAGTAACTGATCTAATCTCTATTCAGTTAAAATAGATCAAAAAAACCCCTCAAGTTCTAGCAATAGAACATAAAAGTTCTCTTTAAGGCAGTGGCATGAACATTTTCCATGCTAGAAGGCAAAACTGACACAAACACAACTAATACAAGTTTGAAAGTACCAGTGACACGTCATGACATAAGTCGGTCACTACATTTTCTGCAAAAGGGCATGTGAAGTACTATCTGAAGTGACTAAGAAGCATCCTCTCGAGCTGTACTTTATGGTTTGTGCATACATCACCATAGCCAGACATACTCTGCACGCAACCAAAGCACACTAGTGCCTAGATTTTTCAATTCAACACACATACACATCGATTTAGTCTAAAAGAACCTCAAAGCTCCTGAAGTATTTTGTTGCTAATGTACTGAGAGAATCTGCCTACTGGCTTCAGTTGCCACTTAAGAGTTTTAGCTCATCAATGTATTCAGCAGAGTCACTTACAAGCAGAAGAGGCTTGCCGCCTGGCAGCCATCTACATTCAATGTGAAATTTGTCAAAGTGAGTTTCCGATTTGTGAGCAAGTACCAGCCAGACTTGACTCTACTGAAGGAGTCCACCACATTTTCATTTGTCAAACTCGTGTCGTAACTCACACCCTTTAAATTACTGCTACCTGAGAGCAAATCCACATACAATCTGTGGTGGAGGGTGGTGGGGTGGAAAAGGAGGGGGCGAAGAGTAAACTCAGAGGAAGGGGATGAAAGAAATAGCTGTTGGGTGATGAAAAGGCAGAAGAGGTGATTTAAGGATAAGCTTCCTTTCATTACTACCACACATCCATGCAACATGACTCAGCAGGAGCACAGCTAACCTCTTAAAAGAAACCTGTTAAACACAAAAAAAGCATGTTAACTGCTTTCAAAAACTGCAAACTGAGCTGCCAACTCCCAAACGAAAGGGCTCTTTTATTAAAGTGGGGACTAGCCCTTTACCAACACCCCACTTCCCCACCGACTTTTCAGACTAACATTCATACAAATAAGTATATAATACAAAGAAAGCATGTTTTAAGTCCATGTCAATAATAAAAAAAAGTTTCAGATGCAAGTTTCATACATGCAAAGAAATCGAATAATGACTCTGTAAATAAAATTTTCGCTTAGATGCATTTGTTCCAGGGTGAACTATGATTCTCTTTATGAGCAACTTTAAACAAGTTATTGCTTCACAGGTATTTAAGAGGTACTGCTTCAAATTCTACATAAAACAAAAAATCCTACAGTAATAATAATAATAATAAAAAAATCACTTACCAGTGCTCACATTTGTATTAATGAAGTCCAAAAAGTGAGAAGATGCACATATTGAATTCTAAAAGTTTAAATATTAAGTATTGATAAGAGAAAAACAGCTTGGTGGTAGCTTACTTAGCTCAACTAATTAGCAGAGAAAGACCCATACTTAGTCCATTTGCAAGAAGAAATTATGAAGGCTGATTGATGTATTTGCTTGCAGAATATCCAACATCAATAAGGAGAATATGAATAAGAGCATCTCCACCTCATTTTAATCAATATTCTGAAAATACTTTTACCATGAAATTATCAGTTATATATAGCCAAAAAAGTCTGCAGTGGCTGTTCTGTAAAGACACAGGTCTAGTGACATGAGTATATAATTACTTACAATTCAAACAGGTCTATAGGTTTTCAAACCTCAGAAGTAAAAAATGCAATGCAAGAGTAAAAGTATCAGTAATCATAATTACTTTGTTGTAATTTAAGCATGTTTGGAAACATTTTGTCACTGAACACATCTAAGAATATGCTTTTACTACTGAAGACTATTATCTTGGCAAGATATTTTGACAATTTTCAGGCAAGACACCTCCAAAGTTCAATACTGCACCCAAAACTACAACCATCGCTGAGGCAAACTCATACAGCGTAGTTTTCACTTAGGTTTGATGCTGTGGGTGTTGCTACAGAAACACACAGTACCCATCCTTGACCTGCAGTTCAAACTCTGACTACAATCAGAGACAAAGCAAGTCACTTTAAGCATTAGGACTTCCTGGGGTTTGTGTACAGGTCACATAAAAATGCCTGTAAAGCCCATAACCTTTTGATGGATCTTTCATCAAGAGCTACAAGTTCAGTACAACGATGTTCATAATTTTAAGGTACGCTGTGTAGGAAAAAAAAAAAATGTTCTTTTGCTCATGTTAAGTCTGCTTCCTGATAATATGACTTGGTGCTACCAGTTGAGAGAACCAGTATTTCCCATTCAGCTTCTCCATACCATCTTTTATGTCCTCTCCATCACCGTTTCTAACGTTAAGAGGACTTTACGGTCTCTCTGAAGAGACTCTGAACTCTCCAAATGTATTTTTATTGCATTTTGATGTTAAAGCAATATGAAACAATGAAAAAAAGAGAGACATAGGCACACTATAGTAAACAGAGACATTGTATTGTTTCATTTGCACCTTTAACTCCTAACACTTCCTCAGGAATATTTCAAATCTCTTCCTTGAGCACTGATACTTCATACCATCAGTTAAAACATATCAAGGTGACTTCTGTAGCCACTACCCATATTTACCAACACCATTTCCTCTAAGTCTACATCATTTCACAACAGCTACCTTATTACATCTGTTTGAAATGCCACATACAACTCCCTTCCCCCTGCTAGGATGGCGAGTCTCCATTCATCACACTTTACCGAATATAATCTATTTGCCACTTTTGTGAAATTGAACAAGTGTATCTTTTTCCTTTATTTTCTGTCCCAGAATAAACAGTTTAGAATTCTTACTCTCCTTGGGGCTTTGACAGAGTTAGATCACCATAATTTAGCATGTTCTGACAGTTTAAATTAACAGCCATAAGAGGATCCATGGCAACTGCCCAGGCATGTAATTGTAGACTGCTAGGCTGTGCAAGGGCTGTTGCAAGTGCATCACAATTTAAATCAGTATGTTTGAGCTTAATGTGATTTAGATTATCTGAATTTCCAACAGACCAAAAGTGTGCACAGTGATGACATTGTGATATAGCAGCTGCACCAACTTGATGTTGCCTATGAGCTTCTAAGCAATGTATTTTTTTTTTATCCTCAAGGATTTCAACTTCCTTCCACAATAATAAATACACAGAGGAATGCCTTTTCTCATATTTACAGATTTTCCTTCCCCTTATCAGCATGAGGAAGAACATCTGCTTCTCTGTTGGGAACTGACATTAAAACAAACGTCTCCCCAAAACTAGCTCTTATCCTCTTTCAGTCCATCTCCTCCTAAAGAGATAGTACTATCCCTCCCCTTTTTCCAGTACTTACGTATCCCAAAGCTGAACAGAGTCAAGGAAATAACCTCTATTACATCAATGTAACAAAACATAACTGGATACAACTGCAAGTCTGGTAGGTAGTGAAATTACAGGGAGTATTCTTGAATTAGAAAACTGGTAGACAATAGGATTTAATCTTAGAACAGTATATTTCTCATTTGCCTAACAAAATTTGGTTTACAGACAGAAGCCATTTCTGCATTGCAATTCTATTTTTCCTATTGGTACTGGAGACAAAGGTCTTGCCTACTAAGTCACATCATCAGCAATTCCCATGAAGCAGCTAACCCATCTGGAAACTCAGAGGTACACACACACAAAAAAAAAAAAAAAATCAAGGTGGGAGTTCATTTAAGGCTCTCACTATTAACCTTCAGTAGCAGTTAAAGTCATCAAATGTAACTAGAAGTAACAGCTGGGTTGAGAGGCATGAAGAGGTACTTTCCCCAGAGTCTCTCCAAATACCTGCCTGGCTCTTCAGCAACAAGCTTTAAAGCTGTGGTTAAATTTAAAATTTTGCAAACATTGTTGTGCTTTAATAACAGAACACAGAAAAATGAGCTTCTGAAAAATAACAGCTTTAAGCAAAAAATAAAGGGAGGAAGAGTCCTAAAATTAAAGGACGTATTTATGAAAAAAATTTACTGTGAAATATTCTGTATAATTCGTACCTTGTATAATTCCCATCTTCCAAAAACGTGTGAACAAATGTTTAAGTTTCACTGTAAGAAGCCAGCATATTCAGAAACAGGCGGCTCTCACAGTTCTCAGGTCTTACTTCTCCTTTCCCAGCCATATCAGTATTTGCACCAAATTCCAACAACACTTAGAGAAGCGAGAAGTTCTACTTATAATTCAGTCACTTCACATGCTTTGTATCTAGAAGTTCAGAAGTCCACAAGAAAAGTAGACAAAGGAAAGGCTTTAATTCTAACTTCCATCTGAATAACCCTAATATCAGATGATCCAAGAGAGTCCAGAGGACAAAGAAAAAGTACTGAAACAGAAGTTGGTCACTCTCACCATTAAGAGTTATAACAGCATGGAATCTGTTAATGGAAAATAAGAACTATTTGACACTTTAAAACATCTAAGTCTGCAACCATTCTGAGTAGAAGTGATTCCACGGAACGTACAAATCTTCAGCAGGACACTTAGAATTCAAACTTAATACCGTAAAGCTATTTGAGTTTCTTCTAGAGGAAATTTAGTACATAAAGCATTGCACTCGCACACAGTCCTTTTCAGTTAGTCAAAACCCACTAGTTTGCACTAGACAAAACCGACAAAACCAACAAAACTATGTTCCACGTTGCTGTATGACTTACCCGGACGAGCGCATCATCTATGATGTGATCACGTCTCACTTTAAGTCGCAAATATGGGTTGAGCTGTTGTCCTTGAACTAAGCTGTAGAGCACAGTTATGCGTCTTTCACTGTACATCCGGATTCTATTGTCATAATACAATCCCAGGTTCTTGGTAACAGCATTCAATATGAAGGGACAGGTCATAAAAGAGAATTTATTTTCTGTTTCTACTTTGAAGAAAGTGTAGTCTTTGTCCATTTCTAGAACATCATTCAGTGGTTCATTAATAAATTCTTCAAAAGGGATAAGTGGTTTTCTGCAATCTATAGTTTTAACACCAAGTTCAGTTTCCAGTGGGTCCACTCGAGGACCTTTTTTATTTCTTCTTTCCTCACCCAACAGCTCTTGAAGAGTTAGTTCACTTGATTCTGGGATGGGTTCTTCATCTTCCTCTTCATTATGATCTGTATCCACATCCCCTCCTACTACATTTGCATAGTAAACCATTTTCAAGCACTTTGAAGCAGCAACAACAGCATCATCATCATTCACTAGGTTACGACTATTGAACTCATTGCTTATGACTTTGTAAGTAATAAGCTGCTGAAATGTTTCCATCATTCTCCGAATTTGGTCTGCTCTATATTTAGACCACAATCTGACCAGTTTTGCTTGAGCTGCAAGGGGTAGTTTGCTCATTGCTTTGCAAAACAACGGTAGAGCCATTTCCAGGTATTCTGGGCTATGAAGATTGCCATTCTCCATAACGATAATAAACAAATTCAGATAGTTAGGATCCCGAGAGTACACATTATGATAAGTCAAGTCACATTCCACATTAGGTGACAAGTACACAAGTGCATTTAAAAAGGCAGTTTCTATTTTTTCGTTAGAAAGTAATCTATCATAGACCCGTCTGACTGCTTCAATATCTACAGACACTTCATCTGGGCCTAGTTTTTGGAGGTTATTATCTCCCTGTGGATTATCACCTATTCTTGATGACGAAGATGACGATGCGCCTGAATCTTCTTCCATAGCAGCAGCCGAACAGGCAGCTTTTTCCTTCTCATCTTCATCTTTATCTTCATCCTTTCCTTGAAGAGATTTGAGCTCCTCCTTGGTGTGCTGCTTGGCTTTTCGGAAACTCTGTACCAATGCTTCAGCACTAGAAAATACTCTCCCAATCACCCGGATTAAAGGGGAATAATCCTCTTTCTCTCGACATAGTTCAAGAATTTCATATATCTTGTCTTCTGTCAGAAAAGTCACATCTATAAAAAGATAAAAATATTTATTTTACTAAGATAAAAACTAAAAAGAGAAAATACTTCTAATTTTTTCTACTCAAGGAATTTGTGTATTACATCATCATGAAAACTTCAAAAGAAAGTGTCAGTGATGGATAAATTTAAGACAGATACTTTATAATTTCATTAACATGATGAATCGTGGTTTCACTCACTATGATTTTTTAAAACATTTTATTCATGGATGTCAATCAGAGAACATGCTCTATGATAAAACTGTTGCAGACAATTAACTGCATTTGGTAGTGTTTAACATTATTATATCATATAAACAAGTGCAAATAAATCAATCAGTAAGTTGTGTAAACTTTAAAAGACTTCACTAGTCAGACTGTGTGACAATACAGTCTTCTGGTAAATCTGCACAGTTAATGCATAAATCATTAAACTACACACAAACTCCACTGTATCAACCTCTTTTTTCAAACATAGCACATGCTGATGGACTTCACACATTCTTCCCCCCTTAAAAACAGATCTCAAAGAAAAGATTCAATAATTTGGTTTGTTGTATATTAACGGGAATATAAGATTTCTTATTTCTATTTTTAATGCTTTCTGCAACTGTTTTTATATTCAATTCATGCCTGAAAATAATCCCCAAATCCCCGCAATACAGGCTCAGAAATTTATGCTGCCTTTTAAATCAAACACACAGTTGGGCATGAGGGTTATTTCTTTGTACATTAAGTACATTAGGCCTCACTGAGATAAACAACTTGAGTATACTCATCAACTTGCTATTCAGATGAACAAGCTGGTTTACACACATGATCTGCATGGGTTTCAAATACCTGTCTGTTCCCCCTTCCCTCCAAACCCCTGGTGTGAAACAAGAAATTTTGTTACTGTCCTCGTTTCAGCTGGGATAGAGTTAATTTTCTTTCTAGTAGCTGCTGTGTTTTGGATCTCATATGAGAATAGTGTTGATAACACATATTTCGTTGTTGCTAAATAATGATTACATTAAATCAAGGACTTTTTTGGCATCCTATAGAAGCTGATAGGGAGCAGAGACAGGACAACTTGGCCAAAGGAAGATTCCATACCATATTTGCCACGCTCAGTATATAAATGGAGTTGGCCAGGGGGCAGGAATCGGTGATCACTGCTCAGCAACAGGCTGGGCATTGGTCAGCAGGTGGTGAGCACCTGCATTGTATATCACCTGTTTTGTATATTTTTCTATAATTATTACTTCCTCTTCCTTCATTGTCCTATTAAACTGTTTTTATCTCAACCCATGAATTTTACTTTTTTCCCCTGATTCTCTCCCCCATTCCAACGAGGGGAGGGGGGAAGTGAGCAAACGGCTGCATGATGTTTGGCTGCCTGCTGGGTTAAACCTTAACAGTGGTTCATTTGTTATTTAAAATCTTCCTTACTCTTTAGAAAAGAGCAGCAGAAAACATTATTATTTATATCTTTATATGCTACTTCTCAAACAGAACCCACAGGTGCTTTCACGTCAGGTGATGATTTAGAATAGGATCACCACATGATCAAACCCTGAAAAGATGTTCTAGTTTAAGCAGATTCTTCTAAAGTGACACACAATTTAGAACATAAACTGAATCTGTTTAATAGCATCTCTAGAGATCTACAACATACACAGCACTGTATTCATCAACCATGCTAGAACTATCTCTGCTGAAAGAAGCAAGTGTATAATTTTAATAAAGACAGTTATATGTTAAAGTATTTTGAAATGTGATTGCCTACACTAACATTCATTCCAAGCAGTCATTAAATTAAAAATACAAACAAAATGATGCAAAGACAGACAACCTATTACTTTCGCAGAGCCCCCAAGCCATTCTTAGAGCACATACAACACAGGAAATATTAAGCTTATGTCATGCTACTGAAATTGACTTCCAACCAATATGAAGACAGTGAAAAAGCTTCAAAACTAAAAACTGTCCTGTTAAAAAACCAACATAATTAAAAATAGGAGATGTTGCACTAAGCTTGAATCCTTTCATAATATTTTCATCTGCTGCACTGCATGCTCAAGAAGCAAACTTGCCTAAATTTAACTGCTGATACAGATGCTGTTCCATGCCATAGCTCCTCAAAATGAGGACGACAAACTCAAGTTCATTGACGCTGGATTGCAAAGGCTATTCATACCATAAAAATTATCAGCAAAAGTTGACAATTTAACAACATAACACATTTCAGATTTCCTTACTTACAATAGGAATTCCCCAGTCATCCTTTTGAAGTTAATAGTATTTAAGGAACTAACCATGTGCTATTTCCAGTTAAAATATTTAGTATTAGCATCAGCAGTTTCCTAAAAGTTTTACGTCATATCCTATGACCATCCTTTAATGGAGCTGCCGTAAGAGTCTGCCCCATTTTGTTACAGCAGTGAGAACAGCTGGAGAAAACCAAGCGTAAGTGAAGCTTTCTTCTAACTCAAGTCAATTTTAGCTGACTTGTGTCTGAACACAGGAGCTTTTACATGCCTTGTCCTCTTACCCTTTCTATTGCAACTAAGCGACCCAGTGAAGTAAACCATCTCCTCTCAGATCTTGTTTTCAGTAATACTCCATGACAAATCTGCACATGAAGTAAAGCTTTAGCAGCGACTCTTGACTGTGAAAAAGGCTGTACGTAATCTATATATTGCCAATGACACTTCCTAATTAATGAAAAGATAATTAATAAATTTGTTCTCTCTTATGGAAGCTTTGTTATGATTGTGTGCTCACTGCCTGTCCATTGACCTTCTTTGTTACCAATTTAATGTTTTCGTGATCAAAGTTGAAAATAGCTTCCCAGGTAATCATAATGCTGATTTTGAAATGGCGCTCTTTATACAACTATGTTTGTAAGCCAGGCTTTTTATATATTTGCAATTTCTCTATTTCCTTCCTCTTTTTGGACTGCCATCTGAGATATTACTGAGATGCTGACAATGGCCTCCAGACATATTTTTTCCCCCAAAGGTCTTAGGGCTTAGCACTACAGAAAAGAAATTTAAATAATTTTCTAAAGGGCATTTCTTTCAATTTATTTAGAATTTATAATCCAATGTTAAGCATAAAAGCAAGCTGCACATCCTTTTCCTTGGCTTTCTTAAACTTAACTGCAGTCTTCCCAGTAACTGTTGCTGCAGATGGACCTAAAAAATCTCAGAGCTTTAGTTTCCTTAGACATCATCCAATCCCAAAGGTAACTAAGAGTCTCAAATGGGCTTTAAGAATGCATTCATGCTCTGTCCATACAACTACAAGACAGGTCAATACTTGTGATGCTGCAACAGATGAAGTCTGAGTCATTGCTTTAGACAGCAGACTGTCTCTGAAGATAGATATCTAAGAATGTCCTCAACCTATCTTGGGAAGACAGGATGGTAGGGTCAGGGAGAAGGAAGAAAATCCTGTACGTGCACATCTCCATTAAAAATACACAAAACTTATAAGACAGATCACAAAACAGACCTGATGTGCTTCTTGCCTGCCTAACATTACATGGCTGCCCTTTCCCCTCCCTACTGTTTGCCTCTTTGTTTACTCAGATCATAAATAATATGGGGATAAATTTATCCTTGCATTAGATAAAGAACAAACTGATGCAGGTATTGACTGGAGCATCTTAGATCCCTTACAACACAGTGCTATGTTTTATTGCTGATTTTGCAGGCCTTTTTAATTCTTTGCTGTAAACAGTTTGACCTCCTTTAGCTAAAATGAGTGAACCTGAACTTCTGTGTTTATACCACTTACTGCAATGATACTTAAAAAAGGTCTGCTCAAAGGTTAATGGCTTTAATTTCATTTAGCTTGTGATTTCTGTTTGCAGCATGGGCTTTGATGACAAAGTTATTCTTGTAGTATGTAGTTACTATTCTAGAGAGTTTGAAAAGCTAAATAGAAGTCAGAAGAGACATACAGAACTGTATTTCATTACTCGGCTTAAACTTTTTCTAGTTTAGTAGATCTACTGCCTATCATCCGCTGTATCATTCTTGTTCATGTTAAGTTTCTTAACACAGAAACTGGAATTAGTTAAAAGATAACTTTTGTAACTCATTAACTACAGAAGAGTTATGAAACTAGCAAAACTAAGAGCCATACAACAGCACTTTAAAAACTCCCCATATTTGCAAACCCAGTAATCTCAGAAAGCAACAAACGCACATGGATTTTAACAGAGATGTGGTAAAGATCCAGATTTGGGATCAATGTTCAGCATTAATCCAGCCATTTTTTCAGAGTCCATAGTAACATATTTGATTTTCCAATATCGCATTTTACTTAAGAAGGCAGCAGAACACTACCACAGTCAGCAGAACACCACCACAGTGAATTACATAGGCTTACACTCGTGCATATTAAACGTGTTTTATTTTAGGAAAATTCTAAAATAACATCTTACCTTTAAAGTCATCTCTTGGGCCTTGCATTTCCTTCTTGTTCATTTTTCTGTCAGTGCAGGAATTGTTATGGGCACCTTTGGAATTGTTTTCTAGGTAAGCTGAGCTCGTTCCTTTCTTGGAGGGATGAGGATCACAGAGTTTTGCATTAATCTTATAAAGCTCGAGGGCCTTAATGGCTGCTGCATTGTTATCCATACGGAGAAAAGTTGGACAGGAAGCACAAAATTCATTCGTGCAGGCTTCATTTCCACAGCCCTCAGTTAACTGGTGGTAGTAGCGCTCTATTAGATGCTTTGCAGCTGCTCGCTTCCTGTAGCAAACATTCAAACAGTAAGTACAAGGATTAGTAGAGCTTTCACATACAAAGCTCATTCAAAAGCATCAGCAAGGCAGAGATTAGTCAGGCACTGAAACACAAGATTTCTGTATCAGAGAGAACACATCAGGAGATTTTTCAAATGCAGGATTCTCATCTTGACAAATATAAATATATTTAAACACACAATTTAATTTGTGGGTCCTATGTAAGTGAAAGGTAAATCCTGTTTACGCACAGTTTTCAGCATTACATTCTGGTGTTACAGTGGACACAATCTTGTTCAGTTCTGAACAATCTCAATTGTCACTGAAAAAGAGAGCAATTTAGATGCAAAGCAAGGGTGCAAGTGAAACAACTGATCTCATACAGGTGATTGAGTCTGATGTATAGTACTGAGGTATGGTTGCCACTGACAGAGGGAAAAGGCATGAAATACAAATGATTCAGGCATTTATTTAGTAATACTATCAACACTACACCAATAGCATATAAACCCTTTAAAAATATAAACCGTTTTTAAACAAGATTTCAGATGACTAAGTTAACTGATATTTAGTCTGTTTAAATCTGTAGGAAAAAATATTCCTTGCTTGAACTGATGACAAAACCACGACTAAAGAAGAGCTCAGGGGTGAACATCTCTCTCCAGCTTAACAAGGTACATAGTTCTTCAAAAAAGGTATTTGCCAAATCCTCCCCTTTCTCCAGCAATTATACACGGCAAGTATGTATTTTGAAGAATTACAACGGTATCACTATTCAAGTCAATGTGTTCAGTACTATCTATACCCACAGACTTTTACAGAAACATGCAAATGGTAAAGGAATAGCCAGAAAGCTGCAGGTAATTGGGACTAAAGAAGCTGCATGCAGCACCAAGAGCACCATATTTCACCACATTTTGGAAAGAAACCTCCAAACTTTCCCTTCATTTAAGAAAACAAGTTATTAATGAAAAATATCAACTATGAAACATTTCAAACATTTTGACTAGGGGTAACATGCAGGTTTTTACCTAACTTCAGTGAGACAGTACTATAAAGGTTAGAACATGGGAAGCAAGTTTTTCATCAGAAATTGTGATATTAACTTAAAGTTGCCTTTTCAGATGTTGATGCACGCACAGTTCTGCATAAAACAAGTATTTAAGAACTTAAGAAGTGCTAGACCCACTGGTAATACTCAGCACTTGCTGCACCTAGCTTTTAATACTGTTTGGTTAAGTATCAGAGTTTCAATGCAGCTGCTTCAGAAGGGAAAACATCCTCAAGTTCTGAAAGTAACTATTGAGGTGTGTATTATTCAGCAATAACATCTTTGCTCCTTGCCTTTCACCTTTCAAGATCTCATGATCCTGGAGAACAAAAACCATTTCTTACAAAGAAAACCATTACCTCAATGTCCAGCTGACCTTCCAAACGTCCCAGTGAGTTCCAAGACAAAAAAAACCCACAACACATTGAAAAGAAAGGTTTCCCTGGCACCTTGAGATGGAAGTGAAAAACCATAAAAAACCCACCCCCAAAAAAACCAAACAGTCCCAGTAATACCATCAAAACCACTACTGCATAAACAGAGAATAGCTGTATTATGATCCAAGGAAAAAGTTCTAGTCTCTCCAATATTTCTATGTGGACTTAGGAAAGCCTGTCTCTCTGCATGTATGTATAAAAATATAAGGGTTTTTTGATCTTGTCTTTCATAGTTTAGCTTTTAGAATAGAGACTTAAAAAAACCCAAACAGTTTTTAATAGTTCAGACTAGTACGTGATTTCAGACATTTATTTCTGAATGCCAAGATTTCATGCTTTTATCATTCTTGACTTTCAATCATTCCAGACCTTCAGATTTGGAGTGCAAAATATTGTCATTTGTAAGCAGTTAAGTATATCATATGAAAGCCTTTCTTTGTTAATACTGAATTTTTACACCTGAGCTATGGCCACCTGTCTCACCAACACACTCCTTATTTACTCCTCTGGCAATCTCTCCTATGCATTACCTTGATGCCTTCCTGAAAACTCTTTCCAACTCAAGTTGAAACTTCCCGTTCCTTTAATTCTCCCTCTCCCACCGATCATGTTTTCCGAAGTGCATACAAAGAGGCAGTTATTTCATATACATGTTCTCATTTTAACTTTATCCTTCCTCATCGCGTTTTCCTTCCATCTTATTACTCCATTGCAGTCTACACGTAGATCACTTTTTTTGGCCATAATTCTGGTGTTTTCTGACCTATGTAATATACCTACGATTATATATGGATGTATTTTGGTTATATGGATTATTTCTCGCAGCTGTTCTAAGTGTGTATATATGGATATATATATTTGGGGGTGTGTGTATATTTATTTACCTAAAGCAGCTGGAGCTGTTATTCAGATTAAATTATCTTGTGAAAAGTTGATATTGTGAAAAGCTGACCAATTCCCTAAGAAGAGAGAACAGTTTTCAAACTGGAGCAATTGTTAGTTTTAAAGAAGAAACTATACCTTGCTAGCTGATGTAACATCTACTTTCAATAAAGTTATTTCACTGTGTAAATACTGATATATTAACAACACCTATCTTAAACAACAGTCTACTTTAATCAGGTCATACCTGAAATGCCAGGAGACAAAGCTCATCTTAGACTTGTCTCTAACAGTTAACTTCTGAAGGACTCAAGGTTTTGCTTCCAATTTTTAGCTACCAATTACTTCTCAAACTGTGCCATGCCTACAATACTGCCGTTTGTACAAACACTTTTGTTTTGACTCATGGCTGCAGACTCACTGATTCAAGTTCTGTGAAATTCTATTAGATATGGAAGGTCTGACTGAAAGTTAGGTATTTTTTGTTTTTAATCAACTAACTATGTTGAGTTGATATGGAAGGAAACAATACAATGTACAACAGTACTAGAATTTCCATCCCCACCTCTCCCTAGCAGCTATTCTGCAGAATTTTGACATCACCTCAGATAAATTATTGAGGTAAATAAAAAAAAAAAAAAAGTGAAGACTTAAGGTGAGGATACAGACCTAAGAAAGTAGAACAGAATTTACTGAGCCTTCCCCAAGAGCTACCCTTACTGAGGTCCATACATGAAAGCTCTTACAGAGAATGCAGTTCCAAGTAAGTCAATGTCTGATTTCACAGAACAGTAAGATACTCCATACCACATTCCCATTGCAGTAGTTGAAGGATTACTGTCACTGTCTAGTGCCAACAGCCCACATATTATTCAGAAAAAAAAGAAGTAGCATACCTTCTCCGTTCTCCAAAGGTGAAAACTTGATCCCTTTGTACATTCCTCTGCTCATTGAGTATGTAGAAAACTAAAACTGTTCTTCAAGCAAAGTAACACAAACCCTCTTTCTATTCTTAGCTCAGGCTATACAGCGATGACTGCAGCTCCCTTCAAGTTCCTATACAGGGATCTAGTAAAGACTAACTGGTCTCTTATAAACTCAATGATTAGTTTACGGTACATCAGTACAGAAACGTTCTAGTGCAGCTGAGGCATATATGTTTGCAAAGACACACACTTTTGTTGCACATCCCGGTAGGAAACTGCACTGGTATGGGTGCAGTTGTAAACATTTCACAGATATATCACAGGCATATCCTTAAGCTTTAAGGGTAACTTCCCACCCAGGGGGCCTTGTATAACCTCCTCAAGCAAGACACACTGCTTCAGTGAGGGGGAGACGCACCTAAAATAGGCAACATCTTCCTTCCCCAATATCCAGTAGTTTCACAAGCACATTTTTCCATTTATTAATATTAGAACCACAGAATGGTTTGGGTTGGAAGGGACCTTAAAGATCATCTAGTTCCAACCCCTCTGCCATGGGCAGGGACACCTCCCACTAGACCAGGTTGCTCAAAGCCCCATCCAGCCTGGCCTCAAACACTTCCAGGGATGGGGCATCCACAACTTCTCAGGGCAACCTGTTTCAGTGTCTCACCACCCTCACAGGAAAGAATTTTTTTCTGATATCTAGTCTGAATTTCCTTTCTTTCAGTTTAAAACCATCACCCCTTGTCCTATGACTACACTCCCTGATAAAGAGTCCCTCCCCATCTCTCCTATAGGCCCCTTTCAGATACCAGAAGGCTGCTATAAGGTCTCCCTGGAGCCTTCTCTTCTCCAGGCTGAACAATGCCAGCTCTCTCAGCCTGTCTTCATAGGAGAGGGGCTCCAGCCCTCTGATCATCTTCGTGGCTCTATTCAGTACATTCACTGACTTACTTTTGTAGAATTTAAAAGAAAAAAGATCACTTTTTGACTTTTTAGTTGTTCTTTAACTAATAAAAAGCCGGATAATAAGCACTTCACATTTGTAACTGAAACACCCCCCAGACTGTGGAGTATCACTAGAAACATACACAGCCTCTGCTTTCCTAGATACTTTGGCAATGGTGCAGTGGGCAGCCTTTTGGGTTGTAAAGTAAATTTTTAATGTCTAAATAACATATAGAACAAGGGGTTGAATGCACTATTTCAAAATTGCTATCCAACAGTATCTAATTTGCATTTCCCAAATACCTTAAACTAAATACAGATAAATGCTATATAAAGGAAACTTTTGCAATAGAGTAAATCAGATGTTTAAACATTTAAGGAATTTTAGAAAAACCTGAAGCGTATAATTCCTCAGAGCAAGAAATTTTCATCCAAGTGCCAAAACTTGCCTGAAGTTATAAATATCTGCATAGATGCATAATTTTTGCTTTAAAGTTTACCTAAATTTTAGAAATATGAAGGAAGACTTCATACGTGTCTGGAAATATCAGTATGAAATGACATATTTCTGAATGATTTCTGCTTGGGACGCAACAACTTACATGTATTTCTACACAGAAGTCTCACATTGCTCTAAACAGCCAATTTTAGTAAATAGAAATTTACCAATGGCCTGTTTTAACAAAACTATTAGGAATTGAGAAGTGCCAAAGCATTCAAAAGCTGTTTTCTTTCTTAACACAAAAACCCAACAAAAGTATTAATGTTCATGGAAATGAGAGGAACATTTATGTTTGTCTTTTGGATAGGAAAAAAAACAGGGACAAGTTTTCTTTAACACTAATAGCAAAACAACTTTCAGTATATGCCATAACAGACAGAAGCAAAAAGAGACTTACACACCTGCAACAATTATACTACACTGTGGAAGTAAGATGACCAGTAGATCAAACACTGTTTTAAAACCATGTGGGTTATGGATGGACAGCTTTAAGTTAATTATTGCTTTCTGAGAGTTTCAGTTTCAAACCTTGCATGTTGGGTTCCTGCGACTGTTTAGCTAAGAGCAAGAACAGCAGTGCTAGAGAAGACAAGCTTCCAGTAAAAGCACTGCCTGCACAGACCCTTTTGAAGTGGCCTGCACATCCAACTGCCAAAGGCTCCACCCAGAGCTGTAGCACAGCCCTCTGTTCCAACACTGTTGTAACACCTTCAGCCTGTCTTGGCCACTGGTACCCCAGCAAACATACATCTGCAAATGTACACATGCATGGAGCTCACATTCTCCAACCTCGTTCTTTCCAGTGCGGTGGGCCCCCATAGCTGGGGTACAGGCTGTGAGCTCCCTTGGACCACACTGGCTTCACCCAAGGGACCTCCTCCTCCCCTCCCCACCACATATTCTAGATCCACTGTGCCTCCGGGAACGTCATGTGCTGACAAAGTCAGGCACGGCACTTCCTCAGGAAGGGTGAACCTGAGAACAGAAGAGTTGTCCTGGCTTTAAAGAAGCAATGCAGAAAGATAGTTAGAGAGACACGGTCAGGAACGTGATCAGCACGTATCTCTTAATCTTGTCTCACAGACAAATTACCTTGCTACAGTCCTATTAGAAAAACGCCCTTCATTATTGCCCTTTCCTCCCTAGGTTATTAGCTCCAGGACTCTAGAGAGAAAACGTCATTCCACAGACCAACTGTTTTCATGCCCTGGTTCCTATCTGTCTTTCTTAAGGCGACATGCAGTGCCCTGTCACCTATGTGATCCCTCCAACATTCAATTAGACAAAAAATTGAGAGATGAATAATGCATCAATTATACCCTGGCTTTTCAACCCAAACAATTTCAGGAAAAAAATCCAATTTCAACACCCCACCCCCAACATTACAGGCCTGAAGCCATTAAATAACTGATTATCGGGCAACAATTATTTGGCAATTATTGGAAGCAACAAACACATGTAAATGGTAATGATGGTAGGCATACTTGATTGTGTTTTAAATACTATGCTCACATTTACAGCATTAGTGCCTTTTGCAAAGGCAAGGGGAGAAATATAGCCTTTAAAAAATGCCCATAAATTTATTTAACTACAGAGAAAAAGTACCTTGAATTACTGCTGGAATAAACTTATTACTAAGTTTAGGACTGACTATAAACTTACAATATCTTACTGTCTTTGAAAAAATTTGTTATTCTTAATACTTTAAAGGAAAAAATTGCAATGTTGTTATCAGCTGTTAAACTTGTAAAGAATAATCGCATCTAAACACATAAAACATTTCAACAGTTCTCCAAATTTTATTCTAAATTATCAAGTAAGGAGTCATAAACTCTAAATCTCTGTACTGGCTAGGAAGCCACAATAAGAGCAACCTTGTGTTTATTGGAAATAAGTTAAATGACAGTAACTTCATATTACTTACAGGAATCCTTCAGTCTGTCTTTTATATTCAGGACAAGACAAATAACAAGCATCTTATAAAACGTTAAGCAAAATACATATTCTTGAGTACCTTCCATGTTGGTACCTTCCTTCTTTCCCTTGGTTAAAAAAGTCCTGGCACTCAAGCAAGCACAATAAAAATTCATGTTGCTCTCCACTGAACAAGCTTATGTTCGTCAAGTATGAAATTTATACACTGTATTCTAATCAGTAGCCCAACCAAAGAAAGGAGATTAACACTGCAGTGAGATATCAAAAGATATAGACAGTAACCTGGAGACACTGATTCCGATAATCTACTTCTGGACCACTGGAGCGTTACAGTAGAAAGCATGGTAGAAGAGACACACTATTTCAGATAAAAGTACTGATATAAGAAGAGGGCTGACCATTGCAACACATAAGACCAACCTGCAGAGAAGATACCTACATGCTGATCAACCTTGTACTCTTCCTTGTATAACTTCAAGAAGAGAGGCCAAGTACAGGAAAGGGACAACCACACAACTGTTTTCAAGTTACTAAAAACTCCAGAACACTTTTTCAAAATTAGGTTTCCACGGTAGCATTCTTTTACTATACCTTCATTCTGAATGACACTATTCTAGAAGAATGACCATCATCACGCAGAGACTAAGTGCAAATCACATGGATCGCAAGACAAACCCCTGAGTCTCCAGTTTAAGAACAGTCTAGCGTACGTGGACTAGACAGATTCAGGGACAAATACCTCCTCTTTAAGCTTTCTTTTTGTTTATTTTTAACTGGTAAAATTACAGCAACCTCCAAGCTCCATGGGAACCAAGGTCTATAATACATTTGCTTCAGTTATATTTTCTAGTGCAAAATCTGGAATTCCTTTTCTTCCAAATCATTGTAAAATCTGGTCAATTTACCTCATCTTTGCTCTCGGAAGCAAAGGTAAAACAGACACTTAATTGTAACAAGTAGTTGCTAAATTTAAGACAGTAGTAATTCTTGAGTAGAGTCAATGCAGTCTTATTAACTGATGAAGTTTCCTCAAGGGAATCACTGCCTGACTAAATAATGCATTCCAAGAGGCTCCAAGAAATTTTTAAATTCAACCTAGACAGATCACAGTATAAGACAGCGCAAGGCTGCAGGTGTACATAAAGATACTTCTTACATCTTTTTATTCTGAGAATGGCAATAAACCAAGCAGCAAATGCTACAAAAATTCCTATATGTGGCAAGATTTGATATAGAGGCCATGATCAGCACGTCCCACAGTTACATTATGCTAATCAGCTATCAGGAAAGTAATTTAAAGCATTCGATGTCTAGGAAGCACTAGGATGGCATCTGAAAGCATGTATCAAGAAACAGTAATACTTACACAAATACTGTATATCTTTGAAATGGTTGTAATTTGTTTTTCTGGCATGTTTTGAGGCTGCTGCAGAATTCTTATTTTGCAATTCTTTTCAAGTGAAACAAACCAGATATCAAATCTACTCCAATGTGAGATGACTATACATCAACTGTAACTGTAACAACACTTTAAATGGGGGGTGGGGGTGGGGAGAAGCTTCAAAATTGCAAAGCATTCCATCCTTGAAAAGAGGAGAGATGAACGCACAGAAAGCCGTCATATCAAAATACCCAAACCTTTGCCTTGATGTGACAACATACAATACACAGAGTAAAAATACATGAACTGATAAGAGATAAGAATACAATTATTGTTAATGTAAACAATAAAAATTATGTAATTTAGTGAATTAAGAAAGTTATACTAATTGAAGCTGAAAATTAATGCAGACCTGTGACAGGAGCAGGTAAGAGAAGATGTTGACCTTAAAAATTCAAAGACTTGAATGAATGCTAAGGAAAAGAGACTCCTAACTCTGAGCTAGAACAGAGATGTTCATCACGCATAGAGTCAGAACTGAAAAGCCTGGGATAAGCAAGACTTATCCATGGAAGAATTTGCTGCGTAAGAGACTGAAAGAGTCTGTAGACCTTTTATTTATTTATCTACTTAAATTCATACATGTGAAACATATGTGACTATGCTCTTGGTATAAAGCTTTGCAATGCAAACTACAGTAACAAATAAAGCAATTATATCAGCCAGAGCAAAACTAACTTAACCATTCATTGCACAAATAACAAAACACTTGTGTAATTCCCGGTGTTTCCTAATGAATAATAGGTATGTAAATAACATAGTAACTATTTTAGCTACACACTAGGCATGCCAGTCACACTGTATTACTCAGCCTGCCATTCCACCTTATGTGGCAAGAGCAACCATGCAGCAGGATTGCAGAAATTCCCTCTTAATAGGTAATGTACACATCCCATTGTGATACAGTTTTTAAAAATTTAGTTTTGCAAGTATGCCATGCATTAATACTGTACAAATACTACTGAAATATATGAATCCCTACAGCTTGACTGGTTTACATCTATTTTAGACAGATACCTGAAATCTACATAGTCAGGGCAACTCTGACCATCGACCTGCACCAAAAAAAACCCAAAAAACTTCAGCTTTCACACAGGAAAGCTTGCTAGTGTAGATTATTTTTAAGGTTAGTTTTAAGGAGAATAAAACAGAAAAAAATTAAAACTGCTAGAAGGAAAAATAGTTGTACTGCCTTTTTTTTCTGATTTATCATAGGTCCTTATAAAGTCTTTGTTTCACACCAGTTAAGATCCTTGTTTCTGACATCTTTCCTTACAACGTGTAAAAAGCTGACAATATCCAGAGTGGACTACAGCCAGTCTACAGCCAGATTTGCCCCATCTGGCTAGGCCAGGGAAACAAGAGAACACAACTTCCTGCAGGAACAATAAAACACAATGCAGCAGGGGCTGCTACTGGAGCAGAAGAGACCATGGCAGGGTTTTTGCCCTGCAACCTCTGTCTCTAATGCACGTCCATGAAGCGACAGCCAGTCACCTTTCACATCTGGATCCCTGCAACCTGTACTCTTAAGATAGCAGTGAGATGGCACTTCTGTAACAGATGGCATGAGACAGGCAAAAGCAAATTTGTTGTCCCAGGAAAAATGCTCCTCCTAGTGCAAGAAAACACTTCACTGCAGTGAATTGATAAAAACACATAGGAAAAGTGTTCCTTGTTTCTTTCTCATTACTTTTAAGGCTAGGCATGCAGTCCAACATGGAAGGGCTCACCTCAGTTTTGCTCCTCCCCAAGTTGGGCAGCTACGGCAAGAAAAGGCCTTGAGCAATTCACACCATGTCCCTAGCCTGCAAAACATCCTGAAACTGGCATTCAGCCCACAGCACATAAAATGCTAGACCACTTGGGGGAAGGGTGTGGAGGAGACTGCTTAAGGTCAGAGAACTTTGTAGCAGAAGAGAAATGAAACCAGGTCTTTAGAAGCCTCGGACAGTACCCCAACCACTAGGCTATGCTCCCTCTATTATTTTGGAACTTGTGCCGTGAGCCAGAAAAGCAGAGTTTGTGGTTTTGCTATTTTAGTTCTATGACAGGACAGTTTGAATAGCTAGAAAAGAATTTTGTTTGCTAACAGAAGAATAATGTCTCAAATAGTACCATTTTTTTAAAAAAAGAAAAAAGTTTTTATTCCTGCAACACTTCTGAATTTGAAATGGAAATGAACATTTCAGCCTATCACAATCTTGCTTCTAGTTAATCTTGGCTTCTAGACTAAAGAAGACAGACCAAAACAAAGTTCACAACTGTGAGCAAAATACTGCATGAATACTGTCTAGTGAAAGAAAGCTAGTTTTCTGCTTCTAGAAGTAACTCGTATATAAATTTGCCAAATTAAGTCAGACTTTTTTTTGCTTCATAGTTCAGCAATCCATCTGCTAAAACAGATATTAGCAGGTATTGTGCCTTAGTATTGAAGTGTCTTCAAACCCATGCAAGACGTTAGCGAACAGCAGGTAGAAATTACACCCGTACTGTCAAGTCTGACTATAGGCCTGAAGATTTCTGACACTGTATTATGCTACCATCTACTGGTTTACATTAACTTAAACCTCTGAACTTTGCCTTCAACCCATTCACCCTCCAATAAAATAAAAATTGAAAAAAAAGAAACAAGAATCATCACAGTTTCTACAGGAGCTTAAAATTATTTATCCATAGCAAGTTACTAACTTGAAATTTTCTAAGGTGATTCTGCAATTCTACTCAGCTTTTGTCTTCTTTTTTAAGCGGGTGCAAGAGTAACTGTTACATATGTTCAGAACATTTTTAAACAAGATATACCAAACTCATCCACTCATGTACTTACATTCGGCTAGTTTCAATGTTTTCAGAGTGAGGTTCTCCTGGTGATCTGCAAATACAGATACAAAACCTTAAGCACTGTTTGTTATTTTAAATCATTACAATACGAAGAGTTAGGAAAGGTGGAAAGTGATGATAATGTATTATTCCCACTAAAAGCATTAACTTTTATGTACTTGCACATTGAATATCTTTGACCAAACTCTAAAAGCCAGTTTATAGCATAAAACCTGACAATACAATTAAGTCAAATTTCTCTAAGAAGGACAGCACTGTTTCTCCACAGCTTAAGCAACAGCAGCCATTAGAGGAGAGTTCTGCTGGCAGCACTTCCGTATTCAGGTTGCATAGTGCACCACTTCTGGGCTAATTCTTCATAACCACTTCTGTAACCAAAATGTATACTCAGAAGTTCATCAGTGATCAACTGTTACTAACAGATTCTTGGCACAGTTGGACTCTAAGTAGCAGCTCCGAAGCAGATCTCAACAGAATGTCAAAACAAATGTCATGTGTCTCTCTACTTGAATTTATGGACATAATCTCACAGAGCAGAAGTGTCGAAGGCAGCTTCTTATTTCTTCCTTCCAGCCACCAGGTCAGCCAGTAATATTCAAAATCAGGTGTTATTGCCTGGCATTTTTGAATAGACAAGCAGCACCTGTGTTCAGCATGCCAACTTCCTTGACTTAATTTAAAGTAATTTAAGGGGCATAGTGCCATATTATGCTGGGGTTGTTCAGCCTAGAGAAAAGGAGGCTGAGGGGGGACCTTATTGCTCTCTACAACTACCTGAAAGGAGGTTGTAGAGAGGTGGGGGTCTGTCTCTTCTCCCAAGTCACAGGTGACAGGACTAAAGGAAATGGCCTCAAGTTGTGCCAGGGGAGGTTCAGGTTGGATATTAGGAAGAATTTTTACACTGAAAGGGTTATCAAGGATTGGAATGGGCTGCTCAGGGAAGTGGTTGAGGCGCCATCCCTGGAGGTGTTCAAAAGTCGGGTTGACATAGTGCTTGGGGACATGGTTTAGTGATGGTTTTGGTTTTTTTTTTTGGGGGTTTTTTTTTTTTTTTTTGTCAGAGTTAGGTTGATGGTTGGACTAGATGATCTTGAAGGTCCCTTTCAACCTAGATGATTCTATGATTAATTTAAGTAGGCTAAATTATAGCTGCTTAGCTCCTCCTTATTCCCATCTTCTTCCTTATACCAGCACTGATTCAAGTGTTTGCTTTTTCTTTTTTTATTTTTAGACAGATCATTTTTCTCCCTCCCTTCAGGACTTCCCCCTACCCAGTAAGTTTGTAGCCAGACAAGCCAGGATACCAGGCAGTACAAATGCAGCAGTTTTGACTCTGAACACCTTAAGCTGCCTTGAAATAATATCCTGAAGAACCTTATCCAACCTTCACTTGGGTATAGATTTTGGTACAGCTGACCAGAACTGCCATGCTGGATATACTGCATGAGGAGTGGAAATAGAGCACAGCCATTGCAGTATAACTCAGTAGCTTACATGAACAAATGCGCCTTTCATGACAGAGCTTTCTCAAAACAGAAGTGAGCTAAAATCTGCAAATAGAACTCACTTTGTAGGTTTCCACAGAGTTTGCTAGAGGACTTCAGTCAGCACAGCTAAGCTTTGCCATAGCTTTACTGGGAAAAAAAAAATAATCTTTCTGTATAGAAATAGAATTTCTGATTTTTTTTTTTAAATTTACTATATGACTATCTATACTATTCTAAATGCTATTGGAAGTCACCACCTGTAGCCTGAAACATTTCCTTTTTTCCTTTGTTTCACTGTACTACCTTCCCGAATGGTCCCTCCTATTAAAGCCTGCACTATCTTCCAAATTCTCTACTAAAAATCTTAGTTCCTCTACTGACATAGCAGATCGTAGTAACTTTCTGGATTTTACCAAACTGTATTATGTTAACAGATCCAGTGCCTAGAAAGCATTTCTGGCAGATAACTTAAAATTCCTAGGCTAGCTGGATACTATGCAGCAACAGATGATGCAGAACACAGGAAGTTATTTGTTTATATTCCAAGTTATAAAATTCAACTGACACTACGATGGAATTCTGAACCAACTAACTTTATACTCATGCTTAAAATGCAAATAACCTCTAACTGGAAAATGACAAAACCTACCCAAATTTGGTCTCTATTTATTCCCCTACTCAAAGTTCACGACTGATGAGATAGTTGCTGACAAAAATAACGCTCAACAGCAAAACAAATAAAAATTTCATTTCCTGTCAACTCCAGTGACAAAAATAAGTCACTAAATATTTAGCAGAGAGAAAAGAACCTCAATTATTTTTTTCCCCCTAATTATTCACCTAAGCATAAAAGTGCTAGAAGCCATACAACCTGAGGAACAGTGGAAAAAAAGAGTATTTATATTCATAGTGGCTAGCTCCTCTATTCACAGCTAGGACTTCAGAAACTGATAGCAAAGATCTTGGAAGCTTGAGGAGGTTGCTATCTTTGTTTTAGTCATAGGAAATACAACACAATGAGGCTCTGGGTAAGAGTAGTGCTTTAAGTTGTTATGAAAATACAAATGAAGTAGTGGTGTTAAAAACATCATGAGTATGAATCAATTTTAGCCTTTAAAATACACAGCAGTATGAAAAATTACAGAAAAAGAGAAGATCAGCACCTAAACTTAGCATGTAAAAAAGATAGCCTGGTGATTTGTAGTACAAACACGTAAACATAGCTATCAGGATATCCAAAGTCTTTTCCTATCCTTATCACTTGTATGAGTTTTAACTGGGCTTTGAACAGTCAGCGCAGTTCAGTGCATGCTATTTCGCAAAAATGTTTCTTCTGTAAAACAAACAATATAAGAAGAGACACAGTTTCAAGAAAGTTCAGAAAAAAATAAAACCTAGCTGAGTCAAAAAATTTTTGGTCCTATAAGGTAAATGGTTCTACGGAAAACAGGGATGAAATTCCTTCAACTTACTGTTTTCTATAACATGAGCAGACCTACCATAACTGTGATTTGCAGAACCCATTATGCACTTAGTAACCAGATTTTAAAAGGTTTCAAATGACAATATAAGTACCAAATAAAATGAGCTTTCAGTACTCATTAAAACAACATGGAAGATCAATCCAATTATGGGAATTCTAGCTGTTTGTTGAGAAGCTATTTATTCTGCAATACCCAGTTGTTTACAAACAAGATACCTTGTTATTCTTCTGAGGAGGCAACAGTACTGAAAAACAACTGTATAATACGGCAAGGTATCCCTTCATTGCACTTAAAATCTGAAACAAGAGTTCTGTTCAGAGAAAATCTCAGGGCAAATGCTCTTACAAATTTCAGCTTTGAATTAGATTGTAGATACTGATCACAAGACACCAACTAATCTGAATACTGCAGTATGAGCTAGCAAATTCAAATGATGGCTCACTTCCAATAACACAGGGAACAACTTCTCCATTCTGCAAGCCACTCCTTTTACCTCCACTGTACCTCCCTAGGAGAGAAAAGTAAAGGTATGCAAGCCTAGAAATTTTAACATCAAACCTCCTCAACAGATACATTAAGAAAAATGGAACAAATTTATACATATATATAAACAATTATAAACAACTTATACAGAATGTCAGTATGACAATAAAAACCACCAGAGACTTTTAAGTGATAGTACTGCTCTTAAGAGGCATACCACAGAGCACCACAGTGCTCATATTTTAAAAAATGAGGCAGGGACAAGCTAAGTGAGCTTTGTAATCACTCTAAGCAAAAGAGTAAGTCAACTTTGCCAGCTGACTTATCTTAAACAAACAATATACCTTAATACTATTTATAAAACTATCTGCAAGCCATACAAATGAAATACTTATTAAAATAAACATTATACTGAAAATGATCCTGAGAAAAAACACTATATGCTTTATGCTTACCTTTTACAAGCTGTGGCCATTCGGTGACATCAGGGTGATCACAATTTTGAGTCACTGATTAAAAACGAGTTGTCACACCAATCCTGTATCACGCTGGGCTAAGCATAAGCTTAACAACTCTAAATAAGTAAAAATAATTTAGTTAAAAGTCCTTACAAATTATTTTCAGCCAGTCCACTAAATAAAAAACATAAACCAGAAGAAAAATATTGATGCTAAGTGTTTTATCTGCAAGATTAAGACCTACAGCACAAAAATTAATTCCTTTTTGAATGGCATTCTAAGACTTCGAGTAACTCACTACTGTACACTCTACTTGTAAACTCGAGAATTCACCAACTTATTTTTGGCCTCCCTAAAAAAAACCCCAAAACCCATCTCTTGGACCAGTGAAAAGCACGCAACACCAAGACAACAAGCATTCAAAGATTTGAAACCATGTGCGTAAATATGAACCGGAATTTCTAACTCCAATAAAATTCCGTCAGTTGTTTCCCTGCTACAACTCAATACTGCTTTTCTAATGAGGCTCCTTGTTTCCAGGGAAGCAACATGTAGCTTGTGCTTTGCTGTGTGCCTCTCCCCAAAATGAAGCAAGCTAAAACTATGTAAAAGTTTCACAGGAGCAACCTTTGCTATCTGTGGCCAATCTTTTAGGTTCTTTGCTCCATTTACACCACATGTAAGTGTCTCTCTCCTCTCCCTTAAATTTTCAAAAGTGTATTTTACCTGTCAATTGTTTCCCGTGATCTGGCTCCACTGGTATAAATTGAAGGGTTGGTCCTTTACTTTGTCACGCAGGTGGCAGCCAATGATCACTCAGCAATACTCGTGCCCAGAGCGCCCTGGGACCACCCCAGCTGATTACTTCCATGGCTGAAAAGGAACCAGTTAGTTTCTTACCTACTGCTATTATCTACTCTAAACTAAAGTTAACTGATAAAAATATTTCCAAACATAACCCTCAACACTCAATTCACCCCATTCTCTCTCCCACCCCAAGCTCCTAGGTGCACTGGACAAAGACTGTAAAGAAAAAAAGGCCTCAGATGGAGAGTCAGATCACAAACAGCATTATTCACTTTTTGTTAATATAAAGTCTTGATTAAAATTGAAGTGTTAATGAAAAGTTGTCTTGTTTTCTCTAAACAGCCAGCAGCTATGAAGACAGATCCCTGTTAAGTATCCAAGAAGTTTACTCCTTTGGCTCTAACCCAGATGAAACCCCACATTGGTAGGTTGCCATGCAGCAGAAGCCTCACACAGAAGCAAGGTGCACAAAGGATAGTGAGCTACTGAGGGCACACCCGCAGCTCTCTGCAACACCCGCAGTCATAACGATCTGGTGCAAATACTAACAGAGCATATCCAGCAGCTTTAAATGTTTCAGTAAAGACAGCTTTTGTGCTTCGGTCCAGCCTATTACAAGAGTCTTTCAGTAAGGTCTTAGGTTTGATAAGCAATCAAGCATTCTCAATACTAATTTGTATATGTTGACTTGTCAGAGATAGGAAATCACTGATCAGTAAGCAAGGCCCACAATTTTCTAAAATTTGTCAGAAAACCTGCTCACTTTTGCCATTCTACTACAAACTCTGCCATGGAACAAAATTTGTATTAGTTTCAGGATGATGCTTATTAGTTTTATCGAGTAAATTCCCTGAAGTAGGAAAAGTGCTATTTAATTACTTTAACATCAGTAATACTTTAGTCTTCTGATCTAAACGTGCAGTTGACATAAGTAAAGTAAAAGAAGCAGGCTACTGAAAACCTCTGAAACAAAACAGAGGTTCTCTAGTACCTATCTGTTACAGGTGTAAATTGTCAAAGTTTAACTGAGTCAATGCCAGGAACACAGTACAATGAATAAGAGTCAGTTGGAAAAGTTCCTCATCTGTCAACATTAAATGACAAACAGGGTAAAGATTTTCAAAGTAATGTTTGTTGACCATCAGCTGTACAGAAAAGCAAACAGCAAAACCCAAGATGCTGATGCCCCACTAAGAAGCCTTAAAACACTGCTTATGGCATTCTGATTATTTAAGACCTGACAATGTCCACTTTCAGGCAAGCATTAGCTTTAAAGAAATAGAGGTCTATTCTAAGGCACTGCTTTCTCCTTTAACTTAAATCTAAATTCTTGCTGCTTTCTGAACTGATGTGAAATGCTTCTGTAAAAACGCATTTAGAAATTAAAACTCCTTCTAGCTCTTTGTCCAAGTAACTTTTAGTATGCTGGTCAAAGAGGACAGTGGTGTAATCTCTAATACCCTGTTGGTTGGGAAACCCACATTCTGACTGCTGGAAGTATCAGCTTGCATTCTGGAGTGTGCCAAATCAATCACTCCCTACCTAGACTTGTGTCCTATACCACCCAGAACATGGGCGAAAGATAATTACAGTATTCTTCTATTCAAATGGAAGCATATTAGAAGAACCGGCTGATAACAACCTTAGTAAAACAGGGTTTTCCCGAGATTGTTTCACATGGGAGGAGAAAAGTCATGAACATGATGGTCAACAGTGAAAGAACACATGAAGTGTTCGTGCTGCATTCAAAAAAACATCACATCGTGGAATGTTAAAGAATATGCATTGAGGTGGCAGCTCCACAATCACGGCCAAGACAAGTTTGTGCCCAGGTCTGACACAGATCCAACTCCGTTAGTCAGATTTATCACACCACCTAACATAGTATCTACAGCAGCTTTGTTAAGAGAGGCAGTACCTGAAGGGGCATGAATCTCTTAACTCTGAAATTAACTCATCTAAGTTTTGTAGTGAAATTTGTACTTACAAATTGAATTTATCACGGATCAGAGCTTTGAATCAGGTAGCTGCAGCATTTCAAATCTGTTACAAGCACCTTAAAAGTAGATTTACTGTACTGGGGTCTAAAAATCTCATGCTACTTTTCAACAATCCATATGCAAGAAATCATTTCCCCTTCTATCTCCTTCTCATCTTACCTTCCCCACCTGTTCTTTCTGCTACTCCTATGGGACAGAATATGATTGGCAAGGATTCCCTAGCACACATGAAAGAATTCACTTTTTAGAAAACCTTACTCATTCATGCACCAGCAGAACACCGTCTGCTGGCAAAGAGTCCAGCACGTTGAAACATAGGGTGGGTGGTGAAGGAGACCACCATCAAAGATCCCTTATTCCGAACCTAGTTTGAACAAAGGACATTTTGACTGTTGGATCCAAACAAGGCAGGAAAAGGAAAAATGGTAAAGAGAGTCAAAGGACACTACTTGATTGGGAAAGGGAAGTCACACTGATGAAAAGACTAACTTAGAAAAGGGGATTATGAAGAACAGGAAACTGACCTAAAACAGCTGCTTTTCTGTCACAGTAATTCCTTTACAAAACATCTCAGGATATAACTTACCTTCTAGAAGGTAGGACCCTGCAACAGCAGCCCCAGAACAAATATTTTTTCTTAGAGCAGAGTTACTCAAACAGATTTCTGTGGTCTTCCATGTCATGATTAGCATGACTTACAGTTTAGGTTTTCACAGACACACAGAGCAGCTGAAGGTATCAAACGCAGTTTGTGCCTGTCGAATATGAGAAACCTGAGATGGCTGCTACAGGCTCTTTGGGACTGGGTAGGCTCCAGTAAAGACACATCCACATCTGCCTAGTGACTATTTACAAGAGGTAGTTCAACCAGGACTGCAGCAACCCATTATAATTAGCAAGACAATACACAAGATCCATGTCTTCAAACTATGTATCTGAAGAACCCTGTATGGCATGGAGTAGCACTCATCAAGAAGTAATAGGATAAATAATGCTTATGCAGTAGTTTGAGACTACACCCATCTCTCCTAGGTGACAAAAGAGAAGATTTTCTGAAAAGAATGTTCCTATCAACTGAAAAAGAGGGAGAAAATAAATCAGTGAAAGAACAAGACGCCAGAAACCAAGTTCAGATGCATAAAAAGGGGCTAAAAACCAACTTTGTTGCATTTCATTTAATCTTGAAAGTCTGGGATCACAAACATGAGCCAAGAAGAGGCCCTCAGATTCAAAACACAGAATCTAAAGACATATCATGGAGAACCTAAGTATCTATTTGTTAGCAATCAAAAACAAAGCCAAAAAACTTTCAGCAACAAATCATTTAATGTTGTCACTTACATGGATTTCCTATACTTATTATTTTCCTTATGTTGTTTGATGTACAGGTATTCGGTTTCTGTGACAGCACAGCCATCTGGCAGCTGACACCAAGTATGTGAAGTCTAGGAAGACCCTTGAGTGAAGGAATGCTTTTCTTATTTAAACTATGACTTCGTATTGACCTTACTAAATGATGGGTCCCCTGGGAGGTGGTATTTTTAATAATTTAAATTTCCACCCAAGCAATCTTTGATCCAATTTTTTTTTTAAGATTCTCTTTTTGACAGGTGAACTAATGAAAGTGGAGGTGTGATTCACCTGTACAAAAGAAGTACCATGATCTTCCTTACCTTCCAGTGCCAGAACTGGAGTTGCTTAATTAAAAATAACCATCTGTCAAGATACAACTAAAGACAGTGTTTGTGTGTATTCTGAAGAATTCCTCTGAATCTCCCAAGAATTAACTCTCTTCTCAAACTTGATACACATTCAAAATAACTTTGGAGTACCATGACGAAATGGTCAGTCATCATCTGTACAGTAAAAGATGCCCTCAGAACTACCCTAGCTAGCTTATTACTTCAAAAACAAACTGCCAAGTAATAGGCAAACAGGCCTTTGCAAACAGGCCTTTTATAACTTGAGATTGATTCATCAAGTGACCTGGAGGAAACAGTAGAATATTCACCAAATCCACAAGTTCAATCTTTAATGTCACTTGCAAAAAAAAAAAAAAAAAAGTAATAAGCACACTTAAAACTTTCAATTGCTTTTATTGCCTGCATGTGGCTTCCAACACAGAAACCATCAAAAGACATAAGATTCCAGAAATTTTCTTCATGCAACTAATAGCAGGTGAAATTATCAATGATCCTAAAGTAAAATAAAACAGCCACTAACAAAACCTGATCACATAAATCCTAACAGAGCTGCAAAAAAACAGTAATAAGGCATCTATGCAAATTTTTTTCCACTGCCATTCAACTAATAACAACAAATGCAAAATCACCTAGTTTGAAGACCAAAAGAATCGGGTTCTACCCTGAAGAATGCCAACCTGAAGTGATTAAGGCACTCACAACGGATGTGCAAACACACACATGCTCCCAGTATTACAGCTAGAACAACAGATATGACTCATGAGGAGCTCCTGGAAAGGTCTGCACAAAGTACTTCAGACATGTTCAAAACTTGAGCCCAGTTCTCCAATTATTCATTATTCTTCAAAAGTATTCCGGAAGTAGCAGAAAAGAGCCATAAAGACAGCATGAAGAAAGGAGAAAGTGCCTTGTGATTAGAAAATGGAAAAAGTTCAAAGTTAATCAAGCTAATCAACATGGACACTGGAAGAAACTAAGTCCTCTCACAGTACAAGAAGAATGCACAAAAAAAAGATCCTCCAATTAAAAGAAAACATATAAAGCGCCCACATGACTGAAAACTGAAGGCTGACAAATTCAAATTAGAGTAGGAACACAAGCATGCAGGATAGCGGAAGACAAATTAACACTTGAATATTGGGGTGGGGATCTGAATATGCTACTATCTTCAAATTAAAGCTGGTTCCATTCTGGAATATGCCCTTCAGTAAAAACATAAGTTACTGAGTTTAATAAAGGTAGAATTTGGTACGTCTCAATATACAGAGATCAACTATAGATTTATATAAAAGCTTAATCCTATAATATCTGTATACTTACTTTGCCTTGATGTCAAGACATCACATAGTAACAGAAAACAGTCTAGTGTTTGCTCCCATTCCCTCCCCCACCCCAAAGCTAAAGGCCTGTGCGTTATTCTTATTTTCTACAACTGCCCCCATAATGCTGGACATTAGATTTTCCCTTCAACACTTGTTTTTGGTTTTAGATCATAGATGTACTTTATTGACCTCTGTAAGAGGGAAAGAACCTGGAATTATCTTTAGCTTCTGCATTTTTCATTTAGACCATAGCTGGTATTTATTCCACTACTTATTTTTTGCAGCAGAACCATGTGTTGCTATCTCAGTTATGTCTGCTACTTCAGGCTCTCTCCAAAATGATATACAGTTATGAATGGAAAGCCCCTCCTACAACAGGAGGTGAAATCCAATCATGTATTTAAATTTCTTTTAGTAGCTCTCCTTTTACTGGCTAGGTATCACATTAAGTTATTTTCCCAACAGGTAAGTTTTACAGTTTCTCTTCAGCTTTAATATTTAAACTTTTATTCCATCAGTCCTTTTGCTTATGCTTTGTTATTTTGCTTTCTTTTGCTACCCATCTTCCACACAGCCTTCCATGTAAAGTACCTTTCTGTTCACCAAGTTCTCCAGGATCACCAGCATGTTTGTTTATACATAGTTCATATTAAGACCACACAATCATGCAATTCTGTAGCATAATAATCAGCTTTTCTGATGTCCCATTAGTATTCATTGCTCAAGTTATGGGAGATTAGAGGGGAATTCTTGTTCATCAATTTATGAAGCACATACCATTACAAAGACTATGCATACATACGGTGGCAAGCAGTTCAACATTCAGAAAAAAGAGCAGCCAGCAGAAATAATGGCAGTAAAGAAATAACAGCTTAGGTTTGAAGAAGAGCCATCATACACACAACTAGTACCGAAACTGGAGAGCAAGAAGCAGGTGGGTGGTCCCAGTGGTGCTGTGGGTGCAAAAATGAATATACACTACCTGCCAGATGCCTGCTAGAGTAAAGGACCAATCTATATAATTCTCTCAGGAACATCTGGATTGTGATAATGTTACATTATGGCTTTTTAAGAGATTTACAGTTTTTAATTAGCAGATGTTTTATTTAAAGTTTCAGCTTAGAACTAATCATTTTAGCTCCCGTCTGTAGCTTCCTACAAAACAGAACTTAAAAAAAAAAGAAAAAAGACACCCAACAACCCTTCTGCAAGGTTGAGATTTCAACACTTGTAAGTATGTTCTTACGTTAAGTATCTTCAAAAGAAAAATCTAGACATAAACATACAGGGTATAAAGCCTGTATCAGCAGTTACTGAGTTCTTCCCCACATTTTAACTTGTTAAAAAAGAAAGTACACATATAGCTTAGAAGTAGTTGTTGAAGTAACTACGTACAATTTTATATATGCATTAACAAACCTATTTAATATGGTAGAAAAATGAACTTAAACAATAATTGTTTTTCTGAATACAGCAATGCAAAAAGTTTCAAAAATTCTCTATGTACTAACTTGCAGAACTACAGATCTTAAGAGACACTAAAAGTGGTGTAGTAATTCCATACTACCAGGTATCTCCACTGGACTACACCAGAACAAAGTTTGAAAATGGAAATTAAAATAACTACAAGTTAACATTCCAACCTTGCTCTAATGCACAACATTTTTAAGCTGGCTCAACACTTAAGAGCCTAGACAAAAAGAGATACCATGTGCCATGGGCTCATGTTAGCACTGCTACTGATGGTTAAATTTCTGTATTTCCTAACATTTGAATCTGCAAATTTGACTTACACTGATGACTGCTTAACTTTTCTAGTAGTTCTGAACTTACTTTGCAAGTCATACTTACAAACTGTACAAGCTTCACTATATATGCTCAGCAGCAAGCAAAAAAAAACCACTTTGAGAAACAGCACTGATTCTTATCCAATCCATGGAGAAATACATGGATGGTAGCAGCGTGATACTGAGCTTGTAAAACAAATTAAAAGGGAATTCAATGTTGTATGGTCAGTATTTATTTTCTCTCAGAAACTCAGTTTTCTACAGAACTATGCCTAAGTAACAGAGATCACAGTCAAAAAAAAATGGGAAAAATGAATATGTGTGTTTCTTCCTGAATTTATAAAAGTATAAATACTTGTTATTATGATTATTAGCATACAATATAAGTGAAAACATAACATACCATATCTTTCCAGAGCTGCAGAAACTTGTTCTTTCAAATTCTAAAGTGGACTTCTACAGTTCTTGTACCTATAATACAAAACATTACATTTCAGTTTTTGCACTATACTCCATACCAATCCGAAACCCAATGCAACTTCAAACCGATACATTTAAGAATGGCCATTCACTTAGTCACAAGTTTGCAACTAAAGGAAACATATACTTCGAATTATAGAATAGAATCATAGAATATCTCAAGTTGGAAGGGACCCATAAGGACGATCAAGTCTAACTCCCTGCTCCTCGCAGGACTACCTAAAACTAAATCAAATGAATTCCCAGACCAAATGATACTTCCCATAAAAATCACAACAGAAAATATTTACTATGTTAGGGAAACTACAAAAGCAGAAAGTCCATACACACAGTGTTCCTTATTCTCTCCTCTCTAGTGATGCATAGAATTTTACAATTCCATTCATATAGTTCATTACAAATACCCATTTCCTTCTTCTGGAAGATTCTGGCAAGGTTTCTCCCTGCCACACCCCACCCCTCTTTAAAAAAAAAAAAAAAAAGCATTGGTATTTATAATGAAAAATTAAAAACAAAACCAAAACAGAAACACCAAGTCACAGACAGAACTACATCTTTGTCTTGGCTGCCCAAAACTGCTGAAGTTTGATAAGCTTTTCTATAAACGGTTCATTTTTAGGGTAGCCATAATTAAAAAAGGACACTTGACTAAAATGTACTCCAAACATTTTCAAACACCCAAAAGCACAACTAATTTCAGGGGGAAAAGCAACAGAAACAGACATATAGGCTTATCACTAAAGAAATCTAGTAATTACTTTGCAAAAAGTTACTCATTTTTATCACAAAAAGCTATCACAATTTCAGTACTGTGAAGATTTAATACCTAATTTCTTGGTTCTAAAACTCTACTAAGAATAAACAAATCTAATGCAGCTGATGTAGGCTGATCTCCAATATAGATCAGAGCTTCCATGAAAGAAACCCTGATCTGGTTACCTTAAGACCACTTTCAGGTTTGTCTTAAAAGATGTCAAACCACAGAGAAGCCATCCAGTACCAAAGGCCCAATTCTTTATCAGGGATATGAAGTGGGGTAATCCTGGACTGACACAGATGTGCCAGCAAAGCTCTACAGCACTAACTGTTTGTACACAATTTTTTTGCATTTAAAGAAAAAAAGTCAAATAGGGCACCCTACCTGTTTCATGAAACAAGATTGCTATTTCAACAAACAATTATGATAATTATGTGGATTTATGTACAATTAGGATTAATGAGTTAATGTTATGCAACTGCGTCAATAAAACTTTACTAACATTCAGAAGAAAAAAAAAGAATAAATTTATCTGAACAGTAAGAGACAGTAAATTTATCTGAACAGTAAGAGACAGTAACTGAGGATTTTCCTGTTTGGAGGTGGCACTTCCACTCCATACCAACAGCAGAAATCCAAAATATCTATCTTATTCCATAGATGGATCCAATAGATATCCGGAATATCTATTAAAGAATAATACTTCATTCGCCATGATGTCATTAGGCAAACTCGGTTAAAAGTATTGACAAATCTGACCAGTATTTTCACACCTTGTATCACACGACTTCTAACTTAAACACCAATGTATGTATTTGTTCACATACACGCACAGCAGTGTCAACTACATAAAATTCACTCACTCTCCTCTAAGGTACAAAAGCACCAGAGTATGAGCAGAGTACAAAGTACAGCATGAAAATCTATCAAAAATACATCTATCAGGGATCTTACTGTTACTGTCCAGCAAGAAGAGAAAAGAAAACAAAGGTTCCCAACATAACTGAAGCTATGTAGTTTAAGACAGTACAATTTACAGATAAAACAAGACCATAGTGGAGGAGATGGAGACAGGGGATTTGCTTAGTAACGTGTCACTATCAGCAGAAGAGCAAGTAACTCCAACAGCACAAAACTGAAGCTCCTGGACTTCCAGATCTCCTTCCTCAATCTCCCCCATCAGCTATCACCAAGGCAGAGCTGGAGTTCAGCAGTCTACTAAAAAAAATTGATCAAAGGCTACACGAACAACAACAAAATGAAATATAGAATCTGTAATGCTTGTATAAAAGGAATGAAAATAATTTCATGAAGTCAGATGTCCTTCAACACTCACCTTTAGTATACTTATTAATTAGCATTAAACCACATCTGCCTAAAAAAATGCCAATGGCAAATGTGACTAAAAGCATGGGTAACACTATTGCTTCCACTCAACATAAAGAAATTTGATCTGTCACATGACCAGAACCAAAAGAGCTGCTTTTTTACAATTGTCATACATTTTCAATATGAAAAACAGATTTTAAGGCACACTGAAGGGTATTAACAAAGATAGTAAAACACTGAATTAACCAAACTGTAGCATACAGAACCACAAAATATTTAAGAAATTAATTATAAATTATGAAAAATAGCTTGCAACTCTCATGTCTAGCCTGAAGAAAGACATCATGAAGTCACCTCTATCAGGTGCTTAAACAATGCTTTCCACTTTTTTTTTTCACTGTCACAAGACAGTAGTAGAATAAAAATTTCTGAGTGCACTACCCTAAAGAAAACGGTAGGTATTTTACCTAGATTATAGATGATCTCACACAGTTTCAAATATGTAAGTTCAAATAAGAATAATTTTCTTCCATGACTGACATTCTTAATATAACATTAGCCAAATAAAAAAAACCAAGTCTTCACAAACATCCTTCTTTCACTAAGACATTCAAGTCATAGGAACCGTGCAAATAGAGTATTTATCACCACTTTAAACAGCTCAACCTTTGCAACCAAGAAATACCAGTATTTGACAGAAGTGATACACTCTCTTAAGAGCTCCTGTGACCTTGAACTCTCATGGGACTTGCAGGTTGTATGGAGTGTAAGTATGTATTTCTATGGTCCACAGTAGGCAAGTTTTGCTACAACAGCTGAAATACACCTAGGTGCTGCTACTGCAGCCAGTGTATGCTAGTATAGCTTGGACTTTCTAAAAATAAAACCGGGTGTATATACACATATTAAACCACAATATTAACCACTAAGACTTTAGACATGAGATTTCACTATGAAATAAAAAGTAATCGTTATCTGAATATGACTATACAAATAAGAAAGATGAAAACATCACACTGGAAATAGAAATTCTGAAGTAGTGATAGATCTCTTCAGCATTATCTAGCTTTGTGAAAGTTTTTGATACCTTTTAAGACAATGAAGAATACCATACTGTAAAATGAAAATATTTTAAACATTAGAGTAGTGAGCTCAAACACAGGACTAACCACGATGCAAAAGAATCATAGAATGGTTCGAGTTTTAAGGGACCTTAAAGACCATCAAGTTCCAACCCCCCTGCCATGGGCAGGGACACCTTCCACTGGACCAGGTTGCTCAAAGCCCCATCCAGCCTGGCCTCAAACACTTCCAGAGATGGGGCATCCACAGCTTCCCTGGGCAACCTGTTCCAGTGCCTCACCACCCTCACAGGAAAGAATTTCTTCCTAATATCTAGCCTGAATCTCCCTTCTTTCAGTTTAAAACTGTTACCTCTCGTCCTGTCACTCCACTCCCTGATAAAGAGTCCCTCCCCATCTCTCCTGCAGGCCCCCTTTAGGTACTGGAAGGCCACTATAAGGGCTCCCCGAAGTCTTCTCTTCTCCAGGCTGAACAACCCCAACTCTCTCAGTCTGTCTTCATAGGAGAGGTGCTCCATCCCTCTGATCATCTTTGTGGCACTCTCCTGGACCCGTTCCAACAGGTCCATGTCCTTCCTGTGCTGAGGACTCCAGAGCTGGATGCAGTACTCCAGGTGGGGTCTCACCAGAGCAGAGGGGTAGAATCACCCTCCCTCAACCTAGTTTTCTATAAGAAAATAGTCTACAACTACGGTAGCACTTGCTGAAGCATTTTGACCTGCAGCCCATTTTAGAAGTTCAGCTCCTTTAAGAGCCACTTCACCACCCTCTAACACCCCAAGCATGCTGAACTGCAGCTGCTCCAACCTGGGTCCCACAGAGCATACCAGAGCAGGAGTACACAAGTAGTGCCAGAGCCTGGCTGCCTGGACAAGTCTGGCATCTCTCAGCACCACACAAGCTTGGCAACATGTTACAGATAGCTCTCGTGCCTCCCCTGCACACAGCTCCGAAAGGTAAGGGAGAGGGGCTGTTTGTTTGTCATTCTAATCCCCTCATGTCACCAGTTTCTCTGGTCTAATGATTAGTAAGGAAGTATCAACAAGTCCAAAAAGGGGTGCACCAAAGCAAGTAAGAGCATGGTCTCCTCTATGAAGTAGAGATGAAGAACTAGCTTCACCCCTAGAACTCTAGCTTGGTCAAGTCAGCAGAAATCCCGTCACAGTCCTCATGGGACTCCAGAATGAAAAGCAAATAATGCAGACTAATCACTGATAGACAATTATGCAACAATCACCAAACTCAAATGCAGGTTCCATGATTTTCTGCTTCTGATCCCATTGGTGGGAGCAAGGCCACCAAGGCCAAACTTCCATCAGGTTTCAAACTGAGATACTGTGCCTTACAGTTTTTGAGACACTTAAATTTTGCATTATTTAGTTACTTAGGCCACAGCTTTGAAATTATGGCATACAAGGATTGAACATGAAAAAAAGTAGCACTCTCCATATTGAGCAGCCAACTGGTATATTAATTTAAGTTTGTGCTAAAACATCACTGCTGTAATTCACCTCTGGTACAGTCCCACTATCGACATACTACACAAGATAGGCATGATTCTTAAAGGTAAAGTATGTGAACACAGAGCATGTTTGTAAAGAGTCCAAACCTCTGCTTTACTAACTAGAAGTTTCTCTTAAAGCACACATACCTCTTAAGAAATGCAAGTTGCTTCAGAAGAAGCAGGTCAGCCCTCTTACCTAAGACAGTGAAGTGAGGGTCCAGAGGGAAGCCACCCATTTAGTTCCACTCAGCTGAACAACTGCAGCTTCTCCTAATTCTTCACCACCCTGTAAAACATGGGTAAAGAACCATGCAGGATGGTAACGGAAGGAGTATGGGTAAAGACTGACTTCTGCCCCCTTCCTCCATTCAGCAGTTTGCATAATACAGGGAAGCAGGCTCAACCTATTAAAAGTAAGAAGTAGTTAATGCTTCCTTTAAGAGATTCATTCATAAGAGTATTTGTGAGACAGAACACTATGGTAATATTTAATTTATAATGTAATTTTGCAACCAGTAAGTTATTTTGTTGTCACTAAGTTCTGTCACTCCTAACCACAAGAAGGTGGAACTATTCAAAAACAGCAATTTCAAGTGCTACTTGTTCACATGCTACATTGCTAAGCATGAATCCTGGATCTCAACCTTATTTGATTTTATCTTTTTTTATATTTCTCATATGAGGTTATTTTTCTGAAGAAATGTCTCACCAGCTGGTATAGCTACTGAAGTGTTGCTTCGTGACAAAATATTACCTTTCCACTGTATTTGCTGACTTTCTGCTAACCAACCAGATATGTTACACACATTACTATTTGTATCAACTAGCTTTTTTTCAAACTTTCATTTATGGGCAATACAGCCTTACAAGGCTGTCAGGCACTGCCTGTAAATACAGGAAGTTAATGCAATAAATGTTAAGGTCAAAGCATTTAAGGTGACAAAAGTCACTTCAAACATGCGATTTACTCATTGCTGTTGTGTCTGGGAATCAACTATTTAGCAAAGCTTATAGCACTGGGCGGGAGGAAGGGAGGAGAAAAGATTATTTTTTTTAAAAGTATCATATTCTAAATTACTTGTTACACATTTCAATAGCAAATGTATTACCCCTCTCCTTCCACGTACAAATGAGAACTTGATTAATGACAGAAAATCTTTCAACGCTGCTTCTCTATAAAACTCACAACTACCCAAAATATGCTGGATACTTCAGTAAAAGTGGAAAACATACCTCCTTTGTTTAAAAATCAATATAAATTCATTAACTAAAGTGAAGCAAAGACCTGGCCCACAGTACCAGAAATTAAGACTGATACTGGAAATGAGATACACGCCTACATACTTTAGGAATTCTCTCCTCCTGTCCCTCAATTCCATGCTCTATTTTTAAGAACTAGTGGCTTTTACCTGCAGGTGTATGAATACACTGGTGTGGGGAAGAAGAAAGACATTTCCTGCATTTAAAAGGAGATGAATTCTCTCTGGACATTCACTAAGCAAACTAAAACCAAAAGCAGCAGAGGCATAAAAAATAAATAAAAATCCACTATCTTTCCTATAGCAAAAACTAAGATGATACATATTTACAAAAGTGTAAACACTAAATTTGTTCCGTGTCATATCATGTACTACACTAATTATTGTTTATACAAAATGTTATATGCTTAAACACGTTCACAATTAAATTTGCCTATGACTATTAAAACTTGACTCAAAGATATTTCCCCTACCCAGTTATGTATTTGGTTAAGTAGAACCTGTGAATTCATAACGAACTAGTGAAGAACATGTCAACAAAGCACATATTCATAATGAAATACGCATGATTTTACACCAGGGTACATGTCATATTTCCAAAGCAGGTTTTCTCCTACAAAAAGTGAAGTTAAATGAAAAGAAAGAGAATCTGTTTTATCTTCTCAAGTCAATGAGAACAGGTACAAACTCAAGGTGCTCTAACAAAGACTCCAACAAGCTGAGAATATCCCTACATGAATTTAACAAATATGCAGAGTTTTAAATTCCATTCACAAAAGAATCATCATTTGCATATGCCTTTAAGCAGCAGCAGTAATTACAAAAAAACTAAAAGTTTTGTTTGCTATTAAAAATAGGACAAAACACATGATGTTAGAGTTCTGAAGAGGACCTGGACTGAGAGATATAGGCTTTGGAACTCACTGATGTGAAAAAGTTAAAACATCTCTGCTTTTTCAAGCCTGCCCTTACTTCAATCATGTTTTTTTACACAGTCACACAATCACACCCCTAAAAACCCCCAATAAAACTATCTATTTTGCAATCTAGCTTGGTGCTTTTATTTCTAAATTCTTGGGAGATACTCAGGATATTCCAGAGAGGTGAAATAGCAAACAACTCTGGTAAATGGAAAAAGAGCTTGTTAATGCCAGTGTGAAAGATGCCACATTAAACAGCAAGCATTTCGGGTGGAATGGAAGGTATTCTTAAGAGAGAGATGAAATATCTGTAATATTGTATGGAAGTAATTTAAATTAAAGGTATTTTTTGGCACTGTAAACTCAAGTAGTGGTCTCGCTTTTCTTCCAAGGTTTGTCTGTATTGAATTGACAGAACATTATTGTTACAAAGACACATCATAAACACTGCACACTGCATCTGTTGTAAATGTATGTGAGCAAAACTATTGAATATCCATAGCAATTTGGTAATGCACATATTTTCAACTCAACACACTCATTACACTGAGTTTCACAGTATTTTCAAATGAAAAAAAAAGTACCTTTAACTGTTTCCAAAATAGAAGGGCATTGAGTATTTAGTGCCACCACACAAACTAAGCAGTTTGTGAAAACTGTAAAGCCCATTTTCCAGCAGTTTTCATTCTTATCAAGAGGTACCTCTCTCACCATCTCCGTTACTCTCCCACCCAGTCATAGATGTCTAACAGTGGAGTTAAACTTCGAGTTCAGGTTCTCCCTTAGCAGGGAATCTCTAACTGGATGTTATTTGCATGAATTAGGAACTTAATCTTATCTTTTAAACCTCTCCCTTTCAAACCAGTCAAAAAAAAAAAAAAAGGAAAGATAAACTGACAATACAAACATGTAGGTCTTACTTCCTTTGGAAATCAAAGCTAAAATCAGGTGCAATTTCCCACTGAAGAACTTTTTGGTAGACATGCAAGGGGGACGGTAAAACTAATCTGACAAGCTGATTCTCCCAGAAGCTCAGGTTTGCACAGTCTCCTACTGACGTAGGGAAGTTTCCATACAGACACAGAGGGACCTTCCCTGAAGTGATGTGCAAGCCACGGGCTTTGTCTCAGAATTAAAACATTGCTTACACAGAAGGAAACACAAACAAATATTTCCATTAACTATAGAAAAAAAAGCGTAACTACAACTCTACAGATTACAGGTTCTTGCCACTTAAAGGAGAGTTGTGGAACATGTTTTGTTTCCTAAGCAGTAGTAACTTCTGAATGACTGTGTCACATCATCTTAGACATCTGATTTACAGATCGACTGTGAACCATAACAACCCATAGCGTTCCTTTAAAACAAATACGGGGGGTACACCGAAAAACTGAAACCAAGCAAGTCTTGCAGCCAGGAGTGACAGATGACACTTATCAGCAAGACAGCCTGTTCACAGGTGAGCAGATCCAACTCTTCCGACCGGATAGAAGGCAACACCAACAAGTGAACATGCCTACTTCGTTAAGCAGGCCTTGCACAGTAGTTATGCCCCCTCGCAGCGCTTGACATACCCGCACCTCCCCGACTGCCACAGCCGGCCACACCAAAGGCACCGAGGCGCTCGGTGTCCACAGCAGCCCCGGGCAGCGAGCACCGCCGCTGCAACGAGCCGAGCCGGCAAAATGAAGCGGAGGCAGGGTGGGTTCACCCAAGGTCGCCCAGCAATCCCCGTTTCCCCAGGGGGGGCGGGCTGAAGCCTAGAGTCGCTCGCCCGGCCTTCCCGCTTCTGGGGAGGGACGGGGCGGCCCCACACCCATGTGCCTGACGGCGAGGAGGGAGAGGACCACCGAGACCACGCAGCCCGGCCGCCTCCCCCACCCCAGGCGTGGGATCTGCCGGGCGGAGGGAAGCGGGCAGGGCCGCCTCCCGGCCCCCTCCCCTTCAGGGCCGGCGTCAGACGGGCGCCATCCCCCCGCTCCCGGCTCTCCCCCGGTCCGGGCGCTGCGCAGCGCAGCGCCTACCGACCTGGGCGCCTCGGCCTGCTGCTCCCGGTCGCTCCCGCCGCCGCCGCCTGGGCTCATGCGGGGGCCGCGCCGCGCTCGGGGCCGGGCCGCAGGCGAGGAGGAGGATGAGGAGGCGCCGCTGCTGCTGCTGCTGCCAGTGGAGCCGTCGGGGCGGAGAGAGACGGGGCCGCGGCCTGGCGGGGCGGGGAAGGGAGAGGCAAGCGGCCTTGGCCGGCGGGGCAGTAGAGCGGGCCGGGCCCGCGGGTAGCGCCTCCTCTCGCCGAACTCCTTCGCTCTCAGCCCGAGCCCCGCGCCACCATCTTGGGAGCAACGCGGATATCGGCGCGGCGCAGGCTCGGAGGACTGTCGGCGGGCGGGGGTGGGCAGGAAGGAGGACCCACTGTGTCCCGGCGTGCAACGCGGGAGGGGGTGGGGGGGGGGGGGGCCCTGAGGGGCGGGCGGATGAGGCGGCTGCGCCACGCTACCCACCGCGCGTAACCATAGAGTTCCCGGGGCCGGTTCCTTCCTGCCTCTTTCATCCGCGGCGCCCGGCGGAAGGCAGGCGAAGCGACGCCTGCGTACTTGCAGGCGTGAGGCGGGAACCGCCATCTTGGAAGAGGGCAGCGGGGCAAGGGCTCCCCTCGCTGTGGAGCGGCGCTCCGCCAGCCGGTGACACGCCGGGCAGCAGGGCGGAGCTCGGGGCCGCGCGTGCGCGGGGGGAGGGGGAGTGGGGGAAGGGGGGCAGGGGGGAAGGGAGGGAGGGAGGGAGGGAGGGGCGAGCCCGCCCCCCCACACTCCCACCGGGCGGGGTCGCGCGCTGCGCGCCCACGTACATAAGTAAGTGTGCACGTGCACGTACGTATGGCCACATACATGTACGTGAGCACATGCGTACACACAGGGGGCACACAGGTGTATGGAGACGTGTGGGCATATGCGGGGCGCATCTGTATCTTTTTTTTTTTGCTTCGAGGGAGTTTAAAAAGACAAGTAAAATTTGCGTTTTGGCAGGTTGGTGTGGGAAGCAGCTGGGTCGAATAATTTCGGAATTGGGCAACGTGAGCAAAATTCGACTTTCTGGCACGTTGGCTCCTTAAAGGCATTAAAAATGTGTAGCTACAACCGGGGGGGGGGGAGGAGGAGTAAGTAGAAAGAAAAAGGAAAGCAGATCTAAATCTTTTTTGTATTATCCCTCAATAAAGGGAATTAAATAGAGGTAGTTCTACCCTGGCAGAAAGTATACTTTTTTTTTTTTTTTTTTTAATATATTTATTGTAAGTATAATCTGGAAGAATGAGAAGTTCTTAGATGTTAAAATAAGCTGTTAAAACCATAAACGTAAATCCTCAAAAGCGTGATACTGAAGCCAAGTATTTGTTCCGGGGCCAGGAAATGGGTGTTTTAAGATCTTTAAGAAGCGATGGATGCATTACAGTTTTTAGCAGGATTTTGGAAGACCTACAGGGTAATAGTAGCTGATGAGACCAGTGGACCACATCCTTATAAATCAGCACAGGGAGTTCTGGTACTCACAAGGAATATGGTGGGCAGGTGTGTAATTGAAATATTAAGACTTAATGAAGTGCTCTTCTCCTGCGGTGTGGTCTGAGAGCAGGGTGCGTGGCGGCGCTCAGATGGACGTCGCTATTCATCTAAAAATAGTCGCTGAGAGTGAATGCTGACTTCTGCATCTGGAGGCTCCCTCCCACGCAGCAGCGAAATCTGCCAACTTCAATGTATTAAAATTTCAGATCCAGGACAAAGTTTATTATGCCATGAGCTTTCCTGTCACCTCAGAAATAATAATACTGAGAAAACTGGATCTGGAAGGTGCACTCTCTCGCTGCTTTTCCCTTGCTCTGTTGCAGAGCCCACGTGTCCAGTCCGTACCTCCTGCTTGATTATGCGGATGCTATGGGGAAGCATATCACAGGCTAAAGTTTGAGTAAGCAACATCTTCTGCTCTCTGCGTGCCTACAGAGCTAGGCTTTTCATCGCAGAGGGGCTCAGGCTGGTCAGGCATGATTTGCTTTTGGTAAGTCTATGCTGGCTCTTCCCAGTCATGTTCCTGCTCTGGCTGAGCCTGGAAATAATCTCCCAGAGTTTCAGGTGAAGCTGCTCCCCCATAAGTTCCTCAGATCCTCCTTGCCTCCGACCCTCAGGGACCTCCCATGAACACCACGATCATTCAGAGATGACAGAAGGTGGCCTCACAATGACGTTGACCAGATCTCAGTGTGCTTGGTTGCTCCCTTTTTGATCCCATGAACTTACATATGTCCAATTTGTCTAAGTAGTCCCTAACTTCATCCTCCTCTTCTGTGAGCAGCACCTTTCTCCCCCAAGCTTTGCTACTACCTGGAGGGATTTGGGACTCCAAGACCCCACCTGGCTGGTAGTGACAGCACTGACATAGTCTTTTCCGTGTCCTGTGCCACTGGGTGCTCTGCCCCATTAGGCAGCAACACCACAGTTTCCTTAGTCCTCCTTTTGCTGCTGATGTACCTACAGATGCTCTTACTGCCCTTCACATCCCTAACCAGTTTCAACTTTGGCCTAGCTTTGGCCTTCCCAATTTTATCACTGCATGCTTAGATGATGCTTTTAAAGCCCTTCCCTGAATATATCCCAGTCCATCCTTGCTTGCATGGAAACTGTCTCCATAACTCTTACCAGGGCATTTGGTCATCTTCTTGTATTCTTACAGCAGAAGGGACCAGCACTACTCAAACTATCCAAGATAGGGACACTGTGGATTTATACAATGGTGCTCTTTTTTACCTCTCTCTCTTTCCAAATAGTAGCTGACACTTGGTTTAGAGGTCTTTTTTTTGGCCCTTGCTGAGCATCAGGTGCATTTTTTCCCATGGAACTATGATTGCGATCCTGAGATCTTGTCCCTGGTTAGTAACGGGCAGCTCATGGCCCATTACTGCTCTGAGGTAATATTGCTTAGACACATCATGGGTTTTCCTCTGAAGAAACCAATGCAATCATGAGGAAGAGGCAGATGATTGCAGACAGAGGACATGTGCAGGATGGATCCAGCTGGTGTGGATGCTGGGGTTTGTGTATTGCATTGGCTGGATTGCATTGGAGATATGGAAAGGATATTCTCAGAATAGGACACAGGTATGAAAAGATCCAGCCTTCCTTCTGCTTTGAGGAGGTGTGGGCCAAATCGCATGGGCTGTGGACATGCAAAGAATAATACATTAAGAAATATACCCAGAGCAAATTGCTCTATAGCAGTGTTGCACGGGTGACCAAGCTGCGTGATGGATTCCACTTTGATTCTACTGGGAATAAATTGCTATTTTGGGGGAAGTATTAAATCACTCTTAGTTTTTATATCATGTGCTTGCAACTTTCTTTTTTTCACTCTGAAGTAGCTTGACTAGCTGTAGATTAACTGTGTCCATCGGTGTGCCCAAGTTGTTTCTGTTACAAAGGGATTAATTGTACTTTCCTGCCTCATTTATGTATGTTACGTATTCTGAAGTGCTCAGATATTAGGGTAGAGAAATGCTTCTGCTGCCTTGAGTGCTTTCAGCTACTTCACATTGCTACAGCCAGCTGCTAGAAAGCAACTGGATCTGCCTAGCTGGGCAGACTCCGAATCTGGAGAAATCTGATTGGAATTCCCAGTGGGAAAGCCACCACTCCCTCCCTGCTTCCTCGCTAATCCCTGCTGCAGCTCTAGGGCCTGGGTGTGGACGTGCAGCTGAGCAGAACAAGTGGTGAGACTGTATTTTGCAGCGATCCCCTCCACAAAGCAGGCTCCAGTGAAATGCTTCACTTGTGTGACTGAAGGAATGTTCGGTGAAAACGTTAAAATCAACAATTATAGCTAATAACTTGGTCGCTAAGTGGAAGCCCTGCAGAAAATCTAATCTTAGCATCTGAACGTTTGGAAACAAGTGTCTTTTTTTAACTGCTGAAGGGAAACAAATACAACTTGCCTCATGCACAAGTTGTGTGGAACAGGCAGTGGTTTCCAGCAGGAGGAAAAGGACATTAAAAATAGAATCTCCAGCCTCATTCACCCTTTACTTGTGATGCTGGACAAATGCCATCGTCAGCCAAGACTGCTGCATATTAATTTCAGTAGATGTTGATATCTCACTTCAGATCTTTGTAGAAAATCGTTTTCTCTGGAGACATCTTTGTAAACACACACAGAACACTGCATGTGTCCTATTCTCATTTCATGTGAAAACCCCAATACAAATGACCTGATAATACTTATTTTGGTATTGATTTCAAATAATTATGTGAGTGAAAGCTAGATTGTGAAGCTCTGTAGGTGTAACCCCTTAGATGATAGGCATCTTTTTGTGAGCAATCTACCTTAGTTAATCCTCTTTGGACAGAAGGAGTACACTGAAGTGTTAGGAGCCTTTGGGAGCCAAGCCAAATGCTTCAACTTGCTGATAGCTGAAACCTTTGTGCCTCCCTTTGCAGATAAAAAGATAAGGAAGGGAAAAAGATTATCAGCAATATAATGAAATACCGAAGTTCTGAGTTAGAGCTTAGTCTGGGCAACTGGGAGATAAAAAAATCCCTGTAGTGACTGGGTGATGATGGACTGTGGTGGTGTGTCCTCTCTTCCATTCCTCTCTTTTTCCCTGGTAGAAATTTGGAGGTGGGGATAACACTCTTTACTCAGACCTCCTCATTTTCAACGCAGACAGGGGGACTTGAGCTCTTAAGGCTGTCCGTAAGGGACTGCAAGTCAGTTGGCTTAATACAGTGTAATCTTATCTTAAGCAGGCAGTGAATCTAAAACAGTGTGGTGGAGGCTGCATGGCCAGGCAAGCGGACGAGTAAGATGCTTTGAGCTACAGCCCTGGGTGTAGGAGAAGGCAGGTCACAACTGAAGTGGGTGTCACTTCTAACCTTTTCTCTTCTCATTCCTGTCATGATAGTAAGGAGTTAACTAATTTAAAGTGTTTAGTAATGTGCCCCCAAAATCTGTCCAACCCCTTCTGGCCACAGCGCCCTTTGCCACTTACAGTAAATGTGACCCTCCTTGTGCTGAGAGCTGTGGTAAAACTCTTGGTGGAGCCAGATATGAGCAAAGCAGGTAGAAATAGGGAAACAGGCACTTCACTTTTGAAAGTCCTTTGGAATTGATCCATATGTGAGTCCTCCCACCTCCCATGTGTTTTTATACAGGTGTGGTTTTTTGCCAGTGTTGATTTTTAATGTCTGAAACCAGTCTTAGCTTTGGTGGGTAGGAATAACAAGGAGAATGTTTAAACTCTACCAAATTACTGCTCTTTTTCTTCCCAAGACAGAAACATTAGTTTGAAAATTACAGAAGCTAAATGCAAGCAATACTCTGAAAGGTTTACTTCGTTCCTTGGCTAAACTCGACATTCACTTATGTCTGGTATGCCTCCAATTAACTTAAATTCCCATCGGAGAACGAAAAGGTGATGAGTGATCAGTGAACATAGTATTGAGAATGCTTTTCAAGATTTCATTCTAGGAGCTGAGCTACTTACTTACCTTTAGCTCTTCATTTTAACCTGAAGGATTGAACTTTTCCATGGGCATTTCTGAAGGGCCATGCATGCACTCTGGGTCCTGAGAAGCATACTTGCTCTCCTCTTTCCCCACACAAATAGATGAACTGGTCTCTTGGTTAAGGTGTGATGTGGAGGTTCATGTTATCTTGAAGCAGTTCACACTTCTGGCTCAGAGACTAATTTTGATCGGGTGAGGGTGTTTCAGTTCCTCCCTGAGAGCTGAGGGAGATTTCACACTGTGTTTTGCTGAAATAAGCTTGTCAGGGAAGAGGCTTGTTTCCCTCAATGCTTTGCCGAGAACAATGGCCTCTGAAAAGAAATAGGGTGAAAGGAGAAGCAGCTCGTGCACCCCTTCATCTCCAAGTCCAGTGTACCATCTTTCTGCCAGCCTCGCACTTACCTCCTCCAGTCTTCTTGCAGGAGCAGAATACAGACATTTCTGCTCTTCCCCGTGGGGTGAGGGGTTTGTGCTTCGTTGCAGGTCTCCACAGTATTTCCTTTGGTCATCTCTGCAGATAAACTGGAAGCACTCTTTTCTTTGGCCATTCTGCATTCTTTCTGGTTCTGTGTCGTGAGGATGCCAGCACTGCAGAGATTTCCAACCCATTTTTTTTCTGCCTTTTTCTCTCTGCTGTGTTGTATCACGCGCTTTTCTACATTCGCAGCCTGGCCCTGGTTCCTGACATGGTGTCTGGTTTCAGGAAGAAGTCGAGACCAGTTGCTGTAGTTGTGAAAGATGCTTAGGAGCAGTGCTTTTGTTTACTCAGAGATTTCACGGGGACATCTTGGTATGTTCTGCAGCACGCAGTGCAGCTGAAACTGCCTTGCATCACATAGCTATGGAGGTTTGGGTTAACTGTTGTTTCGGTTGTAAAAGAGAAGCCTGACTGACAGCTGTTTTTCTGACCACATGCCTACATTATTTTTCCAAGATATATATAGAAGTCTGACTTGCTGAGCAGAGCAAAATGACTTTGTGCAATTAATGTGACATGCTTAATAATGCTTGGAAGGGTGCAGGCATCTGCAGTTATGAACCTGACATGGCTAAAAAAAAATATCTGACAAGCAGTCCCAGCGCCAACACAGCACATGTTTTTCTAAAACAAGGGACCGCACAATGCCCAATCGGTAATACTGCTTTCAAGAGGAGATACTCTATTTTTCCAAGAGAAACTTATTTCATGCCAGAAACTCACTTTACCCTTGGATTATACTACAGGGTGACAAATTCAATTTACTTTTTTTTTTTTCCTTTGGCATTTTAATGTCACAATTACTTTCCTATGTAAACAGCTCATTCCTTGAATACAAAGTATGGTTTGGTTATTAGCACTGCAGCGGCACCTTGGTGAAATCAGGTCCAACCAGCTATCCATATTTTTTCCAGTCAATAAATGATTTTTAAAAGGTCATCATGACATAATTGAAAAGTTGAAGTCTCAAGTAATTAGCGTACAATATGCAGCTTTCCACACCCAGTATTTTTATACAGCTGCATTAGTAATACTGTTGTCTGGGGAGGTTTTAATTTGAAAAAGAGGGCATTCCCGAGGGGTGTCTGCTTAAAGATGAAACCTTATTTAGCTTGAGAAGTAAAGTCATCAACCATAGCTCCAATCTCTCTTAGCTCAGGTGTTAGAAGTCTGGCTCCCCTCCTTTCCTCAGCAGCAATATTCGTTTTACTCTAGCTCTTGCTGCCTCAGAAACAGCTATACCAGCTTCAACCTCCTGTAGCTGGTGGGACCTACCCTGCAGTATGTCCTTACCAGAAAGATAAGATTATACAAATCACAATATTTTTTTCATCAGAATATAGACACCAGATGCTTGGCTGACTGCCCTTTGCAGGAAAACACAGAAATAAGAGGGGGTGGGGGAAAAGAAGGAGAGTTTAAGCTGTCTCACAATGCCTTGTCCCAGGGAATTGCCTGGTTTTAGTATTAGGTGGAAATTTAATTCCTGTGTTTTGGGTCTTGCTCCCTGCCTTACTTCCGAGGAGTGTCAGAGGGGGCAGAAGGAAAAGGACGTGGGAGGCATTGACTATTGAAGGCTGTAGTTGAGAAGAGGATGAAAATGTTAATTTAGTACCAAAGCGGGGATGAATTGTGTTTGAACCCAGAGTTTAAAAGTACTATAGCTTGTTTGTCTTCTGAGACAACCACTATCCCCAGTGCCAAGCTCACCAAGGAAGCATAGGATTGGGATACGCCCTACAAATATTTGCCGGAGCATGTAGTTTTTGTGCTTGGGGTCCTGCTAGAACGTGTTGCAGGCTGCATCTGACCCATGTGTCTGCATTGGCTTTCTGTGGAAACTGCTATATAATCTCGGTCTCAGCCCCATGTGACATTGGCATGCGGCCAGGTCACACCTCTTGACCCCAGAGCTGAAATATACTCTGGACTGCTAATACCCGTATAACAGAACAGATCATCCAAGCCATTATGTACCCAGAAAATGCATTCAATAAGTGTTTTGTCTGGAAAAGCATTGAGCATCTATCCCACACATGTCAATCCATCACTGCCCAACCATAGATCTACAGTAACAGACCTTCTTTGCACTTGTGATTTTGCTTTTACAGTTTTGCTTTCTTAATTTTACATTCTGGAATATTAGAAAATAGTGCTTTCTGTCTGTCATGCTGAAGAAATCCAGGTGTCACTGAGAAAGTGAAATCCTACGTGACAGAGGAAAATCCAATTGAAATACGTGGGGGTTTTGCCTGAAAAGGCAAACTGAAAGGTTTGGTCCTTGGGATGGAAATAGACTTTGGAGTTTTACCAAGGTACTTCAGAGCTCCTTGTTCCCATTGTTCTTCTCTTTCAAACACGATGACTGGAGCTGTCTGGATGCAGAACTCATTTGAACTAAAAAGAAGTATCTTTTAAACAGGATCTTCATTCTCTGGTCTCTCAGAAAGTCTGCTCAGGTATGAAACAGTTTATTGCTTTTGATGCTGATTCTGTAGGCTGGTGTTTAATCTGTGTGAAATGTGAAATACTGATTTTACTTTACTTATGTGGAAAAGGCCAAGCTTGTGAGCAAATTACCGTGTTGCTAAAGATCAGACAAGCTCCTTTGAACTAGTTTCTTTTCTAACCTATAGCGGTCATTTATTGCAAGCACTTAAAAATGAACACCAGCAACTTCACACTTTTTAGAGACATTGAAGAAGAAATATCATGCTCTTCATGCACATGAGAATCAGATTCAAACAGATACAATAAACGTTAATAGAGACTTCTTGTCACGTTTTCCTTTGTGTAAGCCTACAACTTCCCTGACAGCCTTACAATTACGGAAAGAAATATTAAAAGAAAATCACAGAGTAGATGTGATTCTGTGCCCAGGGATTATTTTGTAACCCTGAAAGGTTGAACTGACACCACTTTTGTGAAAGGAAGCAGCGGGTGAGCTCCTGTATGCTTTTTCACAAGTGACATCTGATTTAGGAAGTACCTCAGCTGGTATCCTCACTGTTCTAAAAAGGATATTGAAAATTAATGCCATTGCATGCTTCTAAATTGATCAAAATCAATGTCATTACAGACATAAAGGCATTGTAAAGCTGGATGAGGACTCACAAGGCATAACTCCAAGGGTAAGACCCTTATATGATGTACATTCTGTAACAATGGACGTCACAATGTAGTCTGCTGGTTTTCGGTTTCTTGTTCTTTCTGTATGAGCAAGACTGGATGCTCATCGGTTATTTAGGACTTCTTACCGGTAATAACCATAAAGGACGTGAAAAGGTACAGTAAATTTTAAATCGGTGTGCTGTTGGAGCTGAAGTCATAAGAATTGCATCTTTGAGACTTAATCACCAGTGTGAACTTCTGTGTTGGAATGGGAATTTTTCCTTCAAGGAACAAATTACCCTCTCCAGCTTGGAGTGAACAGCTGGAAATTGCTGAAGGGTCTGTCCCTCAGAATGAGGGAAAATGTGGTAAGATGCATTGTTTAGGATGGGGGTTTATCTTTCATTAAAGTATCCACGTTGACATTTCTAAGGCTGGCATATTACACTCCAGAAGGAACATCCTTCCCTTTTCATCTTATAATTTTTGTTGATTCCATGCTTACAGACACCATTATGCTCTCCGTTGTTCAATTAAACAAATGAGCTTCTAAATGTAGCAAGTAGCCCCCTCTGTTTTTTTTTTTTTCCTTACCCATAAAAACACTCCTACTGAACCTGGAAGCAAGATTTACACAAGAAAATCTTTGCCCTGAGAACGAGTACTGTGTTTTGATTTCTCTGCCAAGACTCCAGGCTTCTCAAAAGCTTAGTTATAAGCATGTAGGATCCTCAGCTAAGAGTTATATAGCATAGTAAGTGCTTGTAATCATTTATGAACTGGAATTAGAGTTGTAGAGTGATTTCTAATGCTATAATGCCTGTAATGCTAGAATTAGTACTTTCATACAGGGTGTTGTGTGTCATATGCTTAATTACTAATTAAGACATAATTAGCTGAAACACTGGCTATCATGTCTAAATCTTCTCCCTCCCTCCTCCCATCCCCCCAAATAAAGTAATGCCAAATCTGTAAAATCATGAACTGAAAATAGTTGAAAATAATATCAACATTAGTGTCAAAACACTCAGGACTAGATATGAGCTCTGAAGTTTAATACCAAGTAAAGCTCTGATCCTTCAGTCTTACTGTGGCAATCTGCAAAATTTGGGTAAGGAATACATAAGGAACAACAGCTCTATACTTTATGTTGAATTTTCCTTAGAAGAAGAATACACCTCTCATGTTGTCCCATCACAGACACAGAGGGCATGCAACCTTTATCTTCCTTCCACAGACACGTGTTTATGGTGAGGCAGAACTGGAGAGATCTCACAGAGTGACACCCATTGGTGACTCCTTTGTGCTCATATTTCAGTTTCCACTCCTTAAATTAAAAAAATAATGCTTAGCACAAGAGAAGCCCGTTTTCCATGCTGTTTTAGCCACAGACTATATGCAAGTCATGTGAATGATGGAGTATTCGAACTACAAAGTTATTACATTTACATTAAGCAACATCCTAGGCAAGTCTTCCCTGACTTGAGCAAATAATTCTCTTGTGTACTGAGATTGTGATTTGTTTCATTTTCAAGTATCTGTTGCTAGCAGTGGTTGGGCTAGAAAGTATTTTGTTTTCCTTAGCTTTTCTGTTTGTATTTATCTGTGTGTGCGTGCATGTGCGTGTGCACGTTGATGCATGAAAAGACAAGGCAAATGTCTGATAAAGGCTAACATTTGAAAAGACTGTTTTGGAGTATTAAAACCTACCTGTATCAGTATATCATACACCTATGACAAAGACAATTTTTATTATCCTGATAAGGAATTGGTAGGAAAACAACAGTGGCTTATTTTTAATTGAAAAAAAAGTTACATGGTTTGAATGACTCCACATATTATTAACATAAAATGGGGATAAATGGAATAAATTGCTAATTGTTTATATAGAGGCATTGTAAATCTAAATGAGCATTCATAAGGAATGACCTTAACTGATAAGATCCTTATATGATGTAGATTCTACATCAGTGGTTATCACTGTGTAGTCTGCTGTTTTACAATTTCTTCTTTTTTTTTTTTTTTTTTACCATATGAGGAAGACTAGATGTTTGAAAAGATGTGTGATATTGTTAGCTTTGTGGCTGTGAAAATGTTTTCAGTCAAGGCAGCATAGATAAACGGGCTGCAGGGAAAGCATTAGGGAGGGATGTCTTTGTTCCACAGGTGCTGGCGGAAGCTGATTATTGAAACAGAGTTGTTCCCTGGAAGTTTGTGCCAGGTTCTGGTAGCTGGAAAGAGTGATGATCATTGTACGGTTGTCTGTGAAAATCGAATTTTTATCTGCAGATAAAGCTATTATAAAGATGCTGTATGCACTGCTATCACAATACTAATTTCTTACCCACTTGGGAAAGTAATGTGAGAGGCTTTGGACAGCCCCTGTTGTTCACAGGAGAGGTCATATGAGGCAAGTTTTGCAGGTTCAGACCATTGTACCATTCTTTGCAAGAAGAGGAATTTTAATGTGGGGAAACCTTGCTGTAGACCCAAATTCTCTTTGAGCTGTCTCAGGATTTGAGTTCTGAAACCTGATTTTTCATATATGAATTAATACAATTAAAAAGGTCTTGTATCTTCAGTAGAGTTCCTTATGATGGTCTTATAATGTTGTATTTTCTCTCTACTCAGTGCAAGACATCTCAGGTGTCCATCTCAGCTGGAATTTCAGCCTGCATTTATATTGTATGAATATGGTTAGAATCAATATGCTGATTAATTTTATTACTTTGTTCTTTTATTTGATGCATCTATATACCACCTCCAGATATACTTGCACTTAACACAGATGTAAACTGAACAGCGAAATTAACTAGCGCAACATGTAAGCAACTACAAACTAAAGGACTAAAATGCCCTTCAAGCTCTCTGGTCTTCTCAATAACACTCTGGAAGTGGTCTGGTTAAACAAATAATTATCCTCAAAGCATCCTCTGAAGTTGATTAAACTTGGTCTTTGCCAGGGAAAGGGACTTTGAATGTTATATCCTCTGAGACATGAGGCATCTATCTGGGCAGCCATGAGGATGCCTCTGAGCTGTGGTGCCTGCACCCTGACAGGACATTGGAGAGACAGCTGGCATGCATCACTCCTCCCTCACTTCCTACCCTGGTTTCTACTGGAAGAAAACCTGTAAGAAACTCAAGAAAGAATCTGTGGTGGCCTCCATCAATCCCCTCATCAGGACATTGAGGGACTGAGACTTTGGGACACAGTGTAGAAAGCACTGCATTTGCCCCATAGTTCATATGTAGCATCAGAGTTCTCTGGCTGATGAATTGCTAGGTTGAAAATGCGGAGAGATTTATTTTCAGATCTAGAGGACTAGAGTCATAAGCAACTTGACAAATCAAAGCAAGGTACTGGATTTGGACTGGAGAACTGCGGGGAGAAACATAGTGACCAAGGATGAGGAAAAGGCTGAGGCACTTAATGTCTTCTTTGCCTCAGTCTTTAATAGTAAGACCAGTTGTTCTCAGGGTACTCTGTCCCCTGAGCTGAACAACAGGGATGGGTAGCAGAGTGAAGCCCCCATAATCCAAGAGGAAATGGTTAGTGAGCTACGACACCACTTAGACACACAGAATTCTATGGGACTGGATGGGATCCACCCAAGGGTACTGAAGGAGCTGGCACTTCTGAGCCACTTTCCATCATTTATCAGCAGTCCTGGCTTACTGGGGAGGTCCCAGTTGACTGGAGGCTAGCAAATGTGATACCCATCTACAAGAAGGGCCACAAGGAGGGACTTACAGGTCTGTCATCTGACCTCAGTGCCAGGGGAGGTTATGGAGCAGATAATCTTGAGTACCATCACACAGCACATGCAGGACAACCAGGTGATCAGGGCCAGTCAGCATGGGTTCATGAAAGGTAGATCCTGCTTGATTAACTTTATCTCCTTCTATGACAAGGTGACCTTGTGACTATGTGACTATGACAAGTGAACAAGGGAAAGGCTGTAGATGTTGTCTACCTAGACTTCAGTAAAGCCTTTGACACCATTTCCCACAATGTTCTCGTGGAGAAACTGGCTGCTGATGGCTTGGACGGGTGTACGCTTTGCTGGGTAAAAAAATGGTTGGATGGCTTGGCCCAAAGAGTGGTGGTGAATGGAGTTAAATCCAGTTGGTGGCTGGTCACAAGTGGTGTTCCCCAGGGCTCAGTATTGGGGCCAGTTCTGTTTAATATCTTTATCAATGATCTGGACGAGGGGATTGAGTGCACCATCAGTAAGTTTGCAGACAGCACCAAGTTGGGAGGGAGTGTTGATGTGCTTGAGGGTAGGAAGGCTCTACGGAGGGATGTAGACAGGCCGGATTGATGTGCTGAGGCCAATGGTATGAGGCTCAACAAGACCAAGTGCTGGGTCCTGCACTTGGGTCACAACAACCCCATGAAGCGCTACAGGCTTGTGGAAGAAAGCTTGGCTGGAAAGCTGTCTGGCAGAAAAGGACCTGAGGGTGTTGGTTGACCGCCATGTGAATATGAGCCAGCAGTGTGCCCATGTGGCCAAGAAGATCAACAGCATCCTGGCTTGTATCAGAAATAGTGTGGCCAGCAGAACTGGGGAAGTGATTGGCTCCCTGTACTCGGCACTGGTGAGGCCCCACCTTGAGTACTGTGTTCAGTTTTGGTCCCCTCACTACAGGAAAGACATTGAGGTGCTGGAGTGTGTTCAGAGAAGGGTAACAAAGATGGCGAGGGGTCTGGAGAGGAGCAAGGGGTCTTATGAGGAGCATCGGAGGGAACTGGGGTTGTTTACCCTGGAGAAAAGGAGGCTGAGGGGAGACCTTATCACTCTCTGCAACTACCTGAAAGGAGGTTGTAGGGCGGCGGGGGTCAATCTCTTCTCCCAAGTAACAGCTGCTACGACAAGAGGAAACTGACTCGAGTTGCCCCAGGGGAGGTTTAGGATGGATATTATGAAAAAGTTCTTCACTGAAAGGGTTGTCATGCATTGGAACAGGCTGCCCGGGGAAGTGGTTGAGTCACCATCCCTGGAGGTATTTAAAAGGCATGTAGATGTGGTGCTGAGGGACGTGGTTTAGTGGTAACTTGGCAGTGCTAGGTTAACGGTTGGACTTGATGATCTTAAAGGTCTCTTTCAACCAGAACGGTTCTATGATTCTAACTGAACTTGAAAGCCAATGGAGTTTATGCAACATGGGAATAATATGGCCCCAGGGGACAAACCTGGATATGCAGCTACACCTTCCATTCCCTTTTATTTCTCAGCTGCCTGAGATCTGAGTTAAGCACAGAGTAACAGCACTTGGGGAATTGTAGCAAAGTGCACACCTCCAAGAGAGGCTTCTAACTCCTTAGCTGACTGGACAGGCAGAAACAGCCAGATTCTGCTGCTAGCAATCACATTCCAAAACAATGTAGGATTCAAGCAGGATTTTACACTTGGCGTCAAATTCTTGAGGGAATGTAAAACTGCCACCTCATGTCTTCTGCACTGGGGAGCAGATGAGTCACCCTTGCTTCTGACAGGTATGCACCGAGCAGGAATGGGATTTTTCAGTGCATTCAACACCAACCTAGTAACATTCTTACTGGTGTCAAGCAGAACAGAAGAGGGCCAGAACTAACTATTTATTGCAGCTATTAAAGTAAATGGTGCAAGTAACACCTCGTATGTGAAACTTGCACGAAGGCCGAGGGCATCAGGATGGATGTCTGAGCTACGGGGAGGGGGCGTCACAGGGAAGGAGTTTCCATCTCAGCTCTCCTGGCTTTCGTTCTCAAAGATTTAAAATAGGTTTTGCCTGGATAAACCAAGTGGCTTTTCCCAACTCCATCATTTAAGTCTATGGTGCCCAAATTGAATGGCCTTTAATGTTAGTCTTTAAATCTTTTAATGTAGTGATTAAACATGACAGGGATTAAGTCCCTGTCCAATAGCAGCTCACCTGGGTGCGTTGGTGGTTAGATGCAAAGCACAAAGCCAAATGCTCTTAAGCACCCAAGCATAGTGCTGTTTCAAAATGTAGCAAGCTCCATCATGTCTTGTGATTAGGAAGCATTTCTTTTTACTGAAGATAGGGTGGAACAAAAAGCTGAAAAAAAGAAAGTCTTCCAGATCAAAAACCATAGATTGTGCACAAAGCTTAGAACAGAAATTGAAGGGTTTTATGCTAAGTATTTGTGCATATGTATATGGTATGGTTTAGATATATTTATGCGGTACCTACTCTAATGGAAAAAGAACTTACAAATTCATAATTTTCTCAGGTATCCTGGCGAGAGACTAAGTTATGCATACAAGACAAATCAAATAGAGTTTGACACAAAAACCATTAACTAATAAAACATTCTTCTGGTTGCCAGGTCACCTAAAATCTCCCAGGAGATGTCAGAAAGAAGGTGCCTGTGTGAACCGTGGAGCCTCTAGTTATATCAGCACACAACGTATTTATTCTTGCAGCATTTTTGCCTCAGTGTGTTTTTTTCCCCCCTCATCATTTTATGTGGGTCTTAAGGTAAAAATACAGTGCATGCATGATTTAAACCCTGTTCTGGAGGCAATGTCCTTTGGTTCCTCATTGGCCTTTTTCTATGATGATAATTACTACAGCACCTGACTGCTTCACATAGCTTTATTTTCATAACATCTTGAAGAGATGAATAGGTAGCATTACTATGCTTTACAGATTAACAATAGAAAGTTTGAGGTGAAAAATAAAGTTTATTCATTTATTGAGGATAATGCCATTTCAAGAAAATTAAGTTGTCCACTTATGGGTTTTGCTTCTACCTGGAAACCCCTCTGGGTAGTATGATTGTGTCACTCTGGAAGTGAGATGCTCTTGTTTTTTCCTCCAGAAAAATAAAATGAGGATGTTTTCCTTGCATGTGCTTGAATTTAAGAGGAACATCTTTGTTTTTTTTGCACTGGCTCTAAATATTTCATTTGAAATCTTTTCTCTTAAAAGAAGTAAACTTGGTCAGTGGAGCAGAGTCCTTGGTGAGTTGTCTCCTAATGCATATTCTCTGTACAGGATTACATGATGCTATGAGCTGTGGCAAAATGGAATAAAGATTGGGAGCCTGGGTTTCAAAAAAGCAAAGAAAACACATGGATTCATCGTGTTTTTGATGCCTGCAGACATACCAACATCCAGGACAAAAATGCAGGTTTCCCTGCAGGACTGATCCCAGGTACGCAATGAAGAAGGTGACAGAGAGAGGCTGCCAGCTGCCCTGTGCCGGGTGGCTGAGGCTTTTGGGATGCGTTGTCAGAAACTTTCATAGGCATTTCTGGACAGAAGGACAAAAACAGGAGAGTCTCAGTCTCAATGCCTCTCAGCTCCCAAACACAGAAGCTTTTGCTTTAATCTTTCTACACTTTTGATGTAATCTTTCTACTTTTTCTTTGCACGCTGCTTTGCACCTCTTGCTCTCTCCTGATGCCATGTGCTCACCTTTCTCTGCATTCCTGGTTCTCCCCAGACTTCTGTGCTTCTTGTACCATGTTTTATTTATACAGTGCTCTTCCTGCTGCTTTGCTCAACACCAGTCCCTGCTTTGCTATTTCACGCTCTTGCTACCCAGCCAGTCCCAGTTTTCCCTTTCTGCTCCCCCTGCATGTTTTTTTTCCCTCATGGCCTTGCCAGCCTCCAAACCTGTGTCCCCCATTTTGCCCTCCTTGTCTTCTTTGCCTTTTCCTGCTTCAGCTGCTGGTTCTCATCCGCTCCCTGCCTTCCCCAGACCCTGCACACTATGCTGATCCCCATCCACTCCACATCCAAATCAGATGTCTCCTTACACAGTGCTTGTAGGGATGCTCAGCCTGAAGCATCCCAAAGCTTTAGAAATGCTGCTCGAGGCAAAAGGGAGCGCATCTGGCATGTGATGGTCACTTTGAGGAGACCTTGCTGGGGCCGAGGCTGTGGATGTTGGTAAGGCTGCTGAAGGACAAGCAAGATGTGTAAAGTAGGATCCTTTGGCAGGCCTGGGGAGGATGTGGGAGTCAGAGGGGTAGTGGGGAGGGAGTGTGGGTGGCAGGCAGGGGGCCGAGGCAAGAGAACACCCTGTTCTTCCAAGGTGACCTTTTAGACAGCCCTGTTGTTGCCGGCTCCTCTCCAGGCTTGGCTTTTCCCGTCCCTTCCGAGGGAGCAAGAGTTAACGCGGAGGGTGGCAGCTGGACATGGCCAAAGCCCTTGGCATGCCTGTGTGACCGTGCCGCCACCGGCACCTGCCTCCTTCACTCTCCCCAGCCCAGCGCCCTGCGCGCAGGGGGGCTGCCTCCTCTCTCAGGCAGAAAGGCAGCACAGGGCAGGTGCTGTTTCGACCTTGCACTCTCTTTTTTGATGCACAGTGGCTAGGGTTTTTTTTTTGGGGGGGGGTGGGGGGGGGTGGGGTTCTCTTGGCTCCTCACAAAATCCCTTTGCATGAGCTGCCACTGGAGGGAAGCCGCTCTCTGACTGGGAGGGATTTTTCTACGCAGGAGATTATTTGAAGCAATGTGTGCAAGCAGGGGTGGTCAGAGCAGTCTTCCAGCTTCGCTGCCGCCTAACCCTAATTTTGAGGTTGAGGAGTGCTGAAGAAACAGGGAACCACTGCATAAACTGGGTACAAAGCACACTGAAACCGAAAAGGCTGTGCTGTAATGAGGAAAGAAACCATCTACACGGCAAAGAAACTATAGTCTGTACTTATTGCTGGGCTTATCTGTACCTTATTTCTGAAAACTGCTCATCTGTATGGGTAGTACAGCTGAGTTAAGTTTAAGGAAACAAAGACTTTGCCCAAAGGTATTCTCCATCCCAGCAAATGAACTGAAAATATAAAACATATGGGGCGATCTGATTTTTAACAATGGTAAAAAAAAAAAAAAAAAAGCTTTTACTGTGTATTTTAAAGTTTCAAGGACAGCAAAAATCACTGGTGTGATTTAGCTGTATCCAGAGAGCTGATGCAATCTATATCAGTAGGGAATTGCTTAACACATCTGGGCAGGATTCCTGCTGGTGGTGACTGCTGGATGTCTTTGCAGTATAATAGGCGCCATGTGGGTGTTTTGGGGCCCCCTCTCTGGATTCCTGTCTTTGAGCCTGTAATTTCTGTTTCCCTTCTTTGTTGACGGTCACCAGCTGGGTCCTGATTTGTGGGGCTGGGCCATCCCACCAGATGGGCATGCACATTTGAGTCCACAGTGCTTTGAACTTTCAGAAAGCACAGGTAGAAATCATGGAGGCCTTTCTGATAGCTTCAGTTGGTGTATTTTGCTATTATTTTATTTATTTTGGGCTGAGAGCCTCCCAAAAGAGGGTTTAAGTCCCCTCACACTCAGTTTCTCAGGCAAAATAATCATGAGCATTGAAAACAGAAGTGCCTGTGTCATACCCTCTGCAGAGAGAAGCAGGAGGTGAAGACAGCAGGTGCCTTGAACACTGCCGCAATGATGGTCATTGCAGTAAGCAAAGGTCCCAGGAAGCCTATAAGCTTATAAAAACACTTTTCAGCTAAAATAAATCACTGCAGCTTCCCTCTCACAGCTGATCAGTGATTTACTAGGTTCGCACTCAGTTTAGGATCCTCCCAAAGCGCTTACAGCCTCTTCCGAACTCCTCCGCACTAATAATCCTTGGCTTCTGCTAAGTGTCTCTACGGTCCAAAAAAATAATGTATATCTTTATGCTTTCAAGTATCAGTGTTGCTGAGGGGAAAACCCTGCTGTTTTCCCCCCAGTTTTCTCTTTGCTGCTCTCCCCCTTGCTGGTGAGGATTAGGCTCGACCACAGCCGACTTTGCTGTCTCACTCCCTGCAACGGGATGCCAAGCGTTATACACTGACACAGCAGCCTTTCCCCCCTTCCCTCCCTTTCCCCGAGCTGCTGCCGCTCCCTCAAAAGCCCCAGGACTGAAGTTTCTGCCCAGCGCAGGGAGGTGATGAGGCTTTGGACTTTTGCTGGGGGCTGGCTTGTTGTGGTGGGTCTGAAAGGCACAGCGAGGTGCAAGGAGCAGGCGAGGGGCCACGGGGACAGCCAAAAGCTCCTGGGTTAAGGATGCCAGGCACACCTTGTTTCCTTCCAGATTTTGAGACAGCTGTATGTCCTTCCAGGTCTGGCCCTGCAGCTGGGCTGGCTGCAGTCACACTGGGAAGCTCGAGCCTTTGTCTTTATTTTTATATATATATATATATTTTTTTTTTTTTTTAACCATTTCAAACAGTTTTGTAGGAACAGAGCTGTAAGATTTTCTTTCATCCTTAAAGGGTGTGGGCTTTCTTTTTCAGAGTTGAATTCTTTGTTGTCAAAATATGTGCATAACCTTGAGATCCCAAAAGCCTGTTTTAGGATCTGTGAACAGGCTGCACATGATTCTCTTACAAACTATCACTTTAAAGCGCTTCTCTTTCTTCTGCTGGATCTTAATCTGCCTTACTGAGGCTCAGGGGCGAACCAATTCAGTGTTTACTAATATTCTGCATTGGTAAAATGGTAAAACAACACAAAACCACCATATTTTTTTTTTTTTGTGAGGAAGGAAGTAATTATGAAAAATATATAAGGACGTATATCCATGCGTGCGTGTGTGCACATGTGCTAGTTTTGATTCAGAAGTGGAAGTGATGGCAGCTAACATTGACAAAATGCAAACGTATTTTTGACTCCTATCAGCCTCTTTCATGAGCCTAAGGCACTGTCATAGGACTCTACTGGTTGTTGATTTTAAAAAATGCAATGAAGTTATGATCCCATTGAAATTGCTATGAATTTTAATGAATATGAACTATTAATACAGTGACTAAAAGCTAAAAGACCAGACTTTTTCTCCTGCTTATTTGAAATTTGGTGGTTTTTTATTATTGTTGTCATTCTTGCTGCCATCTGAGGTGCTGACACTAAATTTCAATATTTTTGAAGACTCCTAGAAAAACGAAATAAAAAGAATCCTGCATTAGCACGGTCAACTCTAATTCCACTTTAATTGGTACATTATAATTTTCCCTCTTGTTATTTTCTTTCTGGTTTTCAAAAGTACTTTTTAGTTTCTCCAAATCACTTTGTAAATTTACATTCTGGCTTAGCTGGTCAATTTTTCTATTTCAGAAAAGTCAAGTCAAGTAGGCTCGGCAAAGCAAATTAATTTCCTTCAAATGTGATGGGTTTCACTGAAGTCTTAGTTCCCAAGTTCCACAGTCCCCTAACTGCTGAGCTGCATTTATTTACTCAGATGCAAGCTGTCCAGATGGAGGAGTTGTTACTTGTTAAAGGCATGGATAGGGAAGAAAGTCCCCCCCTCCCCTGCTCCATGTTACCTGTATACCCAAGGCCAACTCCAAGTCTTTGAGTGGGGTGTCCGGGAGGCAAACCTAAGGATGAGCAGTGATGGAAGGGATCTTACTTCTGCTTTTCCTTTCAGAATTCACGCACATGCTCACACTCTGCCACAGTCACTTTGGTCTTCCCTGGATTAAGTTTTTAACTCAAGCTGCCCGTCTCAGCTGAACTTCAAAAAAACTCAGGAAAGCACATCATCTGGCTATGGGGAGCAGGGATGCAGAACCAAGTGATATGAGAGCATCTGTGCAATTCCAGCTGATGCCATTGCAGAGGCTGAAGATATCAGACTCATCTTGTTTCATTTTTTTTGTTTTAAATCTACACTGTATCTTACTGGGGTCAGCAGAGAATTTTGAGCTGGAGATGGTCACATAGACAAGCTTGTCCTTTCTGTTTCATTGACTTTCTTCATCTTTTCAAAAAGTTTTATACTCTCCAAGCTGCTTAAAGACTTTTGACTTTACAGTTTTTTTAACTGAAATCCTTGTACCTATCTCTGATCGTCTTGAAAAGTCTTATGCAGACTCAGAACCGGATTGTGAAAGGTCTGTGAATAAGTATTTCAGCTGGTTAATATTCCCTGCCCGGTTCTGGACAGCAAAATATCTCTGTATGTATGTAAATGCCAACCATTCTAAGCACTGGTTCAAAGTTTATGTTGCCTATTGCAAAACCTCATCAACTTTCTGGTAATTTATCTGTGTACCGGAACAGCCCCCTTATACAAAAAAATTAAAATCAAAGAGCAGATCAGGTTGATGGTGTTCTCAGCTGTATTTGCTTTTGTCAGTACGTATTGAGGGACCAGAGAGAAGTGTGTAAAATTCTTCCCAGGCCGTGCTTGGCTATTTTTCCCTGCTGGTCTGCCTGGCTCTCCTCTTTGGCTGTGCTCAGAGGGTGAACTCTTATGCAGAAATGGGAGAAATCTCAGAGAGAGTGCATGGCTCTCAGAACAGTAGCTTGCCCTTTATAGAAGAACTTGTAGCAAGTAATGATTTACATACCTTTAAGGGAAAGGAAAACCGCTTGACAATGAATGTTCTCATATGCAATGGAATTTCAAGTTACTAAGCAAAAAGAAACACACATAATGCGTAGATAGAGGCATCAAGTGAATTTTTTCACGTAGGCTTTTGGAAATGCTACTCAAGAAAAAGTTAGTTTCATAAAAACCTATGTCACACTTAATTCTGCGAACAGAGTGACTGCGCAATTAACCAAGCTAGCTGGAGGTGAAGAGTCATTAGAAGATCAGGTGAGAGAAGCAGAGTTTAAGTATCACAAAAATAAGAACTGTGGGGCAGAAGCAATGCTGTGAGGGGAAAAATGACTGGTTAGAAACTTCCATCCCTACACACACAAGAGTATCGTTTAAATTCAAGTCATAGCAGACTTCAGAACCTGTGCTACTTTGGAAGAGAGAGAAAATCTCTCAAAACATGCTGAAACAAGGAAGAAGTTGGAACATTTCTGAAGTACTGAAAACTTGCATGTGTTTTATACCACCTCTTTTCAGCCACAAACTTTGTTCCTAGGTTAGGTGTTTGGCCTGTTTTGAGTCCCTCAGTAAGCAATGGGGAGAGAAGGATTCCTGCTTGGCATCCCCAGAAGTGGTAAAGCATCCCATCTTGTTCATACAGTCCCTGGGAGCAGCACAGTGGGCCTGCTGCAAATTTTAACTCAGAGTATGCTGAAAGAAGTGGGATATGGCACATATGCCAAAACTGGTCCTATCGTTCTATTTCATGCCTTCAAAAAAAGTCAAAAAAGATTCAGTTTTAGCCAAGCCACTAAGAAAAAATGTAATGAATGTATCTGTTCTTACAGTGTGTTTCAATTATAGCAACAACATAGGAAAACTGTCAATAAAAGTTATAAATGGAGTGAGTATAAGTTACCGTGTGTGATCATACAGGAGTGAAACTGAGACTGGTTAGGGAAATATGGAGTATCTTTGTTCCTCTCCAGACACCATCTCCAGGTTTCACTCAGGCAACTGCCATCTCCTGCTGCCCTCGGTGCTTCCCGGGTTACTCACGGCTCTTCTGCTTTGCACGGCCAGTGAAATTTTTCTTCAATGGCTGCTCTCAGTTTAATAATCTTCCCTGAAAAGCACTGTGCTCAGAGCTTCTCTGTGTTTTCCCCTGCTAATTTCCAAGTGGAGTATCACTCCCTGAAAATTTGGCTGCTTAGGAACTGATCCAAACTGTGGGGCTGGTTTTAATTTTTTGCGCTCTTGCAAACTCTGTCTCTTTTTCTCTCCCCGTGGTCACATTTAGCTTCTCCCAGCTTTTCTCCATTTGCTGGTGCAGTAGAGCAGGACGTGCTACTCCGTAACCAGCCACTTCTGCATCTGCTCCAGGAACCTCTCCGGGGATGTAGGAAGTGTCAGGTCCGGCAGTGAAAGGTCTGAGAAACACTGGAGCAAGGTAGTTAAAAAGAATCTCCTCTGAGGGGAAAAAGTTTGCTTCACCCACCCTCAAAGACTGCTTTATGTCCTGCAGCCTATGCTGGAAGATAAGCTCCATTAAAATCAAATCACAAGTTTATTTTTAGCACTTAACGTATTCTCTTTTTTCCATGCACATTTCCATTCCCTTTTAATGCACGAAACTCCTGGCCTCGGTTGCCTCTGGTGGGAAGGAACTGCACCAGCCAGTTGTATGCTGTGGGAAATTACTGCTTTTTACCCTTTGCCTTTTATTTTCAGCAGATGCCTTCCTGCTTATGTGTGATGGGAAATGATGAACAGGACTCACTTTCTTTGGTGCCATTCATTATTTTAAACACCTTTATCTTTTCCCTTCTCTGAAGTGAACAGGTTTGATTTTACTACTCATCTAGAAGCTTTTCATGTCTCTAATTATTTTCATTGTCATTTCTGAACTCATTTCATTTCTGGTTTGTCCTTCTCAAGGTGTCCACAACTGCTCATGATGCACTAAGTTGGGGTAATAAAAAATATTTTCAGTATTGCCTCTCTGTTCCATTCTTTTTCCTTCCTAACTATTCCTTTTTTTATCACTGCAAGACGTCTCTGACAAAATGCCTACAGTGACACCCGAGTGTTTTTCTGACTCTTGACAGTTAAATTTAGAAGCCAGAAGATGTAGTTCATATTTTTCCTCTCAGAAAGCACCATCTTCTGTTTGAAAACGCTGCATTCATCTGTGATGGCATCTTGCTTTGCTGGTATCTCATCCAAGCTCCTCTCCTGGTTTACTTAAAAGTTTTTGCCTCCCACCATTTTCACTCTCCTGTTTCCTTATTCATTTTCAAATCTTCTCAACAAAAAATCTTTTGTCACTTGACTGCCCAAGACTGTTTTATATCTGCATTTTATTCCTCTCCATTACCAGAGCCTGAGTTTATCTGTATTTGTTACAAGATAACTTGAGTTATCTTGTATTTTTTAGTATTGTCCATTTTTAAAACACTTTAAATCCAGGTCAGATCAAGGAATTACGATGATTTATTAGTGAGTCTCAAAATCTTTGGCTTGACTAGTCAGTACTTACAGCAAAACCACTTCATCAACTAGGATAAATCACTAAGGTTCACTCGGAAGCACAGATGTTGATCAGCTCATCAGTCATACAGGCTGCAGAAGGCCACAGTGCAGCAAATAATAGTAATTGATTGATAATTTCAGGGAATTTCTTTTTCATTAGAAATACTGACTTACAAACAAGGAGAACAACATAGCTGTGTATTTCATGATTACATCAGCGACCACAGGGGCAAAGTGGCTGATCAGAAAGGAACATTCCAAACTTTTTTTTATTAATAAAAATGCTTATCCCGGAATTTCTTAGGCAATTCTCATGACCAAAAAATAGTAACAGGTTAAAAAATGTAATTATATATTTTTAAAACATTTGAAAAAACCCCAGCTGCTTCCCTCTGAATTGCCGGTTTCTGACTTGGGGACTCTGTTTCCAGGGCAACAGTTGATAACATAACAAACACTGAAGGAAGTACACGAGAGAATTCCCTCTTCTATTTTAGGTGAGCGTTATGTCCCTCCATTATTGCTAAGGAAATGAGGAGTATTTTATACTGAGAAGTATTTATCACGCATCTCTGCATGAAAAGTCTTTGCAGTACGTTCGTTACCTAATGTTTGCCAAGAGATGGAGCTGCAGAGTCAGACACCCACCAAGCCTGACCCCAGTAAATCAGGAGCGTTATAATAAAACCCTTGGCAGCAGAAGCCTGTAGCCTCTCATACTGATGCATGCTACTCTTCCCCCAGTGACGGCGGGCTTGTGTTGGGCACTTAGCCAACTCTGTCCAATCTATTCCAATTTATTTCATTAAGCCACAGTTCAGAAAAGTCAAGAAACAAACTATATTAATCTTGGTGGATCCTGGCCTCTGCTCAGATTATGTTACAGAAAATGCTCAGCAGTCCCACAGTTGAGCAGCAACAGGATGCGAACAGCTGCCCTCTTGGACTTGCCTTAAAATGTCCCTTCCCTAGATACACACCTGTAAAAATGCCTCTTGTGCTGTACAGCTCTTACTCAGCAGGTAATTCTCAGGGGCTACCTTCACAGCTTAGGCATTGCCCCAGTTTCTGGGCACCTACAGTGTAAGACAGAAGATAGCAAAGATACCAAACTGCTGGAGTCTGTCAATCCGCAAAGTGTCCCGCCCCGTATGGATTTACAGGTTTAGCTCTGAAGCCGTAAACCTGTGTTAGTACCGAGCAAAGCCAAGTGTTTTCAGAGTAGACCTCGGGTTCAACTCTGGGTTAATGCAGTTATCCAGCATCTCTGAGCCAGCTTCCATCCACACCACGCTCCCATCCTTCCCATCCCAGCGAGTGGAACGGGTCCAGGTTTGTCAGTACCTGCCCATAACATCCCAGGATTGCCTAGAACTACTTTGGGATTATGTTCAAGCATGGAGAGCCTTCTGAGCTAATCAGGCTCCCACTCCTATCCAAGCCCCGAGGGATTCTCAGAATAGACGTTGCTGCAAACCAAGTCACTCCAGCCTCTGGGTCTTCCTACAACATGTCTCTCACATCAGTTCTCATGTGAAAAAAGAGCCAGGAAAGGGCAAGAACTTACTGAAGTACCCTCTTGCACCTGTGAGCAGTCAAGGCATTTCTCTGTTTTAAAATCTGTGTTCTGCTTCATTTAAAATCCTTGTGCTAACTGACTTTTTTGGTGAGAACCAGCGGGGGATCATGGGCTAAATTCTCATTCGGTCACACTCCTGGGTGAGGGAGGAAGGGAGAGATGGAAATGAGCTAAGGGAGGTGAGTCTGCCTCTGCCTTTGGCTTGCAGTATGAATCGTTAGCCTATGCAAACCAGTTTTGAACCTTTATTCCAATAAAGATCTCATTCTTTGTGTTAAGTGGTTTGTCAATAAAAGAGATACTCAAACCTAAATATATTAGAGGAAAGGCCACTTGTCTATTTGCTAAACAGGGTTGAGGGAAGTCCTTTCTCCTCCCTGTTTTTTCATGGGAAAAGGCTGACCTGGGTTATGTACATAACTCCAGCAGAAATATCTTGTCTGGGAATACGGACCAGAGTGAGGGGTTCAAATACTTTTTGGGGATAAAGATCAGGCAGTGTGTGTCTAGTTGATATTTCCTTCTGGGTGTTGGAGGCAACACTTGGCTTGCTAATTTCTGAAATTGCTGCTCTTCGCTAACTTTGGGCTAAGATTGGCCCCAGCTGACTGCCTGAAAATTTATCATTGGCACCCCCAAGCTCTGTTTGGAGTTTTAGACTACACAAAGCTTAGTGAAATTCTTTACTGTAAGGGTAGTGAAGCACTGGAACAGGTTGCCCAGGGAAGTTGTGGATGCCCCATCCCTGGAAGTGTTTAAGGCCAGGCTGGATGGGGCTTTGAGCAACCTGCTCTAGTGGAGGTGCCCCTGCCCATGGCAGGGGGGTTGGAACTAGATGATCTTTAAGGTCCCTTCCAACTCTAACCATTCTATGATTCTATGAAATAGTTTTTTGTTTCTGACTTTCCAGTGAAAAGCCTGTTTGTCAGTCAGTTTGTCACTTGGTGGTTGGTTAGGGAAGGAAATCCAAAAATAGTACTGGAGAGAAATGGAGTATTATCTGTGCTTGCAGGTGGCAGGTCAAACTCCACATGCCTTTTGGCCGTGTGTAGATCCAAAGCAACATAACACACATTGGTTTCAAAAGAAAGAAGAGAAGAATTTAAGTTGCTTAGGAGAAAAAAAAAGTGTCTGCTGAAAACTTGACTTCCGATAATAATTTCTTGGAACATTTGTGTTTTTTTAGCGAGGTAAATAGATTATAATTTTTAAAACCAAAATAACCCCCTTAGACTTAAGTTCTTCTGACACATGGACCTATGGGTCCATGTGCTCCAGCAGAACAGTGGCCCCCAGTTTTCATAGCCATGTCCCTGAACCCAACCAGTCCCTGTGGAGCCTGCATTGGGCTGCTATCTTGGGCACTGGGCTATGGTTCAGGTGTGATATGCTCATTCCTCACCTCTGAAGCCCACATCACTGGTTAGAAACTATAGCTCTAGGTAAGCCCTGGCAACTCACTAAGCCTGAGTGTCTCAGCCTCCCTGTGTTGGTAAATGGAAACATCAGTAATGGATAAACATAATGATATGTTTTGTCATAGCTTAAAGATGATCTGCTTCGTACAGGTAAGTGGTGCTTTCTTAGTATCCCTGGTTTAGACAGGCGTTTACTGACACAGGAGTGGGTAAGTGACTCAACATGGAGCTCACCAAATTTGACAGAAAGCTCTTAAAGGCTTCACTTAGCGTTGGAGAGATGCCTATATGTTTATGGACATATGCCAGCTGATGAAAACGCAACTTGTTTGACATTTTTGCTGTGTGAAAGACCTGGGGAAATTTGGTCCTGTCTCCTGTGCATATTTATCTGAGTTTTCAGGGGGTAGGTCCATGCACTGGAGAGCAGACAAACCACATATATGCGAGCTGAGCTGTATTTTAGTTAAGCAATTGAGAGTAATATTTTTGCACTGCACAAGTAGTTGATATTCTAAATGGTGTATTAGGTGCACATACTTTTTTTATTAAAGATAAAGGGGCTCTATTAAAGTGCTATAATGAAATAACCACCTTTTTTTGGAGCAGCTCTGTTTTCTACATTGTGAAACAGCTTTCCCCCAGTACATAACCTGTCCCAATGGACAGTTGCCCCCTGAGGCCATCTTAGAAATTGCAAATGCTCTGCTCCATCTTGACCAGGAGCTGCATGGGTCTGGAGGGCAAAACACAACAACTTTCAACAGAAGAGTTAGGCTTTGGTGGTTACTTCTGGAGTTAATTCTTGAGACCAGACAAAACCTTTACTCACTATTTAAATAACAGCCTCTCTCACTCTCTAGCTGAAGTGCTATGTTAAGCTGATGTTAAATACTTAAAGAGTGTATCAGATCAAGCAGACATCTCATGGAAGTTCCAGTTTTGCTTCTCTAGAAAGCCATGGGGTAATGTGACTCAGACTTTAGGAATTGTAGAAGTCATGGGATGCTGGGCCTATTTGAGTCCCTGCTCCTTCTTGCGCTTACCTGTGGAACAATGGTTCACTGTCACTTACAATGGCATTATAATGGGATGAGTATACACCACGTTATTTGAAAAATAATTTCTGTGTGTATTGTTGACTGATCTCATACATAAGATTGAAGAGTGGGAAAAATAAAACATAGCACATTTGGGCTTTTAAGATGGAAGTACTTCTGGCAAAGCTTAGGGTGATTTGACAACAGGTGGCCACAGTCCATGCACTGGCCAGGCATTTTCCAGTAAAGCATGTTTCTGATAAAAAAATAGTTCTTTGAACCCAGAGTATTTAATGGGCACATCTCAGGTTGATTATCATTCAGCATCCACAGGCAGGGGTCTCCCAGCCATAGCAAAGCTTGGAGGCAGGCCCTCTTCGAGGCTCTCCAGCTGTGGCTAAGGTAGGGGGGAAATAAATGATACTAGCTGGTTTGACAGCTACTCAGCACTGACTAGTAGAGTGAAATGACTGATGTTAAGAAAATATTTTTGGTATTTTGGTAGGATGCAACAGCTGCTGGTGTCCCAGTTTACAACAACTTTCCCCTGAAGGAAGGATGTGGGAAATACCTGAACACCTGGGGTTGATAGCAGTAAGGCAGACAGACTAAGATCAGTCCTATTTCAGGAATGATCAGATGGCTGTCAGATTGTTTATTTTAAAAGCTATTATCTTTTTCTTTAAAAATACTTCCTTACTTCTTTTTCATTCCAGGTACATGATTACAGCAGGGATTGTAGTCTACATGACAAAAAATCAGTTGTCACTGGCTCATACCTAAGACATCAGAAAATCCTGCTAAATGAGTAAAAAAAAGACTAAGACCTGAGTAGGTGTGGAGACCCAATTCCTGCCTTGGCTTTTTGGAGATTCCTTCAGAATAACACAAATAACATTTTCTTGGGTAATATGTGTAACAGCAGTTTGCCCTTTGAGTGGCTTGGGATGAACCTAACAACTCTTGGAAAATTTGGGTTCAGCTCCGTTATTCCCACATGTTATTCCACATGGGCAGCTTGAAAGACCCACAGGGATCGCCTTTGCTCTCACACCTTTTTCTTTGACATTTAGCTGCTGTTTTCTTCAACATCACTGCTGTTAGGTTTAAGACTTATAGTATATGAGCTGTAGTTCAGGGGTCTGTTCATTCACCAGCGTGGGGTGGGTTGGGTGCCACATGTCCCACTGTTGCTAATGCCAGGTACGGGAAAAGAGACGTAAAGCCCTACAGCTTCTGGAGCTGTCATTTGTGGTACTTTTCACAAGCAGCACGCTCACTTGGAAAAATAATTAAAAAAAAAAAAAGCCGATGCCTTTCTTCTGTGCTCATGGCTCAAGCTGTTCCCTCTGAGTCTCCTGCACTGTGTTGATATGGCAACAGGCTGCCAGATTTTACATCAAGAGCAGTGCCGCAGCACTTTGTTCTAACGATTTATGGTTGTTGATTCAAAATATCTGGAGAACTTTCTTCACTGCTTCCCTTACCTCTCTGGACCTTCAAGGTCAATTTTTTTTTCTTCCTACAGTGCTGTCAGGTTATTTCATTTCCTGTTGCATTCCCCTCTGGATCATTCCCTTCAGTGCAACATACATGTCTACAGAGAGGTATAGGCAATGCCTGGCTAGTTTGGATATATATTTTAGCCATGCCAAATGCCTGCAATTCCTGGACCATTAAGCTGTTGGAAAGCCTAACTCCAGTGAAGATCTGCCTGTTTTCCCACCAGCTCACAAGCTCAGGCTTCTGGTGGTCCTGAGGCAGCTCTGCTTTTCTGATATCATGTGAGTTTTATACTCCTATAAGATGAGGCAATGGGTCTGAGGCTCCCTGGCACAGATCGGGCAAGGGGGCAAGGGGCAAGGGGCCCATTAGCTGGGTATCTGAGCTACATCCGTGCTCCTAAGGGTTGGGGCATAAGTTTGAGCACTGGCCTGTAGTTCCCTACACTGCTTGGGTGGGTTAGCCCAGTTACTGGCATGGTTTTGGCCCATACTGACTACAAGCCACAGACACTGGGTGCCGTGAGGAGAGCGGCATACGCCAAAGACACTTTCTACCAGGCAGTCTGGATACGGCCGCCCTGATTTTAGGAGGAGAGGGGTTTGCCACGCAGGGGAGAGCTGGGCTTTGCTGTTTGGCCTCAGTGTCAGAGACCCCCGGCCTGTCCTATTTTACTAGTGCAGACAAACCAGTAGGTGACCACTAAATGATGCAGGGCAGGCCATCCCCATGGCAAACCAGGTTGTGCAAAGCAGTCCTGTTCAGATGGCTCAGAGCTGGCTGCCTCTAGGGCAGGCTGGAGGCAGCCCCATGGCAGAGCTGGGCATCATGGGCTGCCCTCTGGATCTGTGACTGTTGTTGCTGCTCTTACTCTTATTGCTATTGTGGTGATGATGATGATGTGTGACTTTTTGAGCTTCCAACCTCCAAAACAGCCTGAAGGCTCTGCTCTAACCTACTGCAGCAATGCTTTAATGGCAGGAAACTGAGGATGCAAGCTTCATGCCCAGGGCCCTATATACTCTCTGTTTTATATACGTCATTTTAACATGGAAGGAGCCAGCAATTTGTATGTTTATTAGTCATGCTCCTCAGCCTCATAGTTTTATTGGAGCTAAAACCATCAAGGTTAGCCTCATTCTCATATTTGAAGAACTGGAGCTCATGGGAGCATGACTCCAGAACAAATTATGAATTATAACATTGCTAAATTTCCTAGTACTATTTGTTTCTTTAATGATATGCTTTTTCTTCAGGGTTGTCTAAGTAAAGATAAAAATCTGTTTTTAAAAGCATGTTGAATATGTTAGCTAAGAAGTTTTAGTATTTTGACCAGACAAGGATAGCTGAACCTTGTGTCATTAGTTGCTTGACATGGAGCCTGGTGTTAAAAATACATCTTCAAGGAAAGACCAAGCTAAGTATTGAAGTGTCAATATATTTTTAAAAGATCTTAAAAAGGGTTTTTAGATATTTAAAGAGACACTATCTTCGTGATTCATAAAACCAGTATTTCTTGAAAAACACAGTAAAACCATCCATCCAGTCATCAAAAGAGACATACTAGTTGCACAAGTTGCAAAACTGATAACCAGTCATGGAGCTTGCAGTGAGTTATATATCCAAGTAGGTATAAACTATGAAGCTAACTCCTGTTACTGGACTCCAGGGTGAAAAAGGGAAAGAGAGGTGGCATATTTTGGTTATGTACTACTCAAAGTTGATCCTTATTCCCAACACAGAAGGTAAGATCTATAAGAATCTCTTTCCAGTCTTGGACTGATAGATGATGTTACACAAGTGTACCAACTTACACTCACTTTGAACTTCATGGGATTTCCTGGAGGAATACCTACCCTAATTTGTTCCAAGTTGTTCCATTTTTAAAAAAATGCTTTGTTCTGCATTTATTTTATGGCATTGCACTGAGCAATTCAATTCCTTTTCATTGTTTTGCTGATGAGAGATTGTTATTGAAATACAAACCATCTTTCTACTGTCAGTGAATGGTTAACAGTTTTAAAAAGCACTTATCTGGGAAATAGCTGTAGTCAAAGACACAGAAATTGCTTTGCTTAAAATGAAGTAGTTGTCTCATCCACCAGAAGCATGATGTAATTAATAGACTGAATTTTTCATCTCTATCACATTGATAGTGAACTCAAAATGTAATCTTCCTGCACTTTGATTTTTTTCTATTTTGTTGTAGAAGTGATCATTCACTACTAATAAGAGGCAAGCTCACATCTTGTGTATTTCTAGTTATTGTGAGTTCATATTTCATATCTTGAGTGTGAAAGCACTTTTAAAAGATATTCTTGTTTTTTAAGAATATCTGACAGTTGTTTATCACTGCTGTCCCAACTGCGTTAAGGACATGTATTAATCATACCTACATATGATTCTGGAGATACCTCCGGAGTTGGAAAGCCATGAGAACATCCAGACATATCATACATGGCTGTGCTTGGACACCTGAGTGGGAGTGGAGGAAGAGAAAGGACATCACTCCTGTGTTGTTTCATTACCTACAGATAGCCGCAACTTACACTTACACATATGCTTTTGCCTTTAGCTTGGTAGTTTTTTTCCCCTTGCAGCTCCGTGTCACTCTGTATCACATATTATGAAAGCTGTTGAAAAGCGTATAGGCTGTTACACCAGGAATGTTTTCCCACCTTAGTACCATCTGCTCATGAGTGCTGGAAGTTAAATCCACCAGTCGAACTGCTTGAAGGCAGCAGAAAAAAGGTGCAGAAACAAGGTACAGAAACATGATCAGAAGGGACTGCTTAATGCTTCTTTCTGGTCCTTTGGTGAAATCATGCCATCCTCCTGGCTTCAGGAAAACAGGAGCCTGCCTACTCTTTTTTGTTTTTTAAAAAAATATTTGGCCTTCTTAGAAGTTGCTAGAATCAAAGCAAATGCCTGAGTATCTGTTATTTCATTTTAAGAAAGCGTCTACCCTGCCTGTTGACTGGGGAGAGTTTGAAGACATAAAGTGCGTGTTTGATAGTGGCAGTGAGACCAATGAGACTTTCCCATACTGGTCAAACTCAAAAAGAATGACCCTTAATGAAGTCTTCCCTTCCCTTCCCTTCCCTTCCCTTCCCTTCCCTTCCCTTCCCTTCCCTTCCCTTCCCTTCCCTTCCCTTCCCTTCCCTTCCCTTCCCTTCCCTTCCCAGGAGGTTATAAGGTCTTAGATGCTGATACCAACACAGCTCCTCACACCTGCTCTTTCTTCTGAAGTTAGGTGAAGAAGAAAATGGAGAGTGTTTGCTGCTCCTTTGGTATGTTCTGTGTGCATTGGCCCCATAGCTTAAGATGGGAAAAAAGTGGCTTGGATGTCAACAACAGAGGAACTTCACTTTGAAGTGAGTTTTCACTTTGAAGAAGAAAAGAAAGCCAGTCCAGCTGGGCCATTCCCTTATGAAAGGAGACTGCAGAAGAGAGGAGAGGGAGAAAATGAACTTGTTAGTGCAAGAGCCAGGCTTGATTCCATGCGTCACCATTACCTACCTCCTTTCCCTTTATCCAGTCCGCTCAGACAGAGTTAACATTTCTAAGAGCAGTTGTTGCAGTGGGAGTAAGTCACTGTAAGACTGGAGCTCATTATCTAACCTCTCCTTGTGGGAAGGATGAAATCCCTGTATTTCAGAAGGCCGTCCGTAGTGCTGAGAGTACTACACCACGAGGCAATGCTGAGGTGCTTGTAGCAGTGAAGATCGCAGAAGCACCATGCCTGAGCTGCGTCTATGCTAGCTGGGTGTGCTGGGAAGCTTTTTGTTCAGTGCTTTCAAGGCTTGTTTTGGATTATTTATCATGGCAATCTGGGAGAATGCAACCCCTTGGGAGCAATGAGGGTGTCACGGGCAGGACTCATGTCAAGTTACTATTAGGGACAATACTCCAGGGACAAGGTATTCTTAGTGTGGTGAACTATGGATAAGGAGACTCGGTGTGAGTACAACCAGTGCTCATGAATTTAAAAAAAGCTTTGAGCTTTCACTTCAACCAGGCAGGCTCCTGAGTGCTTAGCAGCAGTAGAGTAGCTCTGAAATTTAGCATAGAGAGCGAGCCTGTTACAATCCCAGCATATATACTTCTGTTCTTCGTTTCTGGACTTCAAACATGTCAAAGCAGAGCATAAAATAGAACATGACCAAGCTGTATTGAAAGTTAGATGTAATCGGGAGTGTGCAAATACCCCAGCTGCCTCACATAAATCCTTAGAAGTCGCTCCTTTCACAACATAGTCTGGGGTGGCTGGCCAGGGGTTTCTCTTCCGGAGCTGCTAATTATGACAGAGGAGTGGAGAAACATTTAAGTCCCTATTTCACACCATGTTTCAGAATTGCAGCATTTTACCCTTCCACTTCACTTTCCACATGATGTTGCTTTGGGTTTTCTTTTTGTCCGTGATCAGAGGAGGCTGTTTATTGCTTCTGTTTCTCTCTGGTCCATTGGTGAAGTTACTCCTGCTCTAACAGGGAGTAAAGCCTGCCATTTCTTACTCTCTGGTCACCAGCTAACAGTGCTCTGGCTTTATAAAGCTGCTAGAATCAAAGGAAACACCAGCATATCTCTCGTTTCAGTGTACGAAAGAGAGTCCACCCTGCCTAGCTGGTGGGAAAAGCTTGAAAACACGAAGTTGGTATATATGGTAATGGCACAAAGAGCAGAAAGGCTCCCCAGACTGTTTCTTAAACCTCATTTTCTTTGGTGCTAACTTCAAGATTTTGACTGCTTGGCAGTAGTGCTATCGTCGGTATGCTAAATTTGAATGCACACCCAAACACATGCATCCATACTTGTTCTCTGGGGCTCAGTTACTCATCCTCCTTCTTGGTGCAGAGCTGTTTAGCAGTCATTTTACTTGCTGTAAACTGCAGGTTTTGCCTCACATATGCATGGTGATTACTTTGCAGAAAGGGATGTTAGTCGTGCCTGTGCAAAAACATTGATTTACAGGTGCTTCCTTAACTGCTTCATTCAGTTGTCTTTTCCTTGTGAGTCCCCATCAGATTTTCCCCTGTATCAGTGCATGAGGGGCAAAGGGCTTCCTGACACCCCCTGTGGCAGCTCCAGCTCTGTGGTCTAAAATAAGCAAGGCTGTGGCTCTGGCTGTCCCAGCTTTCCCTCTCAGTGCTGCGAGCTGGGTGTTTACCCTTCAGTGTAAACTGGTGATTCATATGAATGTGCTCAGCTATGTGGGAAGAGTCACAGAGGAGTAATATGAAAATGAAGGTTTTTTCCAAAGAATCTTTTGCAAGGTTTTACTTTAAATTCTTTGGAAATCTTTGGTTTCCTTCTCTAGATCACAAACAGAAAGCCAGGTGGGTTTAATTTTTTTTTCCTTTTAGCTAAAAATTATAGTTTCATATGTAACTGCAGGTGAAAAACACCCTGCCAAGTTAAGAAAATTAAAAATGAGCTTGTAGACTGTCTCTTATTTCAGTATTTCTTTCCTTCACAGGCTCTCTCTTCCCCAGTGCCTCCAACGTCTTCCTTTCCCCCTATTTCTCTGCCTCTCCCAAGGTCCCTCACTTGCTTCCCATCTGCTTCTTCCCAGCTTTGAACATTTCACCCCACTTTGCTGTGTTTGCCTTGTTGCAGACCTTTCTCGGTAGCTTCGCTGAGGATGTTTCTCAACTTTCTTGAGACATCTCCAGGTCTTTTTTTGGCTTGGGTTTTGATAAATGGAGCAAAAAAGTAAGTTGTCTTATGTTATCGTGTCTTTAAGTCACAAGGCTCGGGGGCTACAATTGGAGGAGTCATTCAGAGCTACCTTCTCCAGAAAACTCTTATTTAAAATTCGTGCTTTGCCTGTATCCTCCACAAGACCAGAGCCTCATGAGCAACACCCTATGCAACGAACCCAACCAGCATGGGAAGGAGGTGGACAGCAGCACAGGGATAGAGCATCGTTCTGGATACATTACCTGTATACACATCTGGGTGAAGCGTACGCCTGCTGGGAAAGGCTGTATTCCTCTGGGCCAGCAGTGGCACACTGCCCAAGTCCTCCACTGGGGACCCCATGGGGGATGATCCTGTGCTTCCTCCTCAGCATCAGGGAGCATCTGCCACTTGCTTCAGCCCTTGGAGGCCAGTGGATGCCATCCATCTTCAGCTGGGGATGCCGAGTACCAGTGTGCTCAGGTGTGGGAGGGAGCTGCAGGGTGGCAATCACCTGTGTGGCACATGCACACAATCTGCCATCGCTTCCTCTTCTGCTCACATGATTTATGGCCTGGTGAACAGCTCCAGCTTCACGCCCTGGGTTTTGTAAGGCATTATTTGATTTTGCAGAGGGAAGTATATAAATTACTTGCTGAGTTATGCACTTGGTAAGGGCTTCTCTTCTCTCTGAACAGCATATTTATTTTGGATTGTGTTTCCTTGGGCAGCAGGCACACTCAGAAGAAGGAAAGAAACATGATTCCTGGAAGTATTTTAACAGGGTGATGTTAGCAGGGCTCTAAGGGAGGTGAGACAGAGCTGTGGGTTCTCCAGATTGGAAATCTCTGCTGGGGTTGTGATGAGGGGTCGGAGGGCAGCTGAGCCTTGGGGTGGGAGGTCAGGGAGATCTGGAGAGGGAGGGCTGGACAATGGGGGCTCTGTGGTGGGCGTGAGTCAGCTTGAGCTGAGGGCAAATTTGCCCTCTGCTGGGATCACATGTGTTCTTGCAGCAAAACAAGTTCACGTGCACTGCATTTTGAGTCCTCAGCACGAGAAGGCTGTGGACCTGTTGGAGCAAGTCCAGAGGAGGACCACAAAGCTGATAAGAGGGCTGAAGCACCTCTCCTATGAGGACAGGCTGAGAAAGCTGGGGTTGTTCAGCCTGGAAAAGAGAAGACTCTGGGGTAACCTTATAGTGGCTTTCCAGTATCTGAAGGGAGCCTGCAGGAGAGCTGGAGAGGGATGTTTTACAAGGGCATGTAGTGATAGGAAAGGGTTAATGGCTTCAAACTGAAAGAAGGTACATTTAGATTAGATATCAGGAAGAAATTTTTCACTATGAGGGTGGTGAGGCACTGGAACAGGTTGCCCAGAGAAGTTGTGGATGCCCCATCCCTGGAAGTGTTTAAGGCCAGGCTGGATGGGGCTTTGAGCAACTGGGTCTAGTGGGAGGTGTCCCTGCCCATGGAAGGGGGGGTTGGAACTAGATGATTTTAAAGGTACCTTCCAACCTAAACCATTCTATGATTCTCTTATGATTCTCTATGATTCCTCTTCCTCCATCTGAAGGTGAGCACCCTGTGCACCAACATATTCTATGCCAGAAGGAACAGCCCAGTATGGTGAGCAGCTCAGTTTCCCCTCAGCAGGAGGTGTTTAGGCTCAAACCAAAAGTGATGTTCTTTTTTAAAGTTACATAATGATCAGCATGAGCTGGTACTCTTAAATTACAATAGCTCTTGTGTTACCAATAACATGGGAAAACTGGGTCAGAAGAGTTAAATGAACATACAAGGTGTATCTCTGGTGCCTAGTGCTGGACTTGCACCCATTGGCCTCTCTCCATGGGCACTTCAGAAATAAAAAGGGAAAATGGGGGACAGAGCTCTTGCAAAGTCACCTAGCCACCATCATACAGTCAGAGGGCTGCTGACCATAATAAAGGTCCTATATGGTGTCTGGATCCTGCATTTATGCATTTTAATGTCATAATAATTTGGAGAGGTGTATTGCTAATGCCCCAAAGAAACCAATAAAGTGCACAGCTTGCCACATTTCAGGCCCAGCGCTTCGCTTGAAGTAGCAGATAGTATTTTTCCTAACATAAAGCTCTTTTTTGGGGGGAGGGAAAACTTTAAAGAGAGTGTGACATCATACTATTTGTATGGGACATCAGACATGCGCTGCGTTCCGGCTGAAGGGGCACCCCAGTGTCTGGAGTAACACAGCCCTCACTATCAGTTACTGCCTGCAATTCTCCTGGGACATTTCACTTTTAAATAAGCCCTATTGTAAATATAATATAACAAAAGGGGAGGCAGTGGGGAAAACAGGAGTGCTGGGTGGGAGAGAGATGAAGGACTGAAATGCTCAGCGGGATGCAAGGGTAGAAGCTCCGATTGCTCAGCCACTGCGTGCCACCATCCCTGGCCCCGGACACGCATGCAACCTTTAGCACTTAAAAAAGCAATTAAAAAAAAAAAAAAAGATACAAATCTCATGAATTTTATCAATTGCTCATTGATATAGTCAGACAGGTAATTAATGTATAGGCTTAATTGTGCCTATCCTGAATGAATGGCGTGCAGCTCATGAGCCCTGTGGGTGGTGGAAGAGTCCTGTCTGCCCCACTGGCAGGTGAGACAAGGGGAGGGAGGGATGTGGGGATGCAGGGATTCAGGGGATGTAGGGGTGCTGGGCCCAGTCCGCCTCCCAGGGACTTTCCCAGCAGATGTCACTGTTCACCCACCAAATAAAACCACTCCCAGGCAGTAGTATAGGGCCCTTGGAAAAAGCCACCGCAGGCTATTACTTAAAAATTAAATACACCACCTCAGAAGAACATTTCCACTTGGGAATAAGAGTGAGAGTGGTTTATTTTCATAAAGATGGCAGGGGACGGAAATTTGCTGTAAACCTGGAGGAGAGCATTGCTGTGAGAGCTGCGCCCGCAGCAGCCTCTGGGCGCCACGCTGCCGTACCTGGCACACAGCTTTAGGGTGGGCGATGAGGTGAATGGGCACCTCTGAGGGTAGGAGGACGCAAGCTTTAGCTGGGCTCGCTAATGTTCCTGCACTGCAGGGTTTAGTAGGTTTAGATCATGAGTAATAATTTAGTGATTTAATCATGACATAATTTTGTGGGATTAAATCATGACTATACCTGCCCACGCTTTATTTATTCAATATATAGGTCCTTATGATGTTATATAGATACAAAATTAATATTAAATATCAGAGGAGCTGTACTTTTTTTTTCCCTCAGTACATAAATTAACCATAAGCAATTTGAAAGTAGGCAATTTCGACTAGAAGCAAGTTACATCCTTATTCTCTTTTAGAGGCTTTCAGGGGTACTTTTCAGCCTGGAGAAAGGCTATAGGAGAGCTTTGTTTTCCATGCGGTATGGCAGAGCTGTGCCTGGCACGCAACTGAAGTATCACTGCAGAGATATGCAGATACTACGATAAAGAAGCTCAGACACCAGAGTGACAAGCGAGCAGAAATGCTGCACTGCACACAGAAGATGATGGGTAGCTGGGGATCTTGCTGGTCTAGTGACGGGGATGTAAACGGGATAATTGTCTTCAACGCGGGACATCAGAAATGTCCACAATTGTATAGTTACAAATTTAATCCTTGGTGATTTTGCATTTTAAAACAGGCAAAGAAGATAAAGCATGAAGATAAAAGTAATCATCTTACTGCTGGGATATCAATGACACTGGTAGGGGCACACAGGGCAGACCAGGAAAGGGCAAAGCTGTGCACTACCCTGCTTATGTCAGCCCCTCATTTGTTTTCCATCTGCAGAGCACTCCTGATGTTAACAAAATGCCCTGAAGAAGGGCTTCTCCACCTGAAAACCTGCTCATTTTTTTTCCATCCCAAAATCCTGGCTTTTCCTGCCAGCCTAACCTCCCTTGTCTGCTCACCCCACTGACACACTTGTGCTTTTGTAACCGTAGCAGGCTCCGACTGGGAAGTTTAGACTGTTTCTCCTGTTGTCCTGTGGGAAATCTGGTGCTGAATCCCCCCTCTCGATCCGACTGAGTTTCCAGACTCAGTTATTCATAGGCGTTTAGCCTTGTGCCAGCATTGTCTTTTGGGGTGAGAAGCTCCTCTGCCCTCCGGCAGGCGTTTCTAGGAAAGCAATCACATCCCCCTCTGCCTCTCCTCTGCAGGATAAACAACCCAGGCTCTCTGGGTCTCTGCTTGTTGGGCTGGCTCCCCATCGCTGGCCCTCCTGGCAGCCCCGCACAGGATTTGGGCATTTCACAGAATCACAGAATCGCAGAACGATATGGGGTTGGAAGGGACCTCTGGAGATCATCTAGTCCAACCCCCCTGCCAAAGCAGGTCCTCCTGGAGCAGGTTACATAGGAACTTGTCCAGGTGGGTTTTGAATGTCTCCAGAGATGGAGACTCCATCACCTCTCTGGGCAGAGGTGTCCCTCCTTGTGAAGGGGGGTGAGTAGAAGCAGGGTGCTGTGCTGGGTGAGGCTCACCTGTACATTAGTCTTACCAGGCATTTTTTTATTCCTCTAAGGAGCTAATGATGGGAAAGTTTGAGCTGTCACTGATGTCCAAACACATGTGTCTGCATTCAGACTGAAGGCCATTGCTAAGATGCTCCCCGAGATTGCCCCAAACCAGTTTTCCTTGAGGAACCTCACCTGTGATTTCCTCTTAGCCTGAGAGCTCTCCTTATGGAGCCACTTCAATCTCTCCTCCAAATTGTGCTTCATCTACTCAGCATGTCCTAACAGTAAACTCGATTTCCGACATTATGAAACAGCAATGAAGGTGACTCTGTGTGGAAGACAAGACGTGCAAAACATACCATGGGTGGGCCAAACCCATTGCTATTTTTTCTGTTGTTCATTAAGCCTAATATAAAATAATTGGTTTAAGGAAAAGAGTTGTTGGGTGCCCAAACCCTGTAGAGCCCGTGTGCACTCATGGGGCTGGGTTCTTGCCACAGGCTCTGGCCTTCTCTTTAACTCATGTGGTGCTCCCATTAACTTTGGTGGGAATGGGACAAGATTGTTAGAAAAAATATTTGAGGCAGATCATTTTAGGGCCAGTGAGGAGATGCCTGTGAGATACTGCCAAAGGGGAAGGGGCCAAAGTGGCCCAGGAGACCAGGGCTGACTCCCTGCCAGGTGGTGGCAGGAGGAGCAGGGCGATGCCCCAGGTGGGCTTGGGGTCCAGGGTCACTCTCCACCCATGCATGTCTCTCTGAATACTGGGACCAACGCCAGACGCATGTGGGAGCAAAGAGTCCAAGTCAGGGTACCCATCAGCAACCTGGGTGAGGCACTTCAAAAGTCTTCTTCTTGGAAAGTGGCTGGGTATTTTTCTAAGGCTCTGGAGTGATGAGGCACTCCTTCATCACCTGAGTCTTCCCCTGTCTGAAATCAGATTGCTGGCTCTCAGCTCAGCCGAGAGCCATTATAAATTGCCCCTCATAAAATGCAAAATGCTTGTCTGGCGGAGTTAGAGAAGACATATTCTGTTGCTTGAGTTCTGCTGTGACTAGAATAGATCAGCCCCTGGAGAGCACCTTGTTTGGGAGAGGAATTTGTCAGTGTCGGGGGTGTAAATTAGGCATGGTGCAGACCTGGAGTAAGAGGAGAGGGGAAGCTCAGCATCTGAACATCACACTGTTGCAGTGTGTGCTCCTCCAGCAGTGCTGGGAAGAGTTTGGCTCCCCAAAGAGACTGGACTGTGATTTGCTATTGGGCGCTGTGGCCCCAGCTTCACTCAGAATAGAGCATTGCAAACATGGAGATTAGCAATGTCATCAAATTGGGTCTAAATAGCATTGGACTAAAGGCATAGTATGGGCTTCAGCTCCGAAGTTCAGCAATTTGTAGTTAGATGTGTACATGTGGTCAGCCAGCTGTGAACCAGGTGTCCAAGCCCTCTTCTGCTCAGTGGAGTTCAAGGGCTTCATTCAGGCCCCTCAGTACAGGTATCTGAGATACCTTCACTGGCAGGTGTGGCATGGGACCAGTGGGAGACCCGGATCGCTCTGGAGCAGCAGCTGAAGGCATCTCAAAGCTGGCAGTGGCACTAACCCCACCCTAACTCACATTTAGGCACATGGATGAAGGAATCTCACCCGGAATGTAATCAACATACTGTGAAATGATGCCATTGCTGCATCTTAAAAAAACTCCTTTTGGATACCTACTCAATTAAAGCAAGTGGCAGTGGGTTTAACTGTTCTGAAGTGATGCAGGCTCTGTTAGTGGGTTAGGCTGGAAGCAGTTTGTCAGCTCTGCCTGCGGCTCCTGTGCATCCTCATGCCTTTCCCTCAAAATGACCCAAGGGAAAGGTTTTGGGACTAGGAAATTGGTGTGAAAAAAAAAAAAGTATCTAAGGTGTTATTGATGGAAAGCTTGTGCTTTGCTAAATTATACTGTTTCATGAAAAATGCCTTCTCCTCACAGCAGATTTTTGGTGTCAAAAGGCAGGTTCTAGGAAATGACCACACAGCCAGGGTTCAAGGACTTCTTCATGTGGGGGGCTGGGTTGTCCTGTGGGATGGATCATCTTAGCTGGTTGCTCACCCCATAGCAGAAGCAGAAAAAAGAGGCTCCTGAATCAGTGCTGTCGTGAAACACAGCAATACTCCAGGCCAAAATTTCAGAGAAAATGTCATGTTTTGACTGTAAGTTAAACATTTCCATGGAAATACCCATAAAACCTTATGATTTCTTTACATTTTGATTCAGAAAAGAGTTTTTTCTCTGGTCAGCCTTAGAGAGGGCCACCCTGGGAGAGGCAAGGGCTCCATCTCAGGGGTGTTCAGCAAAGGGCAGAAGGCAGGAGCAACGGTGTGTTTCAGATGGCAGCGGTCATCGGCATCCAACATGGAGTTGTAGGGGGGAGTTATGAACACTGGTTCATAACTGGGGGAAGACCAGAGGCTGACCTGACAGGGGAGGCAAGACAGTATCTTTTAAAAGATGGCTCTAAACAGAGCTAAAATGGACTAATGGGGGAGAAATGGCCTTTGAGAGGCGTGGAAAAGTGAACGGCAGGGTTCACAAAGCAGTTTTCTGTGAGAATACGTAAAATGTTTTTTTAAAGCTATAGCTATGAAAGAGACTGAGAAAATAAAGGCAAAGCTACCAAATGAAACAAAAAAATGGCTGAACTCTTCCTGCCATTCCTCCATCATTAATAGGTTTCTCTCATTTTCTTTACCACCTGTCTTGATGAAATATCTATTAAGTGCAGCTGAGACTACTACTGCCCCAGTCCAGTGGAAATTGCCCAGTGTGTTCAGAAGTTGCTAAGGAAAAATGGGCATGCAGACAGACTGTCTGATTGCGTTAGGCTTGTTTCCTTCAGTGCACAGGCTAATTGCAACCTGTAACGTTCACATGAATAAATGGCCCCCTCTGAGCCTTCCCCTTGCCTGTACCATGCCTTGTGGATGCTAAGAAGTCAAACCAGGTCACAGTCTCTCGAGGTGATAGTATAAAAGTACTTTTTACAAAGGGTGTGGAGAGACAGAGAGAGGTCATACATTGTTCAGGGGCAGATTGAAGGAATTAATGTCCCTCGCTCTCCTGCTGCGACTGCTGCGTCACAGTACAAGAAGTATTTTAGTTGTTACAAGCATGTGAACCCATAAGTAGACCAAAAATAGACAGAAATGGAACCTTACCTAAAATACTTAAAAGTCCACAGTGTTGCTACTAAAAATTTGGGTTTTAAAATTTTCATAGTAGTGACACAAAAGTCTTGCCCAGCACTTAACACCTGCAGATAGTAACAGCTGCATAATCTCAATAATTATGCAAACAGCATTCTAATGAAGCCAACTCAATTTAACTTTCCCCCATCCTTTCCCCCAGCTAGGAAATCAGTGCTAATAAAAAGCCTATCTGTGTTTATTTTAAAAAGGAAGAAAATAGAACAGAAGATACAGCTACACTGACTTAATGGCCTTATACCCTTCCTTGCGCTATTAAATGACTTTACAGTAAAAATTTGGGCTTACTTACTAAAAATGTGGGATTTATTAGTTTTTTCCATCCAAGGGACTCCACTCTTACAGTTTTTCACCACTCCATGGGAAGAATTTGATTTTGAACAACAAAAGCTGGATAGTTCAATGCATGGCAGTAGAAAAAGTGGGTATTTGACCCTTTTAAAAATGCAATAACATGGAATTTGCGTGGAATCCACCATCTTCCATAGGGAAGGGCAAATTTTACTTTTCACTGTAGGCTCTGGAATGTAATACGTGTATCAGAATACATATATGTCTCAGACAAGATGTTTCCTGGCAGAAAACCTAGGCTTAGTCTAATGCTTATGGCACTATTGAACCAAAAGGCTCAGCTGTTCTAGGTAACTCTTCTTCCAGAAGATGCTTTCTGATGTTCCTGCTGGTAAGGAACACCTTCCTTAACGTAGGAAGGACCTGAGAACAAACTTCAAGATATAAAAGCTTGATATTTCAAATTAGTTTTTAAACATCTTAAATAGCCCATATGGCAAAGGTGTTCGTGAAATGACTTCCGTAGTTTGGATACATTCCAGCAGAACTGGAAATTTAGTTGTGCATGGTCCAATCCAGAGAAAGCTGCCCTGCATGCCTTTAAAGAGTAAAAATGACTGTCTTGCTTGATAGATTTTGACTGCATGCTGATGGTAACCAGACCTGCCTTGGCCACATGTGCAGACTGAGCAATGGTAGGAGGACATTATCCTGTGTCTTCCTCTCCCAACAGCCCTGTGCCCTAGGTGGACCTGTGTCAGAGAGGGGCTGCAGAGCAGTGTTGCTCCAGCATTTAAAACTGGTAACAGAAAAGAAAGGGAGGTTCAAGATGGTCACCTGTGGGCACCTTGACCTGGTGCTGTTAAATCTCAATTTGCAACACATGGAAAAACCACGCTGCACATCCTGAAGGTTATGCCTGTGGAGTCAAATTTGCATTTTACTGGTAGGAGGGGAATTTCTAGATTAGATAATTCTCACACTGCACATCCAAAAATAATATGGACACTACTCACTCATAGTGGCAAATTGCAGCTTCTTATTATTTCTGTTTACAGTTTGAGCTTGGTGCTTTCCAGCCAGCACATCCTCGGCTTTGTTTTTATTTTCTTTGCTTTCCTTTGTTCACATAAGTCTAAGATTTCTCCTTTGCTTAGGGCAGACTCTAAGCTCTCTGAATAGGTCCATCTGATCCCATCCTTCCAAACCACTTTGTGCTTTGTCCTCCAGATTCTTTTACAATTGAGCAGAGTGGATGTTTATTCATGATGCGTGCCAGATTCTGTCATTTTTCTCAGTTGGAGGTGGCCATAATTCATGTTTTGGTGACAGGGTGTTGTCTTAGAAATGCAGGGTCACAATATGGACTTCCAGTATTTGTTGTTTCCCATCTAGAGCTCTTACCAGTAAAAAAAAAAATCACTCACAGGTCCTTGTTGTCAAACACCCTCTAAATCTATGTGATGATATTTTCATTTACTTTTTATTTACTAGTTAAAAATACCACCTTCTCTGATTTATGTCTTGCAGTGTTCAACAACAGCCTTTAAATATATCATAGCAAAGATTTATCAACATTTTCAACAATTCCCTATTGGAAGTAAGGCTTTGTGTGAAAAATTAGGAATTACACCAATCTCTGTCACACCAGGCAATAGCCTCTCACTAATAAATTTTGCACCCAGACACATTTACCACTTCTTTAGTTTGTAAATGATTATCATGCTTCTTAATGGGGCAGTGTTAATAATAATAAAAAAGAGAAAAATAGACATAAATAGCTTTCCAGAATATAACTAAATAGGACTGAATGCTTTGTTCCAGTATCCAGAACTTTGTCAGCTATTACCAGGCAGTGAATGAACATTTATTCAGTTTTGAGAGGGCCACCAAAGGTAAACGATTAAGACGACTTTTGATGATTAGCTTCCAGTGTGTGAATGTTCTAGCAATGTAGCATGCCCTCGGTGCAGTGCCCTCAATTTGAGCTGCTGCTTTTCCTCTCACTACCCATGTGTAATTTCTTTGCTCATTGCAGAGCCCACTATTAGCCAAGTTCAAAGGAGAGTAGCTATCACTTAAGACTCTCATGCTTTCATTTGTTAGTCATCAAGATGAAATTAAGCATGAAAAAAACTCACTCAGTGGGCTGGCTCTGACTTGGCACGCCTTAAAATTAGGTGCCAGAGTGAGACAGAATCCATGGTCAGTGCTGCTGCCCTGCTATGCCATCTCCATCATCGATGGAGAGGGATAGGCAAACCCAAAAGGGAAATCAGCCAACATAAGGTCTGACTAGCTTTCAGAAGTGCCTCTCTGGCAGCTACAGTGAGACCTGGAAATGCTGCGTTTCCAGCATGAATGTGCTAAGTGAGGTGAAACTATGCCTTGCTCGCCATGGTTTTAGGCCGTTTCCGGGTTTAGCCTTTTTTTCTCATTGTTGGTACACCATCTGGCTTCAGCTAGGCTTTGCTATTTAGAAAATAGTGCCAGTCTTTGCTAAGTCTATACTAAGACCAAAGTCCTCAGTGTTTACTACATCTGAGAGATTTTTTTCCCCCCTTTCCAGGGAAAGGTGCTGGATTTTGTTCCATCTGTAGCTTTGCAGTGCAAAATCCCATTTGAGCATGTAGAGGAGCTGTGGTGCTCCTGAGGACTTGTCTGGCCAGTGCACAGCATCTGATTGCCTTTAGAGCTCATCCAGCTCTGCGGGTACTCATGCTTCTAGAGCGAAAAAGGATTCAGTGACAGTCTGTGGGGTTTAAGCCTTTCTGTGTCATTTCTCCAGTTGGACATTCCTTCCACATGAAAGTCTTATCAGCTTGTAGTTGCTGTTGCATAAAGAAATGACAGGAAAACAATCCACCTATATTTTTGAGTGTACTATGTACAAGAAGAACCATTATCCCACAGACTCATAAAAGATCTTTTTCAACTTCCAGATGTCCATGTCAGAGGATGTGTAAATCTCAGCTATGGAGATTGTTCTACTTTATTGCGTAAATTGCAAGTAAATGAATTGAGTAACCACCTATGAAGTTGGATTAGTTGTAGGAGTGTGTTATTCTGTAGTAGGCTTGTTTACAGAACAGGCAGGGTGGTGGTTGGTTTTTTTATTATTATTTTTTATTTTTTTATTTTCTTTTGTAAAATAGCTAGTTAGATTCTTGCAGCTCTTACTTACAGGGACTGGCTGGGATTAAGTTAGCTTTATTCACACCAGCCTGTATGGTACTGGGCTTTGCGTTTGTGGCTGAAAGAGTACTGATAAGACCCCAGTGTTTTGGCTACTGCTGAGCAGTGACTGCAGTGTCAAGGCTGTCTCTCCAACCCCCTCACCCAAAAAAAGACCAGTAGGTTTTGGTGGGCAAAAGGTTGGGAGAGACAGCTGATCAAAGGGATATTCTGTATCATATTACATTGTACTCAGCAATAAAAGTTGAGGGAAAGGAAGAGAATGAGAAGACATCATGGTTATGACATGCAATTACTTCATGTACTGAGGTCCTGCTTCCCAGGGAGTGGCTGGGCACCTGCCTTCTAATGGGAAATAGTGAATAAATTTGTCTTTTTGTTTTGCTTCTGTGCACAGCTTTTAGGTTTCTTATTAAATTGTCTTTATCTTAACCCATGAGCTTTTCCATCTTATTTTCTCCCCCTGTCCTGCTGAGGAGGGGGAGTGAGAGAACGGCTGGGTGGGCGTCTGGCAGCCAGCCAAGGTAAACCCACCACATCTTATCAGCACAGCATTCTGCCAACAACTTCAAAAGCTTCAAGCCTTTGTGTGACTTTCTGATTGGGTGTTTGAGTTTTTAACCACTGTATTGTCAGTGATGAATTGAAAGGTTAAGTTTTACTGTAAACTATGCTGGTCCTCAGTAGGGACCATGATGACAGTGAGAGTAGGATGGGCCTTAAAAGGGATAGGGAAGAGAAAACAAAAACAAAGGCAAATGCTGCTAGTGATTAAAAACAACAGGGAATCAATTCAGAAGAACTTTCTCTCCTTTAAAGCGATGTTAGTTATTCTGCATCTCCATCTCTGCCAGACTCCCAGCTGAAGCTGCACAGCTCGAGGGCTGTTGGCTTGCCCAGCTGCCCATGCCAGCATTTGGACAGCTGGTAGGTGCCACTGTGTCAGCACTATCCTTGACCAAAATATATACTCCTTACACAGGGACCAGAAAGCAGAGGAGAGCAGAAAGCCAGGAGAGGGCTGGGGGAACAGAGCTTCAGGCTGGGGTTTTTAATGACACAATCTATGAATTGCCCGAGAAACAAGATCATTAAACCTATTCTTGTAGGGATTTGCTGTTACATTTTTTCCCTTTCTTAGTTTTCACAGAACTTCAGTGACTCACCTGAAAATTTTCCTCCTCCAACAGCACTCGTGTTTTTCTTGTGCTTTTCCAGGCCAAGGCCAGGTGTAGCTGAAATTGGGTGGATAAACCTGTGCCCATCAGGTGTTCCTGTTGGGCGTTTCAGATGTTAGGACAAGGAGCACTCAATAATGCTTAATATGCTAAGAGGCACCATTCTTTTATGTTACTTGTACAGACAGCAAGTCCTCCTTATTCATTGATCAGATTAATGAGGCTATTTAGGCATGTAAAGATACAGCCAGATGCCTCTTGGGATTTATGAAAATTCTTGAACAGGATGAGATCATAGGGGCCCTGCATCCAGACCTGCAAGGGGGCTGCACTGCAGGAGCTGGTCCTGCAGTGAGAGCCAGAGGTGCCAGCAACCATTGCTGCTTGGCCGAGAGCAGCTCCTGGGAGGGAGGTGAGGTTGTTCAGCACAGCAGGCAAAAGCCACAAGTCCAGTCACTTGGCTGAGCTGAGGGCAGTGATGGCCGGTGGCTGTGCCCTCACAGTGGGGACCTGTGCTTCACTATGACCTTATTTGAATGCCATAAGGTTGGGGGTCCTGCCTGCCTCAAACACACACCATAAACCTAGTCTGGCTCTGCAGCCTAGGGCAAGGGATTCAGTGTAAGGCAATGGACTTCTGCTCCCTTTATTTTAATGAATTTTATGCATCTTAAGCTTTTAAGGAATGACTGTATTAAAAATACTGTTTTAGAGAAGGGATCTATCTATCTATCTGTCTGTCTGTCTATCTAGGTAGCTCTGGAGCAGGTTTATGACTTTTATGTCCAAGATAAGCATCTAGCTGCTAGGACACAAAGTCAAACCCTCTCCTGTCATCTGTCTTCCTGATGAATCTTTGCTAGGCAAAACAGAGGGTGTGGAGAGGAGACCCTTCCTCAGCCTCCCATGGTGATTAGGGGATGGGATGTAGGCTAGTTTTCCAAAGGAGGGAAAAAACCCTCCCTTATGGTGCTACTAATGTTACTACAATAAATTAGCAGTATCTGTACTCCTTTTGAAGCTATCTAAGTTTTGCATTCACTCGGTTAGCTACAAAAACTGCATCAATTATAAAAACTGTGGACATAAAAAGAAGAAAGAAAATCAGAACACATTCTCAGACTTATGAAGTACAATTTTAATTTTAACAAAATCCAACCAGTGAGAAAAAGTTGTATAAAAGTGTAAAGCTACAGAAGTTATAGGTCTGATTAGCTATTCATATACTTTCACCTCTGTTAAGCTGACCTCGGATGGAATGTTCTAGCTGCTATCTCAGAAGTACTACCCTTGGGGGAGTATATTTTTTTTCTCCGTAAAAGTACCAGTTTACAGTGGTTTTTATACTTTTCTTCCAGCATTCTACTGACAGAAGTTTGTTTTGTCAGCACTTTCCTTTATCTTCTCTTTTGTGTTTTTTTTCCACATTATATGCTGAATATCTATGCCTTTTAATTTCTCATAGTTGTGTTTAAATATATTGCCCTGGTAACTGTTCCAATACTTCAATGCTTCATTAATTTAACATACACGAGGTTCTGTGATATTCAGGCTTTTAAAACTAGAAAAAAAGGTAGTCCTTGTGTTGTTCCTGGGGCTTATTGACCACATAGTCCTGTGAATTCTACAGAAAACTTCATATGTATCAGATGATACATGAAGTATCACATAAGTAGAAGGTGTGATTTACAGTAACTCAGTTACTGCCATAGTCACAGTGATGTACTGTCAGATGTAGTGGTAAACCTGGCTTCTGCAACCACTAAAGCCTAAATGCTCAGGTACATATCTTGCTTGATTAAGCTGAGAAAAACGAACTTCTGTGTTGACTGTAATTTCTTATTTCAACTGAGATTTTCATAATTTCCCTTGGACTCTGCAGTTTTACCCATCATGGTATCAGATGAATCTGACTCTGCTAAACCGCAGAAGTTATAATCCTGTAAAACAGTGTGGCCTCAGCAAAAGCTCAGTAGTGAAGGCTGGGAGAACTAGACGTTTCGGAAATAAAATGGAATTTTACTGTGTATGCTAAAAATAATGTAAGTGCATTGCCTGGGACAAGGACTCCTGGATAAGCTGAAGCAGCAAAGCAGAAATCTTCATTTGGCGATCAGAGACGTGAAAGTGTTTGCAGGGAAAATTCTGGCAAGAGTAGTTGCTGGTCGTGATTTCTCTGGTCCCAGAGCTCCCTGATACTTTTCTGAGATTTTCTGAAGTTTCATCATCTTTCACTGAGTTTTCCATAGGCATTAAGACTTGACGTGTAATTCCTCAGCTTACTTAGACCTGTTCTCTGTTTCTCAGCATCCCCTTCTCATCACACTCTTCCATTTTGTCCCCTCAGATTTCCCCAGCTTTCAACTCAGACAAAGATGATCTGAGGGCTGGAGCCCCTCTCCTATGAAGACAGGTGAGAGAGTTGGGGTTGTAGAGAGTCAGGCTGGAGAGGAGAAGGCTCCGGGGAGACCTTATAGCAGCCTTCCAGTACCTAAAGGGGGCTGACAGAAGAGATGGGGAGGGACTCTTTGTCAGGGAGCGTAGTGATAGGACAAGGGGTAACAGCTTTAAATTGAAAGGGGGTATATTTAGATTAGATATTAGGAAGAAACTCTTTACTGTGAGGGTTGTGAGACACTGGAACAGACTGTCCAGAGAAGTTGTGGATGCCCTATCCCTGAAGGTGTTCAAGGCCAGATTGGATGGGGCTTTGAGTAACCTGGTCCAGTGGAAGGTGTCCCTGCCCATGGCAGGGAGGTTGGAACTCAGTGACCTTTAAGGTCCCTTCCAACCCAAACCATTCTATGATTCTATGACCTCAGCATACTTTTGCCAGCGGGACAATCAACTGGGAGCAAAATAATGTTTGTACTTTTGCCTCCTTCTCTGATGCTGGTGAAACAAACATTCATAATGATTTGATAGGCTGATATTCACTGAGTTTCATGTAACTGAACATCAGGAAACTGAATCTCTAACCTCAAATTGTCAGTATGGAAACAGTAGTCACTGTACATGCATTAAGGTGAAAATTACCATAACAGGTTAGACTCAGTGCCCTGTGTGTGCTCTTGCCAGTGGCCAGCAGCTGATGCCAAGGGCAGATACAGAGGACATATGCAGTATTACCTGGCGCGCTTTTCCAGCTTCACTCTCTGTGGTTGACAGATTTTCCTCAGTAAGTAGTTGCAGACAGACCATCATGTTTAATAGCCTTTGGTGGCATTTCATGAACTGATCTAATCCCCTTTTGAAATGATTGCTATTTCTGCACTTCACATTATCCTGTGTCACGGAGTTCAGCAGTACAATTATGTGCTGGGTGAAAAAATTCCTCCTATTCTCTGTTTTAAACCTGCTAGCAGACCATGTCACTCTTCCCAGATAAATAGCAACTAGGAAACAGACTTTCCCTATTTGCTTTAGCAACAGCGCATTGATTGTGGAGCCCTGTGTTATACATCCCTTCAATCATACCATTTCCAAAATGAACTCCGAGTCTGTTTAGTCATTTCCTCATATGGAAGTCATGCTATCCTGCTGTCCCACCGGCACTGTTTGCAATTGTGTTATATTCCTTTTGTGATGGCATTACCAGGGTGGTACTCAATATTCAATGAATATACGCTCTGGGGATTTATAAAATGGCATAATAGTATTTTCTGTTTTTTTCTCTATTCTTTCGCAAGTAATTCCCAAAACGCCTTTTTAACCACTGAACACTGAGTTACTTCCAGAGAAGTAACACATGGTTTCAAGATTTCTTTCCTGACTGATTATACGTTATTTAGACTCTGTCAGATATAGTTTAAGGTTATGTTTTTTCCCCATGTGCATTACTTTGCAGTTACTGACACTGAAATTTGTCTGGCATTATCTCCACATTGTGTAATCCCTCTGCAGCTCTGCACCATCAGCTTGACTTCAGCTTTTCTTCACAGTTGGGTCTGGCTGCTCTGAATCACTCTGCACCCCCTATGAACTTTGTCGCTTCAATAACCCCCCTTCCCTTTTCCAGGGCATACACAAATATGCTATTTAATACAGGTCTGTCAAATCCGTGCTGGATTCGGCTGGGAAATTCACTTCATTGTGAACTTGGACTATATCTGTGTCCTTTGTGTTGTATCTTCTCACTAGTTATTAATTCAAAAGAGTGTATTCCCACATACATCCTGACAACTCAGATGCTTAACCATCTTTGGCGAGGAGCTTGTTCAAAGCCTTTTGAAAATCCAAACATGTACACCTTCAAGATATTGTCCCTTTGCTTGCATACTAATGTCTTATTTCTTTGGTTTGAACTGAATATTCCTTGTCTTATGTGAGCTCTAAAGGATTCCTATGTGCTTATGTAGGGTTTGAGGGCCATTACTCATGTATAAATGCCAGAGAAGCTCATTGGCAAAGAGTAACTACAACTATATATCTATTTACTGGACAAGTTTAAGTCAACCAACATCAGTTGGCTTTGAATTTGGTTAATTACATCAATGGCATTCATTTGGCCAAGGGAAGAGAGAGAGATTCCACTTCCGCTTCACTGTCTGATAATGTGTGTTTTTATCAGTGGTAGCTTCTTGATAAGAGAGGAACGCAAAGGTATTTCCAAGCCCTTCGGTGTTGTATTCCCACCGAACAATTCAGTTGGTGACAAAGGCTGCACCCAAAGAGGTGGTACCTGGACCTTGAACTCTCTATCTGTCAAAACTGAGAAACAAGCACCTCCAGCCCATGCCAAAGATGCCATTACGAGCAGCCAAGACACAGTCCTTTCATTTAATAGAAAGGCAGATTGCAGGCTTTGGCAAACCTTGCAAGAAAAGGCGTTTATATAAATCATAGAATCATAGAATACTCCAGTTTCATCTGTCATGCACGCATGAAGTATTTTAGAGTCCATATTAGGGACTATATTTTCATGTTTCTGTGTCAGAATGGTGTTTGCTTTGGCAACACCTCAGTGCCACACCTTTAAAACTCAAATGTGTCTTGGCCTGCCAAGAGCCAGACAGGAAGTCAATTGAAGATGACTGCTGTTACAAAGACTTTTCACTTGTTTGTCGCTTCACTGTTTTTCCTATTATGCAAAAATAACATTCACTGAGAAGTAAATTCTATCATTTTATTTAAGGATGGTATTCACAAATCTTAGATGGATGTGTGTTGACGTAAATCCTAAATCAAAGCAATTGCTAGGATGCATATTCATTTGAAGCAGTAGAGTTTGCCTGTCTTTAAAAGCAGAAGCCCTAACTTCATTTGAAACATGGCCACTCAGCACAGGGCTGGTTTTGGATTGTATCACTAGTTTTGCCTTTTACTGGTCGCTTAGCTGAACTGAACTCTTAGGTAGACAGAGCAGGACAATCTTTAACTGTATGGCTGTTTTGCTTAGTCATATAAGGCAGCTGATAGCCAGACCTGAAAAAAAGTCTGTGCCCAGTACAGCCAGCCTCAGCTCCAGGCTGCTCTCTGCATAAAAGCTGTGGGGTGGCAAGGAGAGAGACAGGGGCACTGCCACAGCCTGCTCCAGTGAGGAGGTGACGTTCCCCTGTTACTTTCTACCCCATTTTCCATTGCAATAGTGGACCCGATGTTCAGGCTATCAGTTTGCTTTCCTAGTGTGCCCCCCCCCGAAATCTCTGTTAACTGAGACTGTCCTAGGGAGCTGCGAATGATAAAGCAGAGATTCCTATTTGTGGTCTCTGAAGTAGCATGTTTAAACTTACATGATACTCATATAATAAAGCTAGTTATGAATATAGGAAGAAGACTGAACATTAATACTTATCATAATATCATGCATAAGATTTATCAATGTTTCCTCAACCAAGTTGTAACAGACAAGCAGCCTGAAGCCAGGAACATGACATTTAACTTTAGCTGTTGGAAAGTTTGTAGAAGCACCTATGTGGAAGAAAATGAAAGGAAAAAAAGTGGCTTTTTCATCTCCTTACTGGATATAGAGCACCAAGTGGTGTCTAATGCCCAGCCACAGGCAACAAGGAGGGAAGTTTTGCAGGCGAGAAGCAAGCAAGCTGTGAACATCCCGGCTGGGGCTGGCATGGAGGAATGATCTGAGCACTCCCCTGTGCCGTTCTGTTCACTGCCTCCCAGGGAGAGGGTAGGTGGGAGGATTGAGGAAAAGATGCAAGAGGAGGCAGAAACAATCTCAAAAGAAAAAAGAACTCAATTATTTGGGAGATAATATTGTTTAACCTAGAACAAAAAAAGGTAGACGCTAGCTGCTATGGAGGAGGATCTTTATTGTTAAATATGCCCTTGTTAAGGCAATTTATTTTGTCTTTTTATAACATTGTTCCATGATTGCATATCAATGTTTTAAAGTAAGCATTATGTTCTTAAATCCTGACTTGTGTTAAACCTGACTTGGCAGGCAGCAGGGCACTCCTCTGGAGTTCTGGCACAGGTAAACCCAGGGACTGGGAGCCCTGGCTAAGCGTCCATGCCCCTGTGGCATTGCTCCAAAACAAGGGTTGTTTGGAGCCATTGGAGTAGTATGGCTACTGCCATTGGAGTAGTATGGCTCTGGGTTAAAAGTTGGAATCACAGTGGGCTGGAAAAGAAGAAATGTGTTTTACAAGGGAAAATTAGGAAGTTCTTTGGTAGGGAGGAAAATGCTTTAGCCCTGAAGGTCTGCAGGGAGTTAGCAATGTACCAGCAGACTCTCTTGGACTTCAAAAACTCCCTCAAGGTTGTGATCTGGTCAAAAGCCCTTCAGAGGATATTTAGAAACCGAATCCCTTGTGCCAGACCTCTGAGCCTCAGGAATCAGAAAATGAAGCCTTCCATGTCTGCAGTAAACATATCACAAATAATGTAAACTACCAGCAAAGCCTCTCCTTCTTTCCAGAATTTTAGAAATAGACGACATGGAGAAACTTGCCCTTTGTATTAGTTCATTATTACATATATTTTAGGCCACAGGAATTGCCTATGTGAAGTCATTAATTGCCAGTTGAGTCTTATAAATAGTAGTCTGGGACAGATTCAGCTCATGGTGGAATTTTGAACTTATTTGCTAGCTGCAAAATGCACTGCTCCTGTTGATACAACCAAACTCCACCTGTACTTGCTCCTATGGTTCTTACTGCTCTTCATGTTTAAAGGTGATTTTTATCACCGGGATATGTTTATGTTTCAAAGCATTTAAAGAGATTGGTTTCATGGAGATTAGCATTATTATTAGAATGGTGCTTATTTTACTAATCTCTATCATGCAACTGTTCATTCTTGATTATTAATAATCATTTCCTTTTGATAGAAACACTTCCACAGCAACCAATTATAGTGCTTTGTGCAAACACAGGATTATGAATTCCAGTGGGGAATAAACAACAAGAGCAGTGGAATTTTAAAAACAAAGAGCTTGTTTTCATGCAAATGCCTCAGTGCTAAAAAATGGGGAAAATTATATGCTGTAGAAGCAGAAGTTGCTTCCAATTAGAATGTTTTTCAACAATTTCCATAAAGTGCCTAAATTAAGAATTTAGCACTTGCTGGAGCAGTACATCTCATCTGGTGTTCTCCCTCCAGCAGCAGCCAATGTCAGAAACACGTAATCACAACTCCTACCCAGATCCAGTTGCCCTGAAAAGACTCACTGTATGTCAGGTCTAGTCCAGTCTGCCTAAGTAGGCAGTACTCCACTCATTACCATGAAGAGATCTTTTTATTCAGCAGGTATAGCTGAAAGAGGATGCTCTGACTTTGTGGTTGGTTTCCTGGCTCTAATACTGCCTCTCTTCAGCAGTGCAGCAGGATCAAATGGTTGGGCTGTTCTGCAAATACATATATGATGAATGCTATATACTTTAGTGTTTTTGTGTCTAACGATAAGCAGAGGACAAGGAATTTGCAGGATCTGGTACATGGCTGCTCTTTGCTCTACGAAGAGTGGTCTATCTTTGAGAGGAGAACTTTGCAGTTTCTTTTAAACAGCTCGTAAAACTTAGACTTAAACTGGAATGCCAGGTGTCAAAGTCTTCAGATTAGGATAAGACATACTTCAAAAATATTTTAAGACTGCTGATTTAACTTTTGTTTTATCAGTCAAAAAATGTCCTCTGCCTTGCATTTAGCATTTTTAACTCCAATAGTGGGATTTTTTCCTGAACAAATACAGCCTTCTACCCTTCATTTACAATAATGATTGCTTCAAATAAGATTTACTTTCTGTTCGTGAAAACAATTCTAAGGGTAAATAACAATGTGCCAGTGTATGCTTTAAATAAGCTTTATTTTGTTGATGTCATATGAGATTATTTGGAAAAGACATTCTATTCTCTAAGAATCAACTTGTGCCATGAAGGACCCTGATCACCCGACAAAAGCAGACGTGGGGTTACCTCATGGTAGAAAATAGAGACTGTAACTCTCTCATGGGCCTATTTGAAAGACACAGACAGCAAAATCAGAGAGCCTTCATCCTCCAAAGGTCAGCCGTGCTCCTGATGTCTGGAGAGTGATCAGATGCTCCTCTCCTGAGATGAATTTCTTTCAATTTCAAAAAACAATTTAGGTTGGTAAAGGAAATCAAGGATGGCACAGCATATAGATGATTTCTTCTTTGGGCTGGATCTGTGCATTTCTTGTGAGTTCTAAAGCAAATTACTTAAAAAAAAAAGAAGACCAAAACCCCCACTCTGGCAGGAGTTGTGTGTTACGGGCTGCAAGTCCAAGGTCCCTGGAGGGATAAGCCATGAACCTCTCAGCCAGACCCATGAGGGCTGTGTTACAGGAAAAGGTGCCCGTGAGATGTGTCAGAAGCTGGCAAGGATGTACCTGGGACCTGTCAGCGCTGCTGGAGAGCCAGCCCTTTGCTGGGGTATGGCACAGTTCAGTTCAGACGAGCCCCAAAGCAGTGCCTGGATGCTGCTATGCCTCCAAGCTCAGATGCTGGACCTAAAGCAGAGGCAGGAGCATGCTCAGCCTGGGACTGTACCAGGGCTAAGACACCCTGAGATTTTAAACACTGTGCCTTTGTGCAGTTCTGAACCCAGCACAAATCTCCTGGGTCCCATTTATCCCAAGTGTAACATGGTTGTAGTCAGCGTGCTTGACCTCTTGGTTTGGTGCCCCACAAATAGCAGTGTCACAGCTGTCTCTTAGCTGCCTGGATTTTACTAACCTTGTCAGTTTTGCTCAGCTAGCCAAAGAGACTCAGGGAGCTTAAAAAACAGAACAACCACTCAGTATGAAATAACTGTGCCTTAACTTACCAGCTCCATTCCTCCAGGGGCAGACTTGGTTTCACCACCACCCCTGTCTCTTCAAGGGACTCTTGTAGCAACACTGGAAATACAGGGGTGCATTTCCCCCAGAATGCCCCTGAAGGATTCCTTCACAATTGCTGTATTTTATCCTATTTGATTTTATCCTATCCTGATTTTCTCTGCTAGGATGGCTCTGCCTTTCCCATGACAGAACACCTGATCCTGCTCTAGCTGAAGTCAAGGGCATTTTTGGCACTCGTTGCGATGGGAGCAGATGCAGGGTCTCAGAGAGTTTTATTTGGGGACCTCGCAGTTCAGCGGGGCTTGCCTTGGGTGCCGTGGTGCTTTCATCTCGATGGAGTTGCTTTAGTGACACAAATGGTCTCTTTCATTTCTTCTGGAGCACAGTGTCAGTAAGGTCAACTCTTGTCGTTCTGGGACATCAGGGGAGAAAATGCTGACCTAGGAGCAGGACTGGTCCCCAGGCACAGATGCTTTAGTATGATTTGCAAGCCCAGCACACATCTGCAGGTTGTGCCACTGCAGCAAGCACAGTGTGGCAAAAGTATTAAGCCAAGGTTATTTTTTTTCTTTCTTTTTTTTTTTTTTTTCTCTTCTTCCTATGAGTCTTTTAAAATGGACTACTGATTTCAAGCAGGAATTGGTTTGGATTCCTTCACAGGAAGATATTGCCATGTGAATGTCTGAAGCTGCTGAGCTGGCCAATGCTTTTTTCCACCTCTGCTTGCTGTTCTGCAGTGACCCTTGCAGTCCTGTGTCAGGCTCTTCATGGAACTCTCTTACGTCTCCTCAAAGCGATTGCAGATTTTAGCTTTTGTCTTTTATTCACCCATTGGAAAATCCCTTGACTGCCCTAAAGCTCTGCCACCTCTTGCTATTTCTAGAAGTTTCTGGCAGCTTGGTTGTGGTGATGGCTTGAGGACCGTGCTTGCAGGAATAAAGGCCACCACATTTTGTTCTTCAGATAGAGCTTCTGTGGGAGCAGAGAAATATCTTATGTGCCAGGCATGAACCAGGCTCTCAGGAAACCTGTAACTGCAGAGGAAGAGGATTTTATGAGTACAGTTTGACCATCCCATCTTCACCTGCAGAGTCTAGTGGACACTGTTGTCTAGTGATGAGTAAATTAGTCACTGTCAGCTATAATGACACTAAATCTGTGTCTTTACTCAAGAATGTGGGGTGGGGGAATCTTTATTTAGTAGCTGTTTGTGTTGGTTTTCAACACAATTTTATTATAATAATTATGCTGCACTGTGGGTGGTGATTATTTGAACTTGAAGTTTCAGCAGCAGGAAAGAGATCACATACTGGAGCTGGTCAGGAAAGCCGAAACTATGAACAAAGAGCTTTATATTTTCCCACTGCTGTAGCCTTTTTTTTCTGATTCTGCATTATTATTTAGTTCCTGCCCTTCCGACTCTCGCCAGGGAGAAACCTACTGACCTCATCAGCAGATGTATTTTTAGATGTATTGTTGCATTGGAGAGGGTTGTTAGCACGTGTTACTTTGAATTTGTGCTTTTTATTATTCAGAATACAGTTAACTGCAGCCTTCAGCGCCTTTGAAGGGGATGGCTTTGCTACTTTTCTGTTGCTCTTTTACAGACTCCCTTGACAGATCAAAGTTATCTCTGTCAACGAAATAGTCTTGGGTTTGGCCACTTTTGATCTGTAACATATTTAATATTGTTAATAACACTTCTAAACAAAATGGCTACGCTGGATTTGACTCCCTAAGAAACAGAAGAAAAACTGTGTAACATGGAAACACACATTTAATAATTAGCAGTTATTATGCAGCATCACAGAGCCATTCATCCTCAAGAGACACACTGACACTGCTCACCTGTCTCACGGTTTATCTGCACACTTTCTTACTTGAGTGATAATGTTACATTACAAAAAGTGGCTAGAAAGCTGTGATGCCAGCTCATTCCTGGACCTCATTCTTTAAATAAAAATTAATTTTGAGATATGTATCTATAGAAAAAAAAAAGGTGGGAAAAGTTAAGAAACTATTATAGAGGGCTTGTCTGTTTAATACTCTTCTGCAAGGCGGTGAGACAGACCGCTGATAGCTCTCTGTACACCATACTCTCCCCTTTTCTGCTGGCATTGCTGAGGGTAAAAGTGTGCCCTTAATTTCCCACACAAATGCCACCAGGTGGCTGTATCTGTCAGCTGCAGGTTAGGAGGTGTTTTGCGTGGGGGAGAGCTCTTGGCTGCCAAGGCTGCCACTTTGAAAGGAGTGATGTCTGCACGGCAGACTCCCCTCTGGTAAAGTAATTGTGACTGCAAAGTTAATGGGAACTAGGAGTAATTTGTTTTAAACCACCAGGAACAACGACAGGACAAAAATTGTGACCAAAGCCAAAGAGAAGGACACAAAAATCAGTACCACTGATTTAGAAACTTAGGATGCTCTGGAATTCAGTCCTTCATTGTAATTAACTTTTCTCTGACCTCTGTCCCAGGATTATTTACTTCTGGTATTTTGAACAGTGAAACAGAGCCTTTGTGTGGAATAGGGGCCACTTCAAAATAATGAGGGACAGTCCTCAAATAATTAAATTGAATGACAAATTACAAAGTACACTGGCTGATGGCTATGTGGACACATGTGGCCAAACACCTCCCCCTCTTCCTCTTCAGGGCATCACCCTGAGCTGGGTGATCACGTCATCGAGGTTTGAGGTGTGTAATGTAATGAAAACACACGTGCTTTTGGGCTGTACTGTTGGGCACCCTTCTCCTCCAGCTTACCCAAGATGTGCAAAGTTTAAAGGCAAGGTGATGGAGATTGTCTCGGTGGGTGTGGTGCCACCTCCTGCTGACCCAACCCTGAGCTTTGGGAGCATCCCAACCCCATCCCTGCTGAAAAAAGCTGCTCCTTGGGCACAGCAGGGGGAAATTGGGTCTGTCTCAAACAGGGAGGCATGCCCTACACATCTGGCCCAAGTACTAGCCCCAAAGAGCCTTGAAAGGGAGGGAAGAATTTTCCTTGGCCAGCTTTGCCGCCTCTGCCATGTCAGAACTGACCTGTGCTCTGGCCAGGACACTCACAGGGCCTCTGGGAAAAGCAGAATCATCTTCCATGCAACTTCACCTCCTTTTTGATGACCCTCTCTGCTGCAGAGAGAAATTTCCTTGGCTGCTATGTAGATGGTGTTATATATAGCCCAAAAGCTTATTGCCTGTATGTATATGGACACCTATTGTGTAGCAGAAACAGTGGAAGATAATTAATCCTGGAGCCCCAGTTCCCTCACAAAAATTCAATAAAGAGTTTTCCTTGCTGTTTTCAGGTAAGAGAAGAGAGGACAATCTTCATTACGACTGACAGTCCCCTTCCCTGGAGCAGAAAGGTTTTCCTTTACATCTAGCGGAGAAAATACAGTGTTTTGCACCTGCCCGATGCTGTTGCTATGGCAATTGAACTTCGCACTTATATCGGAGACAGCAAAACCCTGGGGAGTATGTACAGAGCAAACATAGCAGTGAGAGGGCTCTGCTGGGGGCTGCTGGGCATCTTGGGACTTTGCCTCACTTTTCCCCATCCAAAAGATAGGTAATTTAACTTTTTAAACAATTTTGGAATGAACTTCAGTTGAGCAAATTATGCTGGTTTGGAATCTTGCCAGTGGGTTGTGTTTGGGCTGCTTGCCCATGTTTCTGGGTGTATGGTTCTGGGGCACCATGCCCCAAAGGCACTGAGCATCCCTTTAGGGCCCCCCCCAGCCCAGGTAGCCCTGATGCCTTGTGCTGCAGCAGGACTGCCCCTCTTTGCAGCCTGTCCCCTCTCATGGCCAGAGTGTGTGGATCATGGTTAGGCAGCTGCAGGATTTTTGAAGCACTCACCCTTTCCCTGAATTCCTTTACTGGTGCCTAAATCTTCCCTAGGTACCCTTGTAGGTGGTTCTAATCCACCCCAAAGAGTCCAGGGCCCATGCGACTGGCAGTGCAGTAAGATGCAGGCAGTCTACCCCCACTACTTCGCTTCCCAAACATCCCAAGCAAATGCGTGTTTTGGCTGAGGACTTCCACGCCAGATTTAATTCCAGAATGACTTTCCATTGTTCAAACACAATTAAGAAACCAGGGAGTGTGTGTGGTGTAATGAGCACCCAGAGCTCCTTCTTGGCTCAGCTACTACTTTGTTATGAGAGCACCGCACACAAGAGTATGACAGATTGACCTTAATCAGTGATCGGTGCCCCAGCTTGCCACACATTGCATGCATCAAGAAGGAGAGATTTGCCCTGGAGAGAAATCCCTGTTTATCAGTGTATTTCTAGAAACAAGAGAGGGCTATCATGTGGTGAGCGGGGTGAGTGCTGTGCACTCAGTGGAAGAAAGGAAATTTAGTTGTATAAAGTGTTATTCCTATTAAAAGGTAATTTTATATGGAAAATAAACCACCAAAGCTCGGAGAAATGTTATAGGTGAGACATTTCATTAGGAGAGGATGACCAACTGAAATTAAATACTAATCAAGCAAGCTCTGAAGCAGCATGCTGCAATCTTTAGCCTCTAGGACCTTGAAGAACTGGTTTTCTAACCATTTCTAGTTCAGGAAATAAAAAATAGATGATAGGAAAAAGTCTTCTGCTTTAAACTACTTAACTTGGCTAGCCTCTAATTACCTTGGATGAGAGTCATCCTGATGTCAGTGTCTACGTCTCATTTAGCACGTTTATTTCAGCTACTTTTTTCAGGTTCCCTTTGTAATTAGTGGAGAGACATAGCTGTTCCTCTCATCTCAAGGCCGACATCTAACCTTGGTCTGACAAATCTGACCAGTGCCTGTTCCCCTCCCTGTTTCCCAGGTGGAGCTGGTGCCACAAGTGGGTATGGGGACGGTCTGAACTGGGCATTTCTAAGTTTAGACGCAACAGGTCAGACCCTCCAGGCCAGCAGAGAAGCAGTGTGGCAGATAGGCAGACAAGGCTGAAACCCGGCAGGAATCACCATGTTTTCCTGAATGGACATCGGGCTTGAATTCTTGTGGTAACATAGCATGAGATAAACAAAAGCAATAAGGGGGATCAGAGGGTGCTGAGCTACACAGGAGAAAATGTTCCTTTGGTTCTTTTCCTGCCGTGTTGGTCCTGCCTAGTAACACAGTCCTCCATTGCACACCATCTCTTTCTGTGGGTCTCCACAAAAAAATCCTTCTAGTCTCTCATGGAGAGTGTCACAGAGCAAGTAATAAACTGGTCTGACTGTGTAATTATAACACAATGAATCCCTCAAATGTCAGGAAGAAGGTAACATGCACAATGGCTTTAAGAAGAGTCTTCCCTACTCCTCCTTAGTTCTGTATTTCTATCAAGCAGGCCAGACAGAGAATTTGAACTAGTTTCCACGATATGCCCCAAGAGCAGGGTTGAACTAGAGGTAAGTCTTAATAAAGGAGCAGTCAAGAGTCTGGCTCCTAAGGGACCTCGGTGGGACTGGCACTTGTGAACCTTTGGTGCCCTGACATCAGTACACGCAGCAGGTGAGGACAGAGAGGTGGACTTCATCACCACTGCGTGTTGAGGGAGACAGACAGGCCAGTGAGGTATGTGCAAGTGCATTGAGAGAGGGACATGGATTTTTAAAAAAACATTTGACCCCCTCTACCCCTCCCCCCGAGGTAAGTGTGGCTTACACTTCACCTTCCATCCATACACCGGTTTCCCTTCAAAATGAACATATTGTACTCTGCAGAGGCGGACAATTTGCTGAATTTCATTTCACTCCTTCAATCTGCTTAATGAATAACAATGAGTTTGAAGGTTGCACTGGATTCTAGCACTGAGCTGAAATTTGCATTAACAGGCTTTCAGACCTCCCTTGATTTTGGTTCTGCCTGGACTGCCTGCCTCTTGCCTGTCCTTGCATGGTTAAATTCTATGCCACCAAACTAAACCAGCTCCTTCATTTTTCCCTAAAAGGCATGAACAAATAGTCCAACAGGATATTTTTCGAAGAGATTTATAACACTGAAAGTTACTGCATGGACAGATTTCACTCTTCTGGTAGTTAATATGACTCATTTCTGAATTGGATAATTGCTATATGGCGGTGAATTCATCACTTCAAAACAAAAAGAGATGTGGGTGTGTTTATGTGTGTGTGCAGGGCATTAATGTGTACCAGTTATCAAAAAAGAGTATATCTTCAGCCTACTACTGGCTTTGACTCCTTTCCAAATTGAAGTGGAGACTCTCTGTTCTACAAATAGTTGAGGAAGCACTTAAAGCCCAGTCAAACATTGGTGGTCTTTTGGAGCCTGTCCACCATTCATCCTGGACAGGTGAGTTATGTTAACACTGGCCAGGAAACGGTAAAGGCCCCTGCAGAAAGAACCCAAATGCACATGGCTAGATGCACGACTAGAGCAAAGACGTGATGTTTGCAATGGAAAAGCCCACACTCTGGCAAGGCAAGTTGTGGTCATCCAGGCTGAATCTGCAGTGAAGACATATGATCAGGGTAAAGGTGGAAACGGATTCTAAAATAATCCTTTCGCCCTCATAAGTGATTCTTATGATTTCTGGTTATCCTGTCATTTAAATAATTTGATAAGTAAAAATACAAGTATTCATAAAATCTTTTCATTTATAGATTCTAGCAAATAGAAGTTTAGAACTAAATTCTCGAACAAGTCAGGACCAGGCTGCTTTAGACTTTTGCAATGGCATGGACTGGCTACGAGACCAACTTAACCACGCATAAGGTGAACACAGAATGGAAGACTTCTGTCCCGGGCATTTTCCATGGGGTGCGAGAAATGGGAATGTCTGAAGATTATGGGGTTGCTAGCCCACCTTCGCTGAAGACCCAAGCTTCTCCTAAGAGTTAATCTAAATCCTACAAACCACAAATGGATCCCCCTGAACCCAAGTCCTTCAGAGACAAAATCAAATTTCTTGAGTCTTTCTCATGTCCCAGAGAGACCATAGAATTGGAAATTTTCAAAACTAGTCTGGACAAGACCTTGAGACAATACAATATTTTGACAAGACAATATTTTGAAGTTAACCTTGTTTGGAGCAGCAGTTTGGACTAGATGACCTCTAGAATTCCCCTTCAAGCTGAATTTCCCAGTTCATCCATCTTTCTCTGCTGGGGATTCTCCCCAGACAACTTCCGTCTTTCCTGAAACACGGTGTACATACTCAGACATTGAACTACAGCTGGGTTTTGAACAAAAGTTATTTTGGATGTTTTATAATCCTGTTCATACATCTCAGTATTATCTTCATATAACAGTTTGAACTCAGGTTCAGTCTATGATGGATGCATTGCAACCCTTACATCCTTTCCTGCACAACTCCTACTGAATTTTTCCCCACCCAGTAGGTCTCTAGTTGATTATTTTTGTATACCTAAACTAACTTGCATTTATCTCACTGAGTTTTGTGCTATTTTTTCAGCCTACATCTCCTGTTTGTGGAGATAATTTTGAATTCTAACCCTGTCTTTTGATGTAGTTTCACATCAAAGTCCCCTCAAAGCTTGGTATTTACAGATTAAATAACCAGGAGGTTATTAAACACTTCCTGATCTCTCTCTCTGTTGCACCTAAGTCTTACAAATAGGCCACAGAGGAAACATGAAAGACCAAAGGAAGATATTCTTTTGCTATTGGATACTACTTCTGAGCTGCATTTTCACTGAGAAAAACAAAATCCTCGGTTATGTCCAATCCCCAAACAAAGGCAGTGTCATGCTCCAGATCATGAGGCGGTTGAAATGTTACCAGGGTGAAGGGTCACATCCTGAACCAAGCCAGCTAACACGCCTGAGGGACACATCCCCTGGCTGAAGGGCATGGTGCGGAAGGAGCGACATGCCTGCAGGGGGATTAGCCTGGCACTTGCAGCACGGTGCTGAGAAGCGTGCATTAACATCTTCTGTCGAGCTGCTGCCTTCCTTCAGAGAGTCATGCTGCCTACCTTCTCACGCTGAAGGGTGTCTTGGCCCTCGCTGTGTCTCAGGCCCATGGTTTATAGGCCTATTGTTTTTATTTCACCCACGCAGAAGAGCCTGTGCACAGCTTTTTCATATTAACCAATGTGTGGTTCACAATCATAGGGGCCCTCTGTGCGAAGTCCCATTTTGACTGCTCTTCTTATGCTTCTAAAAGCAGCCTTGATCTCCCTGTTTTTCGTATATTATAGAGCTCCCAAGACTATACAGCATATTTATTAAGTGAACGGAATTTGTTCTGCACTGATAGCATTCTCTGGGAATGTAGCTCTGAAGTGAAATGCTTTTGCCATGCACAGATGTCAAGCCCCATAAGGCTACCATGAGCCAGACGTGCAAATGTCACCAGTCTGTTAAATGGGGGGTTGAGGGAAGCTTACATGATTATCTCCAATTAGCTGGAAATGTGAGAAGTATTTCTTTATAAAGAACTTTCAGACTTTTAATCACCTCTCTTTGTCGGCTCCAGCTTTTCCCAACTAAATGGCTGGGCATAATCATAGAATGACAGAATACCAGGTTGGAAGGGACCTCAAGGATCATCTGGTCCAACCTTTCTTGGCAAAAACATGGTCTAGACAAAATGGCCCAGCACCCTGTCCAGCTGAATTTTAAAAGTGTCCAGTGTTGGGGAATCCACCACTTCCCTGGGGGAGATTATTTCAATGGCTGATGTGTTCTCATTGTGAAAAATTTTCCTCTTGAAATGGGGCACAAAGTCCTGAAAGCAGATCTGTAACCTTAGCTTTGCAAGGACCCAAGGGCTGGACCACCTCTGCACAAAGCACTCCTTTGGAGAATACAAATAAATCTGCCATAAACTGGCATTGTGTAAGTGACTATAGACAGTTTCTGTCTATGAAGTCAGCTCATCACCATGTGGGGTGACGGCTCAGGAAGTAGCAGTTCGCTTCCAGGATCATACTACTGGCCCTGAGCTGATTCCCTCACTACTGGTTAGAGATTTCTGCATCAAACTCCCAGTTTCAAGAAACTTCTTTGTTGCAGTCCCATGTAAATTCATGAAATTATCTTTCACAGTTGCAGCACAAAAAGGAGTTGCTGGACATGGGATAGACTGTTGCGGAGAGCAGAATGGGTATTTCTGCCCCTTGGTGTTGCTTCTTTATAAGCCAGATAAGCTATCTGTGGATAAAGGAAACCTAAGTGGACAAAGAATGTTTTGTAATTAAACAATTAAATTAAATTGAAAATATTGCCTACGGTACTTTGGTCCCAGTAGCAGAGTGCCTATTCTCTTGCTATTTTCTCCTTCTTTGAGAGGTGGACAGGAGGAAAGGCTAGGGAAGCGGTTTCTCCCAACAGACCCTATCGGCAGAGGTCTGAAAGGGCAGCTCACATCAGAGGAGGTCCTGGTGTAGATTCAGAGCCAACTTTTCCTCTGGAGCAATGGACCTCCTGCTTTCCCCTGTGTCCTGTCTTCCCTCTGATCCGCTGCCAGGCTGTAGCTCTTCCAGCTACGGTCTTCCACTAAGCTCATTCCACTAAAAAATAACAGTCAGATCATTCCCGTTCTCACAGACTCTGTTGTATTAGTAGCAATAGGCCGAATTTCAAGTATATCTGTGTAATTGAAAGACATATAACTCCTACTTCTGCATTAGCTCAGTTCACTGTAGAAATCCAGTTTGTATATCCAAGTACAGACTTAGATGTTCAAAGAGCAGACCCCACAAAGCCTTTATGTGGAAACTGTGATGCATAAACCTACATGACTAATATCAGGTGTATTTTTTACTCAGAAATCACATGTTTTCTCTCAGAGATAAGAGCTCTTTGAATAACTGATATGGTAGATTTAAGACTTAGTGTTTAAGTGAGGACATGACATGGACAAGTAGAAATTGTGCTTTTCATGGCTGAATCAGCTGCAAGGTTTTCCTGCCTGGCTCTCAGGGTAAGGCCTCTAGAAATTATCTCTGCACTGTTGAACTGGTGTGTACCAAAGCCCGTGTCCATACCTGCACCCTTACTGAGACCTTTTTGGGGAGATTCATCTAACGTGTTCATAATTGCAGGTGTCTTCATCTGAACTAATAAATCTGAGCTCCCTTTTATAATCAATGGAGTGAAACAGGCAATTTTAAGCCGTGACTCATCTGACATATCTTAACATCTACTTTAGGATTAAGTAAATCATGCTCTAGAGCTGTTCTTTTTTTTTACCTTTTTTTTTTTTTTTTTCTCTTGAGGCAGCTAGGAATACTAAATTGGACAGATATATCTACACAGCTCCCTCCCCTTTTTCCCTAGAATACATACAGATCACAAGAGCTCTTCTTAGCCTCTGAACACATCAGCTTAGCTTCAGCTTTTTCGTACACCCAGTTTGTGGTCTGGTCACTGCTTATGATATATTCGCCAGTTAAGTTCTTCAGGAGTGATCCCACAACACTCTCTTCCAACATCCCCCCATCATTCTTTAGACATTTCCTCCCTGTACTGCCAGGGAGCTGAGCAGAACACCAGAGTATCTATCTCCCATGCCTTGCAAATGTCTGCAGCCTGTGAGAAACTTTTGTATTTGCCTAGGTCTGCCTTCTATTCCTACTTTCCTTCTACTTCAATGTTTTCGTGGTGTTCAGATGCCACCTAGTTAGGTAGCAGTTAAGCACAGTCCCATCCTCAAACTGAACAACAAGAATACAGCAAACACTATAGTTTCGGGAGAAGGAGCTGTATTTCAAAGTCACATTCTGCATGAGACTGATCCCAAGTGAGCCCTGCAGACTGCAGGAAGAGCATTCTGGTGGAGAGCTCATTTATTGGCACCTGCAAGAGAGCCCGAGAGAGGCCTGAGTGTGCCATTACTGTTCCCAGCACAAGCTGAGAATCCCATTTTCTTGAACCTCGCTAGAATTTCAAGTATATCTGCAATGCTGATTGCCCATAGATATATTACTTCTGTAATACCATTGCCAAATTCCCCAGCAGGGCCTCAAACTGATGGCTTGCATCACTACATCATTTATCCAGGTACCAGAGGCTAACTGGATTCCAGATAGCAGTAATCCTTCTTTTTTTTGCATTGGTATGGCATTGGGGTGACAGCTGTCTGGGGCAAGCTCATGGTACAGATCCAGAGGATTTTGTTCCCTCCTGCAGAAATTCTGGAGCCAGACTACGACCCCATCGTGATGTGTGAATTTGTTTGCTCCTGAAGAGCTGCTTTGCAGGTGGGGTAAAGAGGTGATCACAGCATGCATCATGCTGTGCAAATATGTGATACCCTCTGCTCTTGGAGATCCCTGAGGACCCCTGCAAGTCCTAAAGTGTTTCTTTCTCCATCAGCCTCTCTGCATGAGGGCTTTCAGCTGCAACTGGGAAGCTGGGTTGTTTCACCCCAATATGAGATGCCTATCTGGGCAGTGCAGAGGGCTGTCGAGCCGTCACTCTAATGTGAGGCAGCAATTCACATCTTTCAGAGCTGCAGAGAGCAGAAGGCAGTATCCATTGCTGCTGTGCCAACTGCTGAGCAAAGAGATCATCCCTCATGCTGAGAAAGGCTCTGCTTTTATATCAACTGCACAAGGGTGCCTGCAGTAGCTCCCTGGACTGCATACCGATCCTACAAACTGGGATGTGGATGGGTCTGTCCTGAGCAATACATTGACTTGGTGTGGATGGAAAAGGGACAATCTCATAGGTTGAGCCATAGAAATGTGCTGACAGACATTCTCTTTTCCCCAAATGACAAAATTAGAAGATTTAGGAAAGCATAGAGTAGGATGCCCCTTCCAAGAGATGTCCAGGGGACTTAGGATCACAAGGTTCATTTACCTGACTGGGATTTTTCACCCTAATATCATGTAGGAGCTTTTGACATCTGACGTGCTTTTCTAATCCTCCAGTCATCTCTCGTATTTGTTACTACTTAGGGTTTTTTTTGTGTGTGTGTGTTTTTTTTTTTTTTTAAAGATGGAAGCAGCTCTGATCTAAAACACTTTTGGAGAAAAGGGAAGAAATAAAAGCAGGGGCACAGATTGCAATCTATTGCTAGTTTCAGAAAAAACAGCAGTTCTATTACTGAAAAGGAATCTGTAGTGCAATATTAAAAGATAAATTTCTTTGAGAAAGAAATTACACTAAGAAGGATGAATATTCTATTGCATATGTGAGATTGGTGTTCATCCAGGAGAAAAAAAGGACCTTTTATAAGGTCATATGAGACATTTTCAGCAGCAGAAAATGTTACCCATTTACATTCCACAGTTTTTTCTTCTTTTAAATATTTTCTAGTGCAGAGAATGGTTTCAGGCTAAGAGAACTCATTCACTAGAATTACTTTTCTCTTTGGTTTGCACACTGTGTATAGGCAAAGGTGTAGTTCTGCTATCTGCTAAATCTGGGTAGTATTTAACGACAAAAGCAGCCCAGCTGAAACAAATAGTCCCTTTTGTGGAGGACGAGATAATTCAGTGAAAAAGGAGCAGAGCTCTAACAAAAGGCTCAGTCCTGAGAGATGCTTAGCAGTCTGGCACTGATACACCATGGCCCCCAGTTTGAAAACTACAGATTTAACTGTGTCTGTACTGTCAAGCACTTAGACACAATTCAAGAGCAAACCACCCCGTATCCTGCAGGATACAGGCCCAAATGAGAAGAAGAAATAACCTGAGTACAGCTTCTGGGATGACAGAGGTTTATGAAATGCTAAGACAGCTGGTGAGGTAAAAAAGTTGACCTCAAGAAATACCCAATTTATGTGCAATTGGTGTGTGAGCCAGACAGTTTTTTAATAGATAATGACTGGTGAGGTACGAACCAGCTGGTATCCTGTTCTTCATCTTTAGATATAGGCTGGAAGCAATTAAAGTTAATCCTATTATACATGCTACATGGAAGATTTGGGAGCCAAAAAAGATTGCTTGGCACTTGCTGTAAATTCTCTTTCTTTTCTTTTTTTTTGGGGGAGAGTCAGGATATTCCTTGTCTTCTTTTAAACATTAACACCCTAAAGTTTTCATGTTCTTGCAGATTCTGGAATTTTTCTTTCAGACTTCAGTGTATTAGACGCTATGTCTTGAATTCCCTGCCAGATTTGAAAATGACAACAACAACAACAATGATATCTGAAATCCAATAGTTTATTTTTTCAAGGATACTTCTCACTCTCTATTTCTGGAACTTTTAAATTATCTGATTTTTTAAATTAATTCCTATGTCGGTAAAACCGGAATGATAACCACAAAGAATTATAAGACTACCCCATAACCACAGAAGTCTATCTGAATTTCTCAAGTTCATTGGCCATTTTAGTAAGCTGCTTTCAGTGACCTTTGAGTACTTACTGCTTTGCGAACATTAAAAAATGACCATTTTGGATCAGACCTTTGTGGACAGCAATTATTCCCCAAGAGTGGCTAATCCTGGATGCCTTGGGAGGAGGACCAGAGTATATCAGACATTGTATCTGATCTTCAGCCGCTCAGAGAAGAGTACAGATACATGATATGGATCAGAAGAGATGTACATTTCTCGGTTTCTCTGGGGCAGTGATGCCGGAGAAAAACAGACATGATTGAATCAGAATTTTGTTTCTTGCTACACATCTGTCTGTCAGCCAGTGAGTCATGAGCTGGTCAAAAGCTGGGGGGATGTGGTGGTGGAGCTGCTTTTGAGGCACTGTTTTCCCATGCTTATGATCGACAAAAGCAGCCCGTGATTGTCTCTGTGCATGAGCATGCACAGGGGTGTCCTTCACCCCTTTTACCCCAGGGACCAGGGCAATAGCTCCTGGCCACCTCCATACCTGGCACTGCACATGGAGGAGGACACATAGGCTGCTGAAGCATCATTTTCCTCCTAAACACTGTCAGGCCCTTTTGGGGGAAGGCAGGGGGCACATGGAAATATCCCATGACCTGTGGGCTGCCAGCTGGACCAGTGTGAATAGAGGCTGATAATGCCTCATGAGCACAGACAGAAAGAGGCCATCCTTCCCTCTGTGGAAAACAGCAGAACGCGAATTCTCTTATTTCCTAATAAGGAGATTTTAGAGAGAATTTTAGTTTAGCCAATTTTTGTCACACATTGCTATTTAATTGTTTTCATCTCTTAATTAAGTTCATCTGCCAGGATTTACCCAGAGAATTGTATCTAAGAGCTCTTTTGCTGACTGCAAACACTTGTCTTTGAGAACATTTGTTCCTAAATTTTGGGGTTTGTTCTGTTTGGATTTGTCGAACAGAGTTGTCAAAGGTTTAGGACAGACTTCTAGTTCATTTAAGGAAGGCTTTGAAATACGTTAACTGGCAAAGTTTTAGTTTGGATAATGATATTAGAAGTTCCCACACACCCTTCCCCCTCTAAAAACTGAAAAGCACAACAACAGGTCAGAGGTGAACATAGATTTGCTGAGCTTCATAATAGCTACCTTAGTGAACCTGAACCCAAATTCCATACCTTGAGATTATTCATTGTCTCACAACAGAGTCATCCAAAACTTGGCTTTGTGTGGCTGCAAGGGAAAATTCCACAGCTTTGACATCTCTCTGATTTTGTTGTGCTTACACAGTTAATTTTTAAAAGGCAAAACAGATGCTACTTTGAGAAAATCTATGCAAAGAAATTAAAGGAAAAAAAGATGATTGCTGACTGAACTAGAACAAAAGAAACAGTATACAAAACCAATTTTTTTTTAAAAAAATCATGCACTGCAAATATGTAACAGCTAACATTGCTTTCATCAGAAGAAATATAGAAATAAGAATGGTCCCTTACACCAGTAAATCTTTTTTTCTTTTTTTTTTCAGAAAAGTTTTGAGAAACTGTTTCAGCAACTTTAATTTCAAGTAGTTCCTCTTTTTTAGATTTTGGAAAAGAGAGTCTTCTATGTAAAAAACTACCCAAACTTGGCCCCAAATTATATTTAGTGTTTAAACATATACTGTTGTGAGATATAGCACATGTGCTTCTGCCCTTATATTTTAGTATTCATACTGATTACCTCTCATTTTCTTTTTCCTGGGTCATGAAGAATTATCTGCACCTGTCTGGCTTCAGGAGAACTGCTGTCGTTATTTATAAAATGCCCGCATCTTCCTTACATTTACCTCTACAGATTATAGTTATAGAAAAACCAACATGATGGACAACAAGGCAATTGGTAAAATGCAATTTCTCAGTCCATGTTCTGCAAGGAGCAGCCTGCTCCTGGAACACCGGGTACAAATTTCCATTAAACTCTTCCAAAAAATACATAAATGGTTCCAGACATACGGAGTAGTGAAAGATCTCTAATCCTGAACAGCTGGGAGACAACCCCCTAGCAATCCTAAATAAATCTTCCTCATTTCACAAGGAAAGGTTGCTCACTCACCACGCTGATGTCTTGACGAACCTAACTGGGAAAGTGAGGCTCTCCAACGTTCACCATGTCCATGGAGCAACACAAAGCAGCACAGATTGCTGCATGCGACAGATTATCACATTGTGCTGGAGAAGCCTCTTTACCTCCCTGTGCATCTGTTTAGCCTTATAAATCCTGTGGGAATCATGGACATAAGGACTGTCTATGTATTTGTACAGTGCTTGGTGAAATGGGTTGTCCTTTTTGATGTTAAATGTAGTGGGCAACAGGGTTGGGAGAGAATAAATAAAAGAAGATGCCAGTAGGTTATAGCTAAGGAGGAGCTCAATTCCCATCTGGACATTCCCAGCTAACCCATATGAAGTGAAATGGCTTTTTTGGTGTGTACTTAGATTCCTAGGCAATCAGTCAAGCAAGTGGCCTCACAGTTAAAAACAAAGGGCCAAGTGCAATCCTGCAGTAAGCAGGCATGTTGGCAGCAGGAAAAAAAATAAGAGAAGAGTAATAAGGGAGATGTATCCATTTGCAAGGACTGAATTTGCCCTACAGAATGAAAGGGATTGCTACTCTGTGGCAAATGACACTGTCCTTGTACCTCAAGCAACCACTGTTCCAATAAGTCTCTGAAGAGAACTCCAGAAAATGAAAAAAAGCAAATGTTAGACATGCTGTTTTAAGGAGATTATTTTTCCAATCGATCTTTTGTGTGGAGAAAAACTGATTTTGTCCCATCTCAATTTTTGAGTTTGTTACAAGATTTGCCATTTCTCTAGTCTTCAGTGAACAGAATAATAGTTTGCTTTTTGCTTCACCTTGGAGCTAGACACTGAAGCCTAGAATTATTGCCACCAAACAGATGGGGATATTTCTTGTGAAGATGAAAAAGTAAAGACGTAATAAATGAAGAACATTTGAGAAGAGAAGGCTAAAGCAAGCTCTGCTGCACTATGCTCGACATTAGTATTTTAGCAATGTAGGGGGTTTTACAAACTATTATTTTTTTATGTTTCAACTGCTGCAAAGCCTCTGAAAGGAAGGGTGGATGGCGTTCATTGTTCACCACAAAGGACCTACCTGACATGGGTGCAGTCTGGTCACAAACGTGGACATGCTCCAGAATTTCAGGTCTCCGGCTGCTCTGTCTTGGTCAAAAGGGTGCAGTACTGCCAGCTTTTCTCTGTGGTTTCAGCATCTCCCTTCCTTGGGGGTCTGTCCCTGCTGGGACCGGCTGGTCTGCCCCAGTAACCTTCCTGAGACTGGGAGGGAGCCAGCTCAGGGATCTGGTCTCCATCTTGACTTTCCCCCTTCTCTCTGTACGTTAAGAGATGCTGGTGGGTAATGTCACCAGTGCTTGTGATCAGGGGCTGCAACTGGTGCAAGTGTAGAAAATCAGGATGAGGGGTAGAGAGGTGGACAGCCCATGTAGTATAGCTGCACCAGAGTACTCTGGATATACCCCGGGTGCCTGCTTAGCTGTTCCCACCTAACTTCCTAGCTTGATGTATCATTTATGGAAAGGAATAATCTGTCTCTCTGTGGTGACACAGTCTCTGTTACATAAATTAGCCATTTTTTTGTTCAGTGTCTTTTTGGATGAGCAGAGTCTCAACAGAGAAAACTGAATTAGTTTTGTGTGTGTGGTGGGCTTTTTTTTTTTTTAAGACGAAAGCTTATTTTATTCCTTCAATATCTAGTTAGTTCAAACTTTCCTTTCAAAATTAATTTATGGACAATGTTGTTCACTGAGACCAAATATGAAGAATTTGAGATCCAGCAGAGAGTTTATCATAAAGTCAGAAGCCCGTGAAAGCCTATGTTCCCAATAGAAATGTATAGATTTTAAATCCAGAAAGGGCATTGTGAATGCATAATATGACCTCTTGTATAGCATAATCCATAGACTTTTACTTAAAAATTTTCACCCACCTTAACTAAACCCAATCATTTTGAAAATAGCTGGTCTCACTTCAACTACTCAAGATTTAAAGACGTACCCTGGTATTTGGTTTTTTGTTTTTTTTTTTTTTTTTCTTTTTTTTTTTCCAGTAGGCAATTACTATCACTGTTACAGTAATTTGCCCACTTCCATCATGAGTTTGTCACAACTATAATACACATCTGTCTGCTCTGGAAAAAGTCTTCTCAAATCCGAGCTCTTCTCACAGCCGATCAGCTCATACCTGTAAAGAAATAATTCCCTCCTCTTATCTTGCACGCTACCAAGAAGAGCTCCCTCACGTTTGATGGAAGAGCCAGATTTTACAGTCCTTGAATCATTCTTATAGCTGTGTAGTGGGGTTTATTTTTTTTACTGTTTATCTGGTGTGTCAGCATCTTATTCACTTGCAGAGAAAGTGTTCTTTCCTCTTTTGGTTCAAGTGGTTGAAAAGCATGTAAAGCGTGCTTTGTGGGTCCATCCATCCTTGAGAATACGGATGTTGGCTAGCAGATCTGCTTCATTTCACCAAGGCCTTTTCTATTTTTGCCTGCACAGGAGTAAGTCCTTCAATCTGTGAAAAGTTGAGGTAGATAAATAATAAAGCAAAGACATGCTTTGGGCTATATGCAAGGGAGGGCCTTGCAAGGGAGGACCTTGCATGGTGCATTTTCTTTTCAGACATCTTCATGTCCTCATCTCACAAGTAGGTAAAAGTTGTCATTGGATTTGGAGGGAAGAATTCATGGATTGTTCCACTATATTTTATGGCTTGTATGTCAAATTTAGCTGGAAGAACTTTAAGGGACTCCACATTATCTACCTCTGTTATCAACTTGAAAGCAGCAGAAGACATGGTTTCTTTATGGATGTACATTACTTTTGGCAAATGACAGAGTTGTAGAGCTACTTGCCACAGAATGGATGGGCCCAAACGAAAACACCATTCTCCAGCTAGGAAAAATCAGATCAACTAGCTGATCTGAAATTTGCTATATAAAATTGTTTTGAACAAAACAAGAGATTTAAGCAGCTTCAGATTTTGTGGATATTTGGATCAAATTTGGAATTTGCAGTCAAGGCCTCTCGCTGATGACAAAGAAGGTTGCAGAAGTGTTTGATCATCAGCACAGGCTTATGTGTTATAGTCATGAGAATAAACATTATGTTTCAGAGGATTCCTGTTGCAATGGTGCCGAGAGTCGATTTCTGTGTATACTGTAACTAACCTTTTCTAAAGAGAAAACAGTGGCAGCATTTGTTTGTGTCCATCTATTGAAAAATATCCTGAAAAGAAAAATCCAGCAAAGTGCAAGCACTTGTCGTTCTGTGTTACACCCCACCCCACATTTCCAGATGGTTACACTAGAAAAGCGAATTAGGGAAGGCAGTCCAGGGCCAACGAGCTTGGAGTGAAAAGGAGCAAAAGCAGAGTCCTGTCAGCGCTTTGTGGAAATCAGCAGAAACTTTGAGCAGTCCAGAGTTTTCCTTTTAGTGGTTGATCAAGAGGCATTCTTTACATTATTGTTTTAGCTTTTCTGCTCTCTCACCCTACCTCCATCTCCTTGCTAGCCTCTGAAACAAGTTGCTAGCATGTGGGGAAAGGGTAGCCCCCAGTCATTAGCAGCATTGTCTCTGGGCATAGTTCACCTTTCTGAAGGAACAGGCTTCCTCCAGCTTTTCTTTTGAGACTTCAGTGATAGTTTTTCTTGAGATTGTATGTATCATTTTCTACTGTTAATGAGTGACAACCAAGTGTCATTTAGCTCTACAGCAGCTTTACAGAGTGTCATGTTTTTATACTAGATTGTCATGTTGTTATTGGGGATGAGCTGACTATTACTCCACTAGAAATCTCAGTGACTTCATTTGGACCACTGATAGAGCGGCCCCACTGACAGCTCAGCCTTCTCTTGCTCTCGGTAAGGCAGTTTCTGCAATGAATGAGGACTTTTTGATTTCCAGCATCTCACCCTTGGTAAAACAGCAATGTCACCAAAGCTAGCAGGATGAGGGTTTGAGCTTTTGTTGGAGTGTTAAGCAGGCCATTGTTTCACATTTCCTACTTGATTCCTTTAAAAATTCCATTTGATCTAACTCCACAGCTGGTAGTCCAGAAATAAAGCAATTCCTTGGGGCATGAATGCTATTCAGACAAAATAATACCAATATTTGTCTGCTTTCCCTCCCTGGTATCCAGCATCTTTGCCAGCTCATTTTTTCGCAAAGAGGAAATAACCCATTTCTGGAATTCAGATTTTCCTGACTTCTTGGAAACAGGGAGTATCAAGTGTTCTGAATAACGTTTCCCTTTGAAACCTTCTTAAAATAGTCTTTAAAATATCTGCCACTTTTGAAAGGTTTAAGATCCCTGGGGGTGTAATTCTGCTGACATTGATGGCATCTGCCAACAGAAACTCTGGTTCTGCAATTTCTTCTGTGAGCTGCATTGCCCTTTGCTTGATAAGGAAAGCTGCATGAAGTAGGTCCAAACCCAGCCATGAGTGTCTTTTGCTGTGCTTTTCTCAGGCTGTGCCCAGCATTCAGGCAGATCTGCTGCTGGTCTGACAGGGGTTGCACTACTCTGGTTAGCAGGGTCATCGCTCACAGAGGAGGGAGCGGGCAGTCCTCAAAAACACTGGGTGTGGAAAAAGACAAGTATTTGATCATTTTCCTATGGAACCAGTCCTCCCAAGAAAATGACTATAAATCAAAAAGCAAAGCTCTCTCACATTACCAGAAGAAAGGTAAAAGGCTCATAATTCTTACTGAACAAATCACATGCAAGTGAGTCATTCATAATTGCTTTATAAAAATAGTGAATAAACGCTGTCTTATTCTGTACTTGATTAAGCACGTGTATAACTTTAGTCAAAAGAACCTGTCTTGTGAGCATAAAGTTGAGGGAATAAGGCTCAGCAAGAACAGCACCCTGTGGAAAATATGTATCCCACAGCCAAAAATGTCTTTGGGAGATGCAGGTCTCTTTTTAAGTATATCTGCTGCAGGAAGATTTACTTCTGTGCAGAGAAAGAGCTTGTGCTTGCCTATGGTTCGGTAAATGAAACTGGCTCCCAAGTAAGCACAATAGAGTCAGGGATTTCATCTAGCTAAAAATTAATTTCTTCATACATTTGTTGTTTATCTACCTGGATACTAGATGGGAAAGATGGGTCAATTGTGTTTTCATTTGATTAGTTACATCTTTGCTCATAATAATTTTTTTCTCTCTGATTACAAAATAAACCCAAGCCAAACACTTAGGTACAATACATTAGAAGAGGAAACCCCATGCCATGCTGAAGTTTCACAATCTCATTTTTTTAAGGTAAGTGCTGTCAGTTTTCTGCCAGGGCAGTTCACTATCTCTAAGGCCAAATTCAGTCCAAGGAATAATTTTCTTTTACACACAAACATGTAAAAGTCAACATGAATGTACAGTTTTGCCTTGAAAAATAGTTTCTTTGGCAGGTATTGCCTGAGAGTGCCAAGCAGTCTTCAGTCCACCCACCTACAGCTCTCCTACTGACAGGTGAGCAAATTCAGCACTCCCCCGATCAATATTTCGAGAGGTTGCATGTCAAAAGAAAGCCTCAGGAAGCTCTTGCAAAGTGGAGCATGGGTTGTTAACATGGAGGGTTTAGAAGTCCATAGATGCAGTCCCGATGGGCGCTGCCTCTCAGCCCTGCCTGGGAAAGGCTGAATAGTCTCATATCGCCTCTGTCTCATTGACTTGATGGGTTCTCCCTTCTGGACCCTTGCAGGTGGAGTTCTACCTGATGCATTTATGCACTCCAGCCCTAGTGGGATCCAAACTTCGACATGTAAACTTATGTGCCCACATGCAGGGGCCTCCTGCAAGGGTGGCGGCTCAGCTGCTCTTGTTGGCAATAGAGATCTCCTCAAGGCAGTCTGATGACTGTCCAGCACACCCTAAAAGAGATGCCTACATCTCGTCAGCGCAACTGCTCTTCAGACCTATCATGAAAACACCTAAATTTAGGTGTCTAAATCTGTGACGTATATCCTGCCTGTGGTGGCACTGGTAGCGGGACAGGCTGCTGCCACCACTCCTTCTGCTCCCAGTGCAGGGACACCAGGGCTGTCGCCTCCTACAAGAGCTGGTGCCAGCTCCATGCCCCCCCAGAGGAAGGAGATATTCGAGTCATCCGTGCTCCCATGCTACTGTTTTCTTCCACCTCAAAATGCCTCTGAGTACTTTTCCAAAATACAAATTTGTGAGTCAAGAGGATACTCAAAGCTATTTCTTACAAGTAAGCATGCAGAAAGGTGTGCACACCTTGTCATTGCTCTTAGGATGAGAAGCAAATGATAAGCAAATGCAATATTCAAAATCCTAGGGGTTCTTACATTTAAGGTTATTTAAGGTATTTTTCTGTCAATCCTTTGCTCAAGAACATTAGGCCCAGGGCTAGCTCACCTAGGTGTTGCGGATATCCAAACTGAGTGAACCTCCTGGGCCAGATCTGGTAAAGTAAACTGTTTTTCCAGGCCTGGTAAGTGTATTTAGGACCATGGCAGTATTGGTACCAGGTAGAAATTCAAGTTCCTCACCTGCCACCAGTGCTGTCATAACATCGTCTCGCTAGTTTTCTGGGTGTCCCTTCACTTCTATGCTGTGTCCTAAGAAGATGCGGGCAATCCTCCTCTGCTCTGGAGCTCAAAGAAAACTCCAGCTGCTCTGGCAGTTCCCCTAGAGGTGTCAGACCTGTGGGGACTAATTGGAGAAGTAATTAATTGCGTCTGGTGCCAAGGGAAGTGTTGTGCATGGCAGCCCCCTGGCCATGCTCCTGGAGCACATGCATCCAGCTGAGTGGGATGGAGCTCTTCTCCCTCTTTTCTTCTGCTGACAGGATCAAGCCAGGATCTGGACCTTCTCCTGGCGCTGGGCACATGGCAACTCTGATTAATGCTGTTGTCACCTCCTGTATTGATTCTTTCAGCTTTCTTCATCCCCTTCTCCTGCTTGGCCTACTTCAGGAGATGACTGCTCAGCAAGAAAGCCGCCATCCCTCTCACACCAACAGCATGACCTACTCAGCCGTGGTCTGCTCCACAGAGATGTGTTTTGTACTGGATCTGGGGTTCGGTGAGGTCACGTGCAACGTTTTGCCATGTGTTTTGCCCTAGGGCTAGGCAGGGCTGTTTTATTACTCTGCTGGGCACCCACCCCACATGGCTCATGGGTGCTTCACCCACCATGTGCACCCCAGGTGGTCAGTGCTCACCTCCAGAAATGTTGCTCACTGCTTTCTAAAAATGGCCATTTCCTTAAAGACCATTGACTGAAGAGTAAAGCCCCCATGCCCTTTCTGCAGAGGGTACAACAGGGGTCCATGTCCCTGGTGTGGTGCCATCCAGCTCAGAGAAGTTGCACAAAAGGGGCTGAACACCACCCGTCCACCCCAAATGGCACCCAAAGTGGCGAAGGTCCAGCTGCCTTTGGTTATGTGTGTTACTACAAGGGGGTGCAGCTGTTAACTATTGGGAAATTGTGATACACGTTTGCATGTTGTTAGGTGTCTTTTTTATAAACAGTTCGAGACATGACTCCTGACACTGCCCAAAGATGACAAACGTGGATGGGCAGCTAATGGCCTCGGGAAGAGCTGAGCTGGGCCCAGTGCGCTGCTTCATTCTCCCCTGCCTGGGGGGAAGACATTTCCGCATGTGATCTCCTCTCCGTCCTGGGTCCTGCAGCACAGGCTGGCAGCAGGACTATGGCAGCCCAGGACTCACCCCAACATGTACTTCTGGTGCATGGTAAGCATGGCACACGTGTGTCCTAAGCTGTACTGGGTAACGAGACCGAGTGCGCTAACGAGAGAGCAAAGCCAGGTGTCAACAACAGGCACAGTCTTTGTGTACGTTGTATCCCCACAAGTTTTACCAGTGTATATGTACTCCCCTGTAAAATTATCTTTTTTGCTAGGCCAGAAACAAAAGATAAGTTCTTACAGCAGCCCAAACATGCCCATGTGATTAAAGGTACAACATGGTTCTAGTATAAACTGTGGCCTTAAAGTAAAAGAGTGATTTTTCACCACTGGATGGCAGAATCTTCCTCTGGTCTAACAATACAATATCAGAACAATTTGCTAAAATTAAAACGTAATTGGAACTGTCATAATCAATCCGGTGTCTGATCAAAGTGAAAGGATCTATAGAAAATGGAATTGCAGAGGCAAAAATTATATTTTTTAGAAACTCCTGACTATACCATCTGACCTTTTAAAATCCATCCTGTTCACATGATTTGCAGGGCACTTTTTCTTCTGCAGATTTGTCAGTGTCCCCCAACATTGAGCACCTTGTCAATGCAATGCTTATGTCTACACTGAGTATTTTTTCTCTTTGATACCATATTGCCTCATGTCTAAATGTTTGAATTACAGAAATCACCACACACTTGGGAGATGTGTTTAGAAACATGCTGAAGTTGGCAATATTATAACCTCTTAAAAATACAAATGTAATAGTAGGTACAGGTGCTAAAGCTCAAATAATATAGTGCTTGGGCCAGAAAGCAATATTTTAAAAGAAAAATATGTATTTAATTTCTATCGAGAGGATGTGGTATTTTTAACTCATTGTTGGAACTTTTCAGGAGTTACTTTTAAACAGACAAAAATAAATGTCTAGCTCCACCATTTCTTCTTTTACTTGAAGTATACACTGAGCAGCTTCATGGGACTGTGCTTGAGCAAAAGGAGAAGAAGGAAATGAATTAAGACTTCACCACTGCCAAGTGGGAAGACAGACTTTGTCCTTAACCTCTAAAGGTTTGGCATTAGTTTCTGTCAAACACAGGCTATTAGTTTCTATTAGCAGAGACCCTTCAGTAGTTCTGAGTATTGTTAAGAAGCCAAAACTCTGATTCTTTTCTAAGACCTGATTCCATGTGGCTGTATATCCATATGAAGTGTTGGTGAAGGTTTTCACAGAGGTTTGAGTAACATAAGCATGGTTTTTTTAAGTGTTCAAACAGAAAATTTTCCCCTAAATGATTTATATGCAATACATATAAGAAATTTGCAGACAAGAAATACATACAAGAAATTTGCAGATCGATCAGAAAGGACAAAACCCAAGATGTGACATAAACTAAGTTGTTTCAGTGCATGAAACACCCACTTCTCTATATCTTTGACTTCTGCAGCATTCTGTGGCAATGAGTTCAATGACTTTATTATATAGTTTGTAAGAGTATGTCTTTAGAAATCTTTGTTCATGTTATTTTCACTCCCTCTTTCCATGTCAAGTATGAATGTCTAAGCTCTACCTTTTTGTTGAAGTTATTTTAGCTTAAAAACAACAAAATAGCATAGTAACTGAAATATGCTTTGAGCCACACTCAGCCACAGAATATACAGGTTACTCCAGAAAAAGTAAAAGAGAAAGCAAACAGGGCAGTATGAGTGCAAACAAAACAAAAGCCATGTTGACATCTCCAGAGGGGTGAGGGATGCCACTTGCATTGCAACGAACCAGGGATCTTCCCACGTCTCGGCAGGTGCTGTGCAGGAGTAATATTTCAGCAGGCAGCAGCAGCTCATGCGGGCAAACCCCAGCAAAGGGCTGGAAAGCTGCCTATTCTCCCCCTTCTGGCAATTAACACTTGGTTTAGGATTAAAGAAGGTCTTGATTAAAACGACCCCCGTGGATCACCTAGGATCCGGCCGTACCGCCCCTCTGTGCCGAGCAGCTCTCCAAGTGTATTCTTCAAAGAGCATCTTAACCCTGAAAACTGCAGGCCTGCATTTCCTCTGCACAGTGCTTGTCAAGGCGTGCCAGAGGGTAAGAGGGCCTTGAGAACATCTGGATTATAATTAAACAGGAATTTACAGTAACTAGACCTAAGTGGCTTGAACAACAAATTTACTGCTGATAAAGCCAGAGGAGTTTACCCAGATAATCCTCCGTGTTTTCTTCTGTCCTCAATAAAATGTAGCTTTGTAATTTATATTGCAGGAGCATTGGGAAAGCTTCTTTTTTCACCTGAGGGCTAATTGCAGGTCCAATAAAAGACTTCATCCGCACCATGACATTACCCTCCAGAGTTACTGTTTGCCTGCATGCTGGGCTCAGCGGAGACATGTAGGATCCTAGCTGCCGATTAAGAAATACAAAACCAGATTCAGGGCAAATAAACCATCAGTTACAATATTTTAAAATATCCTATTAAAGGCATAGGAAAAGTACACAAAGCTTTTGCAGCATGGCCTGTAGTTTGCTTTTCTAAAGGCCTCTTCATTGAGCAGAGGCATGTCAGGGTAAATTCGCCAGTCACCTGGACTCAATGTTTGCGTGCCACTGATACTTATCTGGGTAGGACATTGATGTTACACCTGAATTAAATATACCTGGGACTTCTCTCTGGCACCAGGCACACAGGTCTGGGGCCACCCTCGCCATATTGTTCTCTTCCCTTTAGGAAGACGTTCTCTTCCCTTTAGAGACGGCCAGCCTGTGCACTCAGAGTGGCTGCTGGAGGTGGGTTTCCCTGACCACGACCTGACGGCACGTAAGGGTCTCTGCCTCTCTCCCTGTGAGACACTGCAAAGAGCAGATTTGTGCCTCTTCTGTTCCCTGTTTTCCCAGAGAAACCACTGTCTACTCAGTCCTCGGTCTTTTATTTTTCTTTCTTTGGGTGCTCACCTCCCCCAGGGATGATACAGAGTATCATCTACAGAGGTGGGAATTCCTTGAGGTCTCCTCTTACGACTCACAGCTACAATGATATTAATGCCGATATCTTATGCTTGCCACATGCCTGCTGTCTTGCAGTTAGATGTAATTTTTGGTGAACATCAGGCAACATTTTTCCTCCTTTAATGCGTGGGGCACTGCTAATGGAGGGGCTCCCAATGCACCTGCTAACAGAATATGAGACTCTGGGTGGCTCATTATGAAGGCAGGTCTTGTGTTGATGCCACACAGCCCTCACCTGCCCTGTCCTCATCCACCACACTGCAGATTTGCTTTGGTAGAAGCCGATGGACTAATTTGGCATGTCAAACCTTAATGTTGCAAAATCCTTGGGTATATCAACATTTCAAAGCGCAGTCATAAAAACTTCAACGATGGAATGAGTTACAGCAAAATTATGGCTTAACCTGTCATGAAGAGAAGCCTCCAAAAAATTAGTAATCCTGCCTGTGTTCTGCAACGTATGTTTGGCAGAGGTCACATTGGGAAGTCATTGCTAAATGTTGAATAGAAAAAATGGTATACAACTTGGTGCTGATAACCTAATCCTTACCTTTTTCTTGTGCTTTGAACATTCATTTATTTCTCCCATTTGCTGTCTTTTCTTCTGCAAGGTTATCCCTGCTGTATGAATGTCCCTGTGACATGCTGCTGTCTTTCAGTGTTAATGTCACAGACATGGGGCTTCGTCTCACAGCATCCCTGTTCCTGTCTGTAAAACAACCCAGCTAACCTTGGAAGAGAACATGAAAATCCCTCGGTCCTCCCTTTATCAGAGTCACTCAGTCCATTAATGACAGGCTAATTGAAAAGTCTTCACTTATGGCCTAACCCTGCTTAGTAAGGTCAGGATTAAATGTAAGGGTTTCCTTGACCGAGCTCCTCAGGGCTGATTCCTTTCCTCTGGCAAAAGGATTTGTGAGAGGGCATTCAATCTTGATGTCTCAGATGTGGGGAAAAAGTCCCAGTGCTTGTCTCCAACAGCATTTTCCTCCATCAGTTCAAGTCCTCAAGTCCCTTCTAAAGGCTTAAGGGACCCCGGTGTTCTTGTGCCAGCTCTGCGTGGATTCAAACCATCACCTCAGGACAGTAAATTGTCTGGTTTGCCAAGGTGGAAATATGCTTCTTCTTCAGAAAATGGGGTATGATTTGTGAGGGAATTTGGGAATGAATGGGAGGTGCCATCTTTGTGACTCACTCAGGCAAACCAGGCAAAATGCAAAGTAGAGTAAAGATTGTACAGCAGCAACCAGGAATAAATAGGTATCTGTTTAGCATAGCTGTTATCCAGGGAAACAGGGCTAGAGCAAACATATTCAGTGAGAAGTCTCCTTTTTGCCTCATTGCTGGGTGTAAAAATCACTGCTCTAAGCTTGAGCAGGCAGGATTTGACACACAGCAAGAAGTCTGCTGGTGGGGTTGACCAGAATAAATGAGGAGATGCACTCGGGCCAAAGTGGGTTTGTGCCGAGAGAAGCACCTGCAGTTCTTGTGGAAGAAAACTACAGGGAGGTCTCTGCAAATCCAGCTTTTTAATTTTTTATTGTAACAAAATAGAAAACCCGCATGGCAGGAAAGTGAAACTCCCCAGGTCTCCCCAGAAATGGTGGCTCACGCTCTTCCACAGGTTCTTATTCCCTTGATGGTCTTTGGAGGGTAATGAGGTGATCTGTTGAGGACTACTTCAGCTATTAGTCTTCCTGGGAGTGAGTGGTACTGCAGAGAATTAAAGCTCCCAGAAGACAATGGCCATTCCCATGGCCTCAATACATTTTATTTCAGTAAGTGGAAGAACGGCTCCAACAGAACTATTCACCCCCCCCTGCCCCCCATAACTTCCTTCATCACTGCTCTATAAATTAAAGCTTGCAAGGATTTTTCTCCCAAGCAGCCTCTCAGAGCAAGTGCAAAAATCATTAAATGAAAACAAATGTTCAACCCTTCTCTGTTATTTCCCTCCCCAGTTGGCCTGTTAAACAACAACAACAACAAAAAGTTCTAAAACTGAAATGGAAAAAGGTAGGAGTTTCCTGTTTCGCTAACTAAAGAGAAAGGCCAAGCTGAGCCCTGGTGCAAGCAGTGGGACCATCCATCCTTTGCTTGAGACTGACCGAGGAGGAAGAAGCAGTCTTGGAAGTGAGTGCGGGGATGCTGAGTGCCAGGGACTGCTGGTGGACAAGAGGGAACGAAGCATGTGTCTCCTCTTTGGAGCATAGCCCCAGGCCACCTCTGGGTGCAGGCCTGTGTGCGGGCAGTGTGTCCACCAGCAGTTTGAGGAAAAGCTTGAGCTGGCCATTTATTGGCAGTAAATGCACTCAGGGTGGCTCCAGCCGTGGTGAAATGAAGAGAATTACCACAGAGATACGTCGGCCTCACAGAAACACAGTGAGTTCGTTTGCCTCCATGGTGATTAGATGGAGGTGTGAGCAGCAAAACTGCATAAGGGCTTTGGAGAGGGTAAAATGGCCACGTGATGCCAAAGAGAGCTCTGCCACAGTGAAAACATGATGCCATTGAACAAAACACAGGGGAAAACATTTTCCTAGAAACTTTAGGGGGACCTTACTGCTGTCCTCGGATGCCTGAAACAGCGATATTTCTGAACGGTGACTTGCCAGCAGTGTGCTGAAGGGGTTTGGTGGGAACACCAGAGTCCACGTAGCAGTTTTCCTTTGCCCTGGTGTGAACTAACGTCTTCATAACTCTCTGTCAGTGAATTGTATTAGCTGCAGTTCAGAGTAATCAGTCTCTCTCGGGAAGTTACCATTTGACTTTCGCACTTGCCCTTACTAAGTAATACTATAAATCTTTGAATCGTCTGGCTGCCTTTGATCTAGCTGCAAGTCTGTTGAATACTCGGTGACTGGGGTGGAAGAAGGAGAGAGGAAAGTACCTCTTTGCTGTGCTAAAGTCATTCAGAGTGCTGGAAAAAGTGAGATGGATACGGCTCATCTTCCTAACGAAATGAGTTCAGTTTGCATTGTTACAATTTGTGTTATCACACTTCAGAGCTGGGAAGAAATGATCATTTTCTTAAGTGTATGTTATTTGGGAAAGTGAAAAGATATGTTGAGTTGTACCTTAAAATGACTCTTTAGAATAAGATCCTGTCAATAGCAGAACTCACAGACTGTCTGTAAATGGCACTTTGATGCACTATAAAACAAAATATTTGAACAAGACAGATTTGGGGGGCATATAGTATTTGCAAGTGGAGCAGAACGCAGGTAACCAGGTGCTAAAGAAGAGTGTGCTGCACTTCCAGCACAAACCCCCCAAGTCATAAGCTTAAGTGATAGCAATCCAGAAAAACATTTGGACTTCCCAAGGGTGGGGTTTATGTCATTAAGTCAGATCTCGCACAGTCATCTAGAGTCCCTTTAGAGGCTAATGAACAGACTCAGCTCATTGCATGTCTACCAAAATGTGAGGCTGACCTCCTCATTCCTAGGTGCCTGAGTGCTGCTATTTGTGTTGTCCCTTCACACAGGCCAAGGGGCACTTTCCCATCCTTTCCACATTCATTACCTACGTTGCTGTGACGTTGTGAAGTAGGAGGACAAGCCCAAATTCTGTATCAGGCTTAGCACAGGCTGTAAGCAGCATTTATAACAAATATCATCTGGTGGGCAGCTCACTTGTGGTGGATCAGGCATTCCTAAAGGGTATAAGGTGCAGGATAGCAAGATGTGCTGTAAGAGGTGCTTTACTGAGAGGCTACTTGATCTGTTGAAGCTACATCAGCCTTATTACACCACGACAATGGCACAGAGACCTCTTTGCTCTGAAATCTGTTCAGAAAAATGGGAGTGATGGTTGTGCCAAGCAATACATTAAAAAAAAAGGAAAAAAGAGGGGATTATACTCAATATTTGCAAGGCTATCAGCCACGTCCCTCAGCAATCATATCTATTAACATGATTACTATTGATAATGTACCCTTCAGTTACAAGCTTCCTTAATTTGAACATTCATGGCAATCAGGTACCAGATGAAAGGCTTATGATTTTTTTTTTCCTGAATATTACTAGACAAAATTATTGTCAATGATGAGAAATCTTTGAAAAATGCCTTCCTCTGGGAATTTAATTTTGGCATCCTTTTTTTTTTTTTTTTTTTAAATATTTGGTACTCTGTGAATCTCTGCAACAAGAGCAGAAATGAGAGAAAAATGCGTCCTTGAGCACACGTTCGGTGCTCAAATTCAGCTGCAGCACCAGATTTGAATGACACAGCAAAGCAGGACAATCACCTTTTACTCCTGAATGCTCTTGAGGTCAAAAGGGAGAAAATGCACCATTCAGCTATAGAGATTTCCAGTTTTTGAGGCAATCACTTATTTTTTGCTATTATCAGCTACTTGTGCTACTGTATGTTATAAAAAAATGACTCCCCCACCCTTTATATCCTTGTATTGTGCTTGTTTATGCAATTCTGCTGAGGCACTTATGAAACAACCAGAGAAAGTTTGAAACTAAGCTTCCTGTAATGTTACACATAGCTGACATGAGTGAGTGTATGTGTTTATGTGAAATATGTATGTATTTCTCTGGAGATTGCTATAGTCAGACATCCTTGGACACATTTATATATGTCCTAAGTTGAATAGTGTATCTTACTATTAAAAAAGGCAACCCTGGGGGTTTATATATATATATATGTGTATATATATATATATATTTAAAGATATATAAAACCACACACATAAAAATAAATATACTTGCGTGAAAGGGACACAAAGACAATGTTTAATACTGGATTTGAAATTAAATCCCATATCAAGGGCTCTGCTTCACTTACGCAATGCAATGGTGGGATCCTTACCTCAGGCACTTTTACATGGACTGAAACCTTCCGCAACTTAGAAACACTCAGAGGAAGACTGCATGCCCAGGCTTCCCCCAATGTCACAGACTTGTCCATGAAAGTGTGTTATGCAGTGTAGCCTTCTGGCTACCTGCACCTAAAACGTACTTGTACGTAGGTTTATAATTACCCCAAAATGAAGAAGGGTTGTATGCCTTTTGACTAGCTTTTGTCTTTATGGGAAACATTGTTTCCAGCTTAAAATATACTAGGGTTTAGTGGCTTTGGAGTTCTTTTGGGAAGAGGAATGCTTTTGATTTTCAGAAAGGAGGGTTGGCTGGAAAACAAGTTTGTTCTCCATTTTTTGAGGAAAATATCGACATCTTTATTGTGTGCCAGGACACTAACCCCTTCCCATTTTTTGTGAGCAGTAGGGAAAGCATATTTCGTGAAACACACTTTAACAGTCTTTATGCTTTGATGAGTGTAAGATCCAGCACACTGAAAAAAAGTGTTTAGTGAAAACAATGTGCAAGAAAGCCAGGTGCCAGACTACTTAGAGTAGGGCAATGAAAGCTCTTTTCTGTGAGGGTGGTGAGGCACTGGAACAGGTTGCCCAGGGAGGCTGTGGATGCCCCATCCCTGGAAGTGTTCAAGGCCAGGCTGGATGGGACTTTGAGCAACCTGCTCTAGTGGGAGGTGTCCCTGCCCATGGCAGGGGGGTTGCAACTCGATGATCTTTAATGTCCCTTCCAACCTGAACCATTCTATGATTCTATGATTCTCTACTGTAGCAAAATCAGAGGTGTAAGTTACAAAGCATCCCACTTTGCTGTGGGGCTGTGGGGCTGCTCACCCGGATGCAACACAGGATGTCTGGGGAGGGAAAGTGTTGCAACGATGCTTATGAAAAAGTGGAGTAAACTCAAAGAACAGGTGTTGCAGTGCATTTTCTGTCTGCGTGCTTTGGCTAGTTCACTCAGCCATTAGGAAGTGGTCCCCGCTTCCCACGTTTGCAGCAGAGTACTCCCCCAGTGTAAAACAAGCCAGGGGACGCAACCTCCAGCCCAGGCAGCAGGATCAGCTCACCAGCCAGTGCTGGTCTATGAAGATAAAATGCCAGGAGGAGGTTGCATAAGAAATACTAATTCCTGCTAATGACTGAGAGCAGAGGCACGAGCCTCAGTTTGCTTTGATGCATTTTCTTTGGTAGCAAAGCAGGTCATCTTGGATCTGCTCCAGACAGCTTATTCTTGGCTTACAATAGAGTGAATAAATATCACTCCTTGCTTGTAAGTCCAGGTCCAAGCAGGTGACTTTCCCCTGAGGAAGCTCTGTCAACCTCTCTTCGGCTCTACCATGTTCCTGTGATTAGGCTGAGTGCATTATATAGTAATAGCCCTCTTCAGTACTTTGAAACTCTGTATTAGAGCCAGAAAACAGGGGCTCACGTGGCAGTATGGATGGATGGACAGCCTGGGTCTGGTGACAGCAGCAACATCAACAACAGCGGCAGGGTATCATCTCTTGGCAAAGGCTGCAGCAGGCAGAAAACAAGAATAAGTTCAAGGAAGCTTAAAAAACATGTCCCTGGAGGTTGTTGCCACAGTTCAAGTCCTCACGTCTGTAGCCACAGGCCATGTAACCAAGCTGTGGGAGCAATCACCCCCTAAGGGAGCTGTGGCTCACCTGCTGGCCCAGGGCAGCTGCTGCCTTATGCCTGCGCTGGGGGTGCCTGTGCCTCCAAACCTCCCTCCTGCATAAATGACCACAGAAACCATATTAAAACCCAAGTATTTTGCTACTGTACTCTGCATGGGTAAAGCAGGAGAGCTCCTCTTGTAGTGCTATAGTTGTGCCAGTAGGAAAAAGTACTCGTGCTGGAAGTTATTTTTTTTTTTTATTAAAGAAACCCTGAGCTGCTGTTGGAGGGAGGGATGTACAGCAGCAACACTGCTATATTTTGACTCCGGCTTAACTGTGCTGGTCACAGGAAAAGTACATCACATCTCCTGTGTAACCATTAGCTGCACTGGTGAAGCTTTCATGTGTTGGGAACCGGGGGAAAACTGTGAAGAATCATAGAATCACAGAATGGTTTGGATTGGAAGGGACCTTAAAGACCATTGAGTTCCAACCCCCTGCCATGGGCAGGGACACCTCCCACTAGACCAGGTTGCTCAAAGCCCCGTCCAGCCTGGCCTTGAACACTTCCAGGGATGGGGCATCCACAGCCTCCCTGGGCAACCTGTTCCAGTGTCTCACCACCCCCACAGTAAAGAATTTCTTTCTAGTGTCTAATCTAAATCTCCCCACTTTCAATTTAAAACCACTACCCCTCGTCTTATCGCTACTTTCCCTGACAAAGCGTCCCCCCGCCATTTCTCCTGTAGGCCCCCTTTATATAGTGAAAGGCCGCTATATGGTCTCCCCAGAGCCTTCTCTTCTTCGGGCTGAACAACTCCAACTCTCTCAGCATGAGGAGAGGTGCTCCAGCCCTCTGATCATCTTCATGGCCCTCTGCTGGACTCTTTCCAACAGGTCCATGTCCTTCCTGTGCCGAGGGCTCCAAAGCTGGAGGCAGTACTCCAGGTGGGGTCTCACGAGAGCAGAGTAGAGGGGCTGAATCACCTCCCTCGACCTACTGGCCACACTTCTTTTGATGCAGCCCAGGATGCAAGGCTCCCTGTGTGACTACTGTGTGCTTGCACTGCCTGGGCTGGGGCCAAGGAAAGCCATGAAGAAAGAGCTGCTGCCACTGCTCATGGCTGCATGAACTGCACCGCCTGCTACCTGTCACCAGGGCAGCTGCAGCCATTGCGCTCTCGCTTTAATTAGAGCCTCTCATGCACAAACTCCTGGGAGAGTAGTTGCAAAGCTGATTACATTTCGAAATTAGCCCCGTGGAGAAAGAGTGGGCACTTCAGTTCTCCTTTCGTCATTTGTTCCCCTCTTCATGTTAACTGGCAACCTAAAAGAAAAAGTAAGGTAGAAGCAATGTAGAAACCCTGGTCGTATTGAGTGGGTACCTCAGGTCTGCTCTCACTTGCTCAGCCAGCTGAGTGCTGGAGGATGGATATTTGCAGCCCTTCAGGAAACTCCTAGGGCTGAGAACCAATGTACTGGCCACCTGTGCTCGCCCCTCGGGCTGCTTTCTCATGCCTCTTCTTGTCCGCCTTAAAGATTGTGGCACAATGAAAGCTGCAGTGAATGAAAATCTAACAGAGCTTGGTCTGCAAACAGGGCATGCTGGGGAGGTCTGGCTGGTCCCCAGAGCATCCCATGATATTCAGCTCCAGTTTTAATTATTTTTGATCTGCAAGAGCAAGTGTCTTTAGTTTAACCACGTCAAAAGCCTCTGAATTACGTGTACAAACCAACCAGGTACCAAAAGGAATTCCTGCTGGGATTTTACATTAAAGCTTTCTGCTGCTCATTGCTAAAGGCAATCATCTCTCTGGCTTTGCAGGACTTGTAACCTCAAAGCTCAAAAAAAAATCTCTTAGTCATATTTTTGTCCCTGAAAGAGTTCATTACTGAAATCCAGTTTTTTACCTTTTACCAGCAAAATTCTGTGATTTCAGGCTGCAGCTGATAGCCCCTGTACTTCTCTGGACTCAGCCCCTTTCTTCTCCTTTCTTTTGTGTACGTGTTTCTTCCAGTTTACCAGCTCCATCAAATAAATAGATGGCTGTTATGATTATGCTCCATGCTGAGTTAAATGTTACTAACAGTGTTAAAGGATTCCTATAGAACAAAATGCCCCCTAGGTGAAAATACAGTAGTTAAATGCAGAAAATGTGGGTCTCTCCACGCAGTTTAAACACAATTTAAAGCAGCCAGGCTTCAAAAGTGCTTTAGTTGGGCAAACATAATGCATACTTTTGTTGTCAAAATATATCTAGATCAATATTGCTCTTTGAAATCACATGGGGTCTCTGCTGGAAGAGGTCTGTAATGAAAATTACTCTGTCTAAGATTTCACATTGGGCTTTGTTTGCTCTCTAACTCAGGGAGAGGTTAGAGAAATGCTGATGCTGAGGGTACTGGGCTACATCTGAAAGTCCTTCACTTTTCTTTGGTGTTTGCTGGCCCAGGGATATAAGGCAATGGAAGTCAGGCATAGCATTTGCTTCAGGTCCTGCTAAGTCTCAAGACACAGGATTATAAAGTCAAGATGTTACTGAGCCCTAAAAGCAGGTTGGTTTTGAAAATAACATTTATTAATTATGATTTTTTTTCTCTCCTTGGGATACTTACACTTGGTTTTGCGGTACCACGATATCAACTTTTCAGAAAGTAAAAATGGAAGGAAGAGTTTAACAGTGCTTTAACACTGTAAACTTTTAAGATCTCTCACTTTTTGCGGGGGAAGGGTTCTTCTGACAGATGTGCATGGTTTGCAAAAATCTAGTAGGAACATGTGGATATTGGAAGAAAAACATGCCATTTCTAACTGTTAATGTCCCATCTGCCTCCCTAAGACTCCAGCCCTCTGCAGTTTCTTATCTTGTCTGAGTCTTGATGTGGCTTTTTATATTATTGCCCCTGCAGGGATGAAAACAAGACCCACTGATAAATAACTGCATGTACCACAAAAGTGCAGTTTCTGGATCAGCCTCCCCATCTGTGCCTTGGGCCAAGGGCCAGGTGCTGGGAGATGGGACAATTCCCTGAAAGGCTCTGATTTATTGGGCTTCTATACACCTGTGCGCAAGTGGTTGCAGAACTTCCTTGCCATGGTGATGCCAAGTGCACACGTTGTCAAATAATTTGAAGGATGGATAATTAATAACTTCCTAACTGTGTTTTTAAGGGAAGTGCATATGTTTCGCAACGCCTGCTAACAAGCTGTAGAGGAGTAGCGTGGAAATCGGCATCCCCCTGCCCCCGCTGAGCCTAGCAAATGCTATTCAGAGCAGTTTGTTTTAATTTTAGTGGAGAGAATTGCTTTAAATCTTATACTCTCTATGGTATTATGAAACGTATGCCCTGAAAGGCATGTTATTTAATCTGTTTTCTTGTTTGTGTACAATTTAATGCAAAAGGCAAAAAACAAAAAAAAAAAGGAAAAAAGGAAATGCAGAGTTTTTCTACTGTCCTCTTCTTAGCTTTTTGAGGAGGGTTGAGATGTGAAAGCAAGGGACATGGTATTGCTTCTGCGGTGGAGTTGGCAATGGGGGGATGCACGTGGGATGAACAGGGATGAAATGTGAAGGTTGAGGAGCTGAGCTCTGCCCGGCTCTGTGTGCAGAAGGGGAATTTGTGCTGCCAGTTAACATAAACAACAAAGGGGTTGTGCTTTTTGGTATTTCACAAGCACTCCAGCCATTTCAGGGTATGGCAATAACCTTACAGGGAAACTGCTACCTGGTACCACTACCAGCAGCAATATGGTTAGAGGTGAGTCTCCTCACACCTGAGTGATGGGCTCAGTCCAAATACTCAACCAGAAAGTTGCAAAACTTGGAAAAAAATCTGCCTTTTCAGCTCAAACTAAAGCACAGGATTGTTTCTATTCCTAACCTACCTGCAGAATAAATGGCTCAATAAGCCCTTTCGGTACTGCTTTGAGAGAAGAAATCCAGGGCGATTTCTGTCAGCCAAAGAGGATCATTTTGGGGGGGTGAGATGCTGGTCTACAGAAAGCATGGCTTCCATTCTTGGTTCAGCTGCAGGCTTTCTGCCCAGCGTATGAGTGTATGGCTTCTGGCCTCCAGCTGTACTTCTCCCACAGGTTGAACAGGGACCATTGCAGCTGCACAGTGCGCTGGGGAACACCCTCAGCCCCTGAGTTCAGACGTGGCTGCTGAAACACTGCTGGGGTGATGTTGTGGGTTTTAAAAAACCCTTCTCTCAGGATGGGCAGCTCCATTTTTACCACCTTTCACCAGCAAAAAGAGAATGATTCCCAGAACAGCTCTGATGGAACCCCAAGTAATTCCTGAGAGGCAGCTCTGCCTGGGGGCACCGGGGTCTGTGCTCTCACTGGAGCAGGTATGGGTGGGTGCCTCAGGAAAGCCAAAGCCCTTGGAAAGCTTGTGGTGGTGCAACTAGGCACGGGTCCAGGCCCTTGGACATTGTTGGTCACTGCAGGACTTTCCCTTGGGTGTAGAGCAGACAACCTCCCAGGTTTCCTAATGCAGGCCGTGCTTTTGCACTCAGACAATCTGGTGCATCCCCTGTCCTTCCAGGATTCCCAAATCCCTGACATATCTCAGGCTGCCACTCACGTGGAAAAAAAGCAATACAATGTGATACTCAACTAGTGTAGGTGTTTCTTTGAGGCAGTTCAGATTCAGGAGAAGGGGAGGAAAGAAACTTAGTCTGGACATGGGAGTCCCAGCTCCCCTCACCCGGCAGCTGCCTGGCATGGGCGCAGACCCTGCCCCTTCCCCAGGAAGGAGAATTTTTTAGTGAGGTTTCTCCAAGGCTGTGCAGTTCCTCTGCTGATACAGCTCATGGTGATTTTGCAGGGGCCAAAGACAACGAGCTTTGTCTCCCTCCCACAGCCCTGGAGCTGCATCTGGCTCCCCTTGGGATGGGAGCACTTATCAGCCCATCCGGGCATCCCACCCTCCAGCAAGGGGAATTCCTGGCTGTATTGTGTCACTAGCATACTGTAAAAAAAAAAAAGAAAAAAAAAAGAAAAAAGCAGTGTTTCCTACAGATTTCCCCGGCTGCATGACGTAGTTGTGATCAAAATACCTGAGGCAGCATTTTCAGAGCTTCCAATAAGCACGTGGACTAATTAAAGGATTTTTCTTGGCACAAATGACCCTCCTCTGGTGGTGGTTGAAGGAAATAAGACAAACCCAGACATCAGGAGCAGCAGACATTAGGAGGCTTCAGCTAGAGCGTCCTAAATCCATTATTGGTTGTCACTAGGATGATCCACCTGCCACAAGTGACCATACTCTGAAAAGCCCTTCTTGTCAAAATTACCGATAGCAAAATACTTATTTAATCTTCTCGTCATCAGGCAATGCTGATTTTCATCATGATGGCAGGGCATCCCCAAATAGTGACGCTTCCCAGGAGGATATGAAGTGCATAAGAGTAATGACAGCTCTGGTGAGGGAATGCAAAAAAGATCCCAAATTTTAAGTAAATATTCCCTGGGAGGTGCAGAGTGCTGCCCAGAGGGATGGGAATTTCCCTGTGGAGCAAGGCTTGGACTCCAGCATCCTAACGTGAGAGAACAGAATAAAACAGAGCCCCAACTTTTTGAGAGCATGAAGAAGGACCCACTCCTCAGGCAGAGGTTTTCCTTCAGTAACTGAGTCTGAGAACAGATGCAAAACAAAACAAAAAAGGGAAAAAGAAGGGGACGGCCAGACTGAAAAGCGGTATGGGGGCAGGCTGCATTGCAGTCACGCACAGCCATGTTCCGGGTTCTCGATCTACATCCTGGGTGTTTAATGGCCAGTAACTCCAGAAGTACCTCAGCTAGAAAACAGTAATAATGATGATAAAAAAGCACAGAAATGAGCTAATGCCTTCCTAAATCAATACAGCTGACAGCAATCAAATTATGGGAAAGAGAAAGTACTTGATTTTGCCTTAATTGTTTCTCAATATTTTTTAGGGAAGCAAATGCTTTAAAAACTTGATGTTCTTTTTCTGAGTTGATGAATAAATAAAAAGAAACCTGTCTTGTTCCTAGACAAACAGGCTGCCTTCCCGAATTAATCAATGCACTTGAGGAGAAGCAAAGTAAAGTGCTGGTAGTTTAATGACTAAAGCCACACAACTTTTTTTGAATTGTGGAAGAAACTTATGGAGTGTCCCCATGTGAGGCAGCCTGTGGAGTAACAGGAAAATGAAGGGTTGAGCTTTTCCCAGCTAGTGTTAGCCTTAGCATCATCGTTTAAGTGATGTCCTTTCTCAGGTTGGTGGAAAGGGATGGTTGTGAAAACAGGGCTGTAAAAAGAGGTGGGGGTGAGTGTCTGGAGCTGCCTGTCTCTGCAGATGTTGAGCATAAAAACCTCAATTTTAGGGTAGTCTCAATCTGCATGTGTAGTCCAGCATTTTTTTTTTTTTGGTGTGCTAAATCCCAAGGTGACGGTCAGTGGTAGGTCCAGGATCTGCTTTGATACCAACCTTGTCACCTCTTGGAGCAAACACGTGTGGAGGACACAAGAAGGGGTCCGTGGTGGGTACTTCCTGGAGGGGAACTTCTGCCTGAAGAGGTGGTTGAGGTTTTTTGGTGGTGGGGTGGGAGGTGGCATGAGAGCCAGGAGAGATGTTCTGTGCCTGCTGGGTTTCATTTCACAGTTTGAAAGGCATTTGTCAGTTGATTTTCCTCCCGGGCCAATGGCTGAAATCCTGGTAGTCTGATAGATGATCAGTTCAGTCTGTAATTCTTACATGGCCCTTGAGGCAATTTGCTCAGGCCTGCAAATACAAGATATAGCCACACTTGGTGCCAAAATGAGATGTCAAGTTGCTCTGCCCTTTTGAGTGAGATGAGAAATACGCCTCAGACATTATCACATTCATCTTGGAGGCCTGCCCGCAAATCCCCTGGGTTTTTCCACGAGGGAATAAACCTGACGGCTGTGCATTGAGCAGACTCTCAAACACTGGCATGCCCAGCTCCTCTGCACATAGGCATTTATCTGTGCAGCAGGAATTTGCATGGGGAATCTGGCAGCTGCCTCTGCACGGGTGATTTCCCATCCCTGCCAGCAGCCCATTGAGCCCATGGCATTGTCTGTGGCGCATCTTGTGCCCTGCCAGGTTCTGGTGCATCCTACTGCACCCCCCTGCACCCTGCCACATCCCACTGCATCCCCCTTCTCTGTCACTGAAGGAGAGCTCGTTTACTCTTTCCAGCTGTGCTGGTCCAGGGGAAAGATACTGCCTTCCTGACCAGCCTTCCCTGGCTCGTATAGAGATGGCAGCACGTGGTTTATTCAGTTTATGCCCTTTGTCTGAATATATGCCACTGAGGTAATTTAGGCCAGGGAAACGGCTTGCTCCCCAGCCAGTCTATAAACACATCTCCATTTTGGTTGCAAAGGACCGGAGAGAGGGATGCTGAATGCCAACATTTATGGAGCCATGCGTATTCTCAAGGAGAGGAAAAGACAGAAAACACCTGATTAAATGTAAGCAGCACCACGGCAAGCAGAGCAAGTTGCCACTCCCATCACCCATGCAGCAAGGTCTGCAGCCTGGCAGGGCTTCAGGGATGGCCTCTCTGGGACCCCTGGGCAGCCCTGTGCCCAGGGACACCCTCTCCTCTGGCTGTGCCCCACGGTGTGGCACGGGCAAGCGGGGGCTGCATTTCATCGCTCTGCTCGTGCAAAACCACTTCATCAGCCGGGCTGCTCTTCCTGCTGTGGCTTGCAGCTCTGTGTTAGACTGGGTGGTTCATTTTTTATTAGTTAATTAACCCGGCCCCAGCCTGTGGTTTTGCCATCGTGACCTGTTATGGCGACTGCTTGGTCCTTGATTCTGTGGTTTCGCCCACCTGCTCTTGTCATAGAATCATAGAATGGTCCAGGCCGGAAGGGACCTCCAAAGGTCATCTAGTCCGACCTCCCTGCAGTCAGCAGGGACACCCCCAACTAGACAAGGTTGCTCAGGGCCTCATCGAGCCTCACCTTGAATATCTCAAGGGAAGGGGCCTCAACCACCTCCCTGGGCAACCTGTTCCAGTGTTCCACCACCCTCATAGTAAAGAACTTTTTCCTAATGTCTAATCTAAATCTGCTCTTCTCCAGCTTAAAGCCATTGTCCCTCGTCCCGTCATTGCTGGCCTTTGTAAACAGACCCTCCCCAGCCTTCCTGTAGGCCCCCTTCAGATACTGGAAGGCTGCTATTAGGTCTCCTCGGAGCCTCCTCTTCTCCAGGCTGAACAACCCCAGCTCCCTCAGCCTGTCCTCGTAGCAGAGGTGCTTCAACCCCCTGATCATTTTAGTGGCCCTCCTCTGGACCCTCTCTATCAGGTCCATGGCCTTCCTATATTGAGGGCTCCAGACCTGCACACAGTACTCCAGGTGAGGTCTCACCAGAGCAAAGTGGCAGAATCACCTCTCTGGATCTGCTGGCAACGCATCTTTTGATGCAGCCCAGGATGTGATTGGCCTTCTGGGCTGCAAGTGGACACTGCCTGCTCATGTCCAGGTTCTCGTCCATCAGCACCCCCAAGTCCCTTTCCTCAGGGCTGCTTTCTAATACCTCATCCCCCAGTCTGTATTGATAGCGAGGATTGTTCTGGCCCAGGTGCAGAACCCTGCACTTGCTCTTGTTGAACCTCGTGAGGTTCACCTGGGCCCACCTCTCCAGCCTGTCCAGGTCCCTCTGGATGGCATCCCACCCCTCTGGTGTATCAACAACACCACACAGCTTGGTGTCATCTGCAAACTTGGTGATAGTGCACTCAATCCCTCTGTCTATATCGTTGATAAAAATATTAAACAGTACCGGTCCCAGCACGGACCCTTGAGGGACACCACTTGTCACTGCTCTCCATCTGGACTTCAAGCCGTTGTCCTGGAGCTCCCAGGGCGAGCACCTCTGAAATACGGAATAGCTTAACTTCTGACCAATTTTATTTAAATCTCACAGTAGGCACATACACACACACAAGCACACACACATGCATCTTTTTGATTTTGTAACACTAGAGATAAAATTAATACCCTCCACTATTATTCTTTCCCTGCTGGCTTACGTGTTGTTTCTTTCTTGGCTCTAAGGCCTGGCTGCTTACCCTGAACTGCCTGGGAAAAGCTCTAGAAAAGACCGTCCCTGCATGGGAAACTGTTAATCACAGGAGGGAGGGAGCGGACAAGTTTGCCTTGGTTTGTTCTGGAGGTTTGTCACAGCCTGACACACGCGAGCACCCACCGTGCCCAGGCACCACCTGGCCCCCAGTGCACTGCGGGGGCCCCAGGGACCATCGGTGCCTTCGGGGTGGCTTTCCCAGCAACCCAGCCCCTTGAAAACTGGGTGGGGGAAGGAAAAAGAATGAGGTATAGGGTTAGGTGGCAGTGTGCGGGCTTTCTTTAGCAGGCATGAAAAACAATTTTCAATATGACAGGGGCGTTTTTTCAAATTAATGGTAGTTTAAAAATATCCTGACCTTTTAAAATGTCTTCATAAACCTGTCTCAAATGGGTTTCTTAAGGATAAGCCTCACATAAATCTGAAGCAAATATAATTGAAAATATTCCAGATTTTAGTTCACACTTTCTTTTTTAGTTTTGTAAGGAGCAAAATCTGCTTTTCCAAGTTGGAGATCCTTGAAGCTGAGCTTCTGTCTCAAGGCACCTTGTTACAGGTTTAAAATCTCCACATTGCTTTCAAATAAATGATAGAGTTTTTGCTTTTAATTACCTTTTTTTCCTCCCCCTGTGCAGAAGTACTTTCTTGTTTGTAGGTAACAAGTGGCTGAAAATGAAGGCCAGCATTGGCAATAGAGGGATACAAGGGCTTTTTTTGTACTTCAAGCAGTTGATTGAAAAACAAAAAGTCCGCACTGTGGTAATACAGCCTCTTATGTTTCTCCTTGTTTTTTTCCCGCTCCCACCAAACAACAGAAAATATAAATTTCTTCTCTCTTCAGACAACACTAAATTACTTCTAAGAAGTGGTCAAGAGCCTATTATTTAAACCTGAAGAAGTCAGCATGCTTTCTTCTGCTTGCTTTGAAAAATAAAAGTTTTCTCCTCTTCAAAACCCAGCCAGTAGGCTCCAGTGGCTCCCAAGAGCAGAGCAGAGTTGTCCTTGGCCTTGCCGGGCCGGAGTCAGTGACCTCTGGGATGCGCTGAAGGTGCCAACTGCAAACCGGTCCTTGAGGATGGATAAGGATGATGAGCTGAACAGTTGTCCCTGGCAGAGAGCTGCCGGGCAGGAGAAATCCCGCACTAGGAGAGCAGTGGCGGAAGAGGGAAGGGGACAGACTGAATTTTAATTTTTTTTTTTTTTTAGGCAGCATTTCTCTCCACCCCGTGGTGCCAGGGAATGGAAAATACTGGTGGTGCACTTATGCCTGTAAAATTATTTACGTGGTGAAGTACCTCCTGGTGCACACAGCCTTAGGAGGACTTGTGTTCCAGAGCTACACCTTGTCAGCTGCCCTCCCGCTTATAAGAATGTGATATTTTATTTTCATAATGGACCTCTGTGTCAACGAACAAACCCAGGCTGCAGTATGTGAGAAGAAACTGTGGTATGTCTATGCAGACAAATAAAATTGGGTGGAGTAACATCCCAGCTGATGGCACTATCAGACTGAGTGGGGACCAGGGAGCTGGGGGGAAGAGGAGGGTCCACGGGTGCTTGTTTGGAAATATACATGGAAATGCATTTTCTCCACTTGTGCTGTTGACCATGAAGGGGGATGCACAGGGGCTGGAGATGCCCTGAGCAACGGGGAAGGCACAGATTTGCCAGAGGCTGGGAGAGGGATAGGACACCCCCCCACCTGTCACCCCTTTTCTGTGGGGTAGAGGTGTCCCCTGAAACCTCTCAGTAATTGGTGTGTCCCCAAAATCTCAAGGTAGGAAACTCCACTTGACTTCAGTCCCAGGTGAGTGGGAACCATCTGGCAAGGGGACCATTGCTGGTGGGCTACAATGGCAGCAAACTGAATGCATGAAAACCACATGGGGTATTGCTTTAGAAAAACTGGGGTGTTTCTCCCTTTTGCACTGAGTAATCCAAGGACTCAGCTTTCTTGTGCAGTGAGCCTTGGGCTGCCACTTAAAGCAGCACGCAGTGGGCAGAAAATGGTGCCACCTGGATTGGACAGTTGCACACACCACCAACACAATCTGATATAAATGAATTAATTCCCTTTTAAGCTTCGAAATTGAGCGAGAAACTAAGATAACTTCAGATGAACTGCAGCTCCCAGTACCTTCATTGATTTTGATCATTTCCATAGGCTCCCAGGGGAGAAGAGCCTTTTCCTGCAACACCTCCCATAGTGTCATCATTTGCCCTTGGTTTCCAGATGATGCCAACCCAAACTTTCTAATTCCATCATTTTACATGGAGACGAAGATTTAATCTCTTTCAGCTATAAAGGCTTTATTGAGTTCTTGGGGGTTTAGCAAAACAAACCAGCTACGAAGTTAATTGTGTCTGCAAAATGACAGGGATCTTACAAACTGCAAACACCCAGCCCACTCGGGATAAAATTGGTTCTTGCAGCTTTAACAGTACACACGGCTGATTGAAAGAGTTTGTCAGAAAGATGGGTTTTTAGTAAATATAACCCCCCACATCATCAGCAATTTGATTTAAAAAAAAAAAAAGAAGAGCTTCGCGTTTTCAGGATTTTATGGTGAAAAGCTCAATATTCCCCTTCTTTCTTCCAAGTTTTGGAGCTTTTCTACATAAAAAATAGGAAAAGAGCAGCATCAGCTATTGCTGAACTCCCTTCAACAGGCACTTGTGCAGATTGTGAAGGACAACTCTGCCAAGACGCTACTTAAACCGGGGGCATCTCTATTGTTTTCATGAACAAAAAGGCCTTGGAGGCCACACTCATCCTTTGTTTCCAGGCATGTAAGCAGTGAGCAGTATCTCTGGATTTCTGAAGGTGGTCTCCACCTTTTGGGGAGTAAAGCAAGGAAGGGCAGAAAGGTGGGAACTGCGTCTACTCAAGCCTGGCTGCAGGGACAGTTTGGTGTCTTCACGCACGCAAAACATGCATGAAGGAGCTGCGGCAGGGCTGGGCGGGGGCGGTGCGGCCTGCTCTCACCCTGCTGCCTTCTCTAATGGGCACAAGCTGGGACATAGGAAGTTCCATTTAAATACGAGGAGAAACTTCTTTCCGGTGGGGGTGACAGAGCACTGGAACAGGCTGCCCAGGGAGGTTGTGGAGTCCCCTTCTCTGGAGATCTTCAAGCCCCGCCTGGATGCAGTTCTGAGTAATGTGCTCTAGGCAATCCCGCTTTGGCAGGGGAGTTGGACTAGATGATCTCTAGAGGTCCCTTCCAACTCTGACAATTCCGTTATTCCATGAAAACGAGCCATCCGGGAATAAGCTGGAGACTTTAAAACCTACAGCTTTTGGAAAAGGCGATGAACAAGGACAAAGCAATGCACCACTGGAAATTTTGGGCCAAGACCTTCTAACCTTAGCTACAGCAGTGCCGCACTGGGTTTTAGCACCCAGTGGAGTGAGAGGCCCCTTGCTTCGGCTCCGAGTCAACACTGCCTTTGGAAACCCACACCCTGCTCCATCTTGGGGCTGCTGCCTGGATAATAAAGAGGACATTAAGTCCTGGGCCACCTTCCTGCAGAGGGAACTAGGCACTCCACCTCGTCTGAGCAGCTTTTATTCGCCTGGTGCCAGATCTTCACTGACAGTTTTCCCAGTCATTCAAAAGGCTCTTTCAAGCATTTTGTGTTCACTGAAGAGACTATTTCCATGTGTCATGGTTTTAGCTGGGGTAGAGTTAACTTTCTTACTAGCAGCTGGCACAGAGCTATGTTTCTGGATTTGGAGTGAAAATGGTGTTGGTAAACCACTGATGTTTTTGGTTGTTGCTAAGCAGTCAAGGCCTTTTCTGCTCCTCACCTCACCCCACCAGTGAGCAGGCTGGGGGTGCACAAGAAGTTGGGAGGAGACACAGCCTGGATAGCTGACCCCAAATGATTGAAGGGATATTCCATACCATATGACATCATGCTTAGTATATAAAACTGGGGGAAGAAGAAGGAAGGGGGGGATGTTGGGAGTGGTGACATTTGTCTTCCCAAGTAACTGGTACGTGTGATGGAGCCCTGCTTTCCTGGGGATGGCTGAACACCTGCCTGCCCATGGGAAGCAGGGAATGAATTCCTTGTTTGGCTTTGCTTGCGTGCATGGCTTTTGCTCTAATTATTAAACTGTCTTTATCTCAACCTACAAGTTTTTTCTTACTTTTACTCCTCTGGTTTTCTCCCCCATCCCAGCTGGGGGGAGTGAGCGAGTGGCTGCATGGTTCTAGCTGTCAGCTGGGGTTAAACCATAACACTGTGCATGCACTATACGTGCTGCAGCAACACCAATGACCACACTGAAGTCTCTAGTCCGCTTCTAACAAGGTTCTTGTTTAATCGTACCTCTCACGAGGCGGCTTTGCAGGCAGGCATTATGCAAAACAAGCTGATGAAACAGGTCTTTGAGGGCTGACCTAGCTAAAGTCCTTCCAGCAGCAGAGCTGGCTGCAGGACCTGGCAGTCTTTGCCCGCCCTGGCTAGGATGTGCTAAACCTCCTCTTGGAAAGATTTATGTAGTGCTGCACTTCATGTATCAAGGGAGATGTTATTGCACAGAGCAAACAGCCATACTTAAAACCACTTGGAAGCTCCTGCTCAAAACACAGAATTCCTCATGCAGCCATATAGAAAAACCTTCCTTAAAAGTTAGTCCTTTCTTTTAACTGCTCTTTTCCATGTAAATAAAATACAGTCCTCATGGCACAGTTACCATTTCCAACAGTGGTTTCTAATTCTAGATTTTGGGATTTGGGGGTGGCTGACCCCCCGAAGGAAACCCCAGGAGGTTTTGAAGACATAGAGCACCGGAGATCCCTCTGAATGTGTGATGCACTACAGGATTTCACAGCCCAGGACAGCTGGAAAACACTCAGCTCCATCTGGGTGTCCAGAATTAGAGACATTTGCAGATCTTTCCCCATTATGAACCTCTTAAGTCAGGGCAAAAGCACTTGGCTGCTGTTTTTTTTTTAACTGAAGATAGATGGGCTGTGGCCATGCAGTGTCTCCTTCAGCACAAAGGAGCCCCAGCAAGCAGCACACGGGGTGACCAGTGAAGCTATTTCTAATAGTGAAGGCACCCGACAACCCTGGTGCAGCGGCCCTGGGTGCAGGTGCTTCAAGAGGCCGCTTCTGATGGATGCAGCCATCCCAGGGGCTTTCCTACGGCCAGGTTTCATTTTGGAAAGCATAGGAGAAAAAATGAAGGCATTTATGCAATGGTGCAGGAGATTCCTGAGGGAGCAGGAAGGGTTTCCCTGCCATGTTATCTGCTGCTTCTTTTCCAGGTAACTAACCACCCAAAGTTGTCATGGACACTGCAAACGTGGTCTCAGTCTAACAAGCGGCGGAGGGTTGCTCACATCCCATTTGCATGGGAAGACATGGAGGTTCCCCCTGTTCTGGCAGGATCCTGCCCTGGTTTTTGACACAGGAAGGATCCCTGGGGCTGGTACTGGGACCTGCCCTGGTCGTACTGGCTGGGGAGTGCTCCCAACTGATGCATAGCCAGCATGGTCGTGTGTGCAAAGCAAGCACCAACCTATCTCCACATTAGTCAGTCCAGCTGTGTTGCTTGACATTAGCTGGGTGTCAAACCCAGTTATTTGCACTCACCTGCAGGTAACGAGCCAAATTCACCCATGGTGTAGCTCTGGTGAAGGTTAAGGTCTATGCAAATTAATCTACCAGCACGGAAATAAGGAGACGTGCAGAACCTTTGCAAAGGCAAAGCCAATGCGATTGGAAAGCTCTGGAGGTCCCCTCATCTCTTCACCAACCTTGGAACTTCTGAAGACCATCTAACAGTGCCTTTCCTTTTGCTCTTTGCTACATCTGTATGACCCTGTCTCTAGCGGCTTCCAGAGTGTCTTTGACACGTACCTGCTACTGCTCCATCACAGCGCATGGCTTCTTGTATCAGCATCATTTTTCTGAACTGCCATGTGCACTCAGTTACAAAAGCCCACTGCCAAATTTAATGCTGGACTGAATAATGCCCAAGGTGCTGAGCAATTTGAATCAAGAACTAGCTGCTGCAAAAACATAAGGCTGTAATTTATATATTTTTTTAAGTTCAGGTTTCAATGCAGATTTTATGATTAGGGCAGGAATTGTCACTCCCAGATGACTCAACCACATGCAGTTCTGACAGAGTCTATTTTAAGCTGAACTTCTCCACATACTGCAACCAGTAGTCATGCAAAACCCTTTTAGGTAGCACCTTGAATGGATAAACCTCCCCAGATCCTCCATATCTGCTGTATATGGATCAGGCGACTAGCCTAAAATGTTTGGGATGTGTAAGCCTGGACTGGACTGATGATGACCATGATGCTAGAAAGCTGAGCCAAGATGCCACGAAGCGAGACTCACTGATTAAGGGGGTAGAGCCTGCAGGAGATGTACTGGGATCAAGCAGAGACCGCAGCCCTCGGCAGTATCGGGTGTGAATAAACAACAAGGCAAGGTTCAGTGCAAGGTAGTTGAGAAGGTTGTATAATGGAAGCAAGAACGGTCTCTGGTTGAATAATTTGAAAGGGTCTGAGGAAATGTTACTAGCTAAAGGATGAGCTCTCCCCATCAATGGAGCATTTAAAACAACACAGGGTGCCACTGGATTCGGCCACAGGGAGACGTCAGGACTGTCATCGGCTTCCCAGTTTATGAAAAGCATAGAAGATCATTTAATGGCCTTCAGGAGGAAGGGCTGTGGTTCCACAGCTGACACAGGAGGGTGACAAACAGGTGCATGACTGTCTGGGCACACAGAGCAGTGATGCATAGCTGGAAAATCTTGGAAAAAAATACCGGAGTCTTGTTTTGGCTCCTGTTTTGACATTTACATGCCCACTTCCAGTACACTGGCATATGTGGGAGACATAATTTCTGAGATTAGAATGCTAACCCGACAGAAGAGTTCTGGCAGTTTACACATCCAAGAGAAATTTATAAAATGGATAAATCACCGAGAAGTTAGTTCACATAAGTAAGAGTAAAGAAATACGGAACGCTGTGATGCTTAATTCACAACTCTCTTCTTCTCAGTCATTAATTTCAGCCGGGCTGCTTCAGCCAGCAACGTCGAGCAGATGTAGAAGTGCTTGCAGAGCTCAGTGCAAATATTTGAAGCCATGTACAGTGGGTTGTTGTTGGGAATAGACCAAACCCCGGCATTGTTTTAATTGCCTCGTGGAATCTTGCAATAAACAGTTGCATGCTTTTTGAGGATTGGCCTCATGAATTTAAAGCTTTGTTTTGCCTGCTATGACAACTGCTCAACTGCACCGACAGGAATAACTTAGAAGTTTATTTCTATTTTATTAAAATCAATGTATACAGCTTCAAAAATCCATTAGTATTTGTTTAGTTAAAATGTTTCAAATATTAATAGCAGCTTCAAAATGTTGACAGGCCCTAAAACCCAGCAAGTAATATGCTTTGATGTGTTTGTCTTCTGGCAACTGAAGAGAGAACTTCTGATTTGAAATGAAAAGAATTACTTTGCTTAATATTTTCTTTCCAAATGTGAAATCTGGTTGGTTTTTTTTTTTTTTCCCTCCAAACTGTGGCTTAGATTACATTTTATTGATATTGTTTTCCAATATATCTCCCAAAAGAAGATAGGGGCATCTTGCTTGTTGACATCCTAGTCCTGGTTCTGTGCCCCTTGGTATCTCGCTGTGTAGTTCTGGCCCATGGAGGCCTCAGTGTGGCACATCTTCCTATCTACCTGTACGCACCAAGCAATCCTGCTGAGGTCACCGCTCCATGAAGGTCAGTGGAATTATTTGGTTTATTTAAGATTAAACTCATACATGTTTGCCGGCTTGCCACCATAATAAGATATTTTATCTTTTAGTACGATGGGAGCATTTACACTTTATGCATTTCAAAATATACGTCTACGGGTTTGGGTGGTTTTGCAACAAAATACAGCAGTTATTGAGGCCGGATTCCCAGCTGGGGTAAGTCAGCTTGCAGAAATGGAAAGAGCTACGATGGTTGTAGCAGCTGAGGTTCTGCATCTACAGTTTCCCTAAATACATGACACAGATGTACTGCTCTCACACTCACAGCGGCAACTTAACACAACTATCTGGCAGCACATGAGCAACTCTCAGTCCCAAAGGAAAGCTTTTATCCTTTAGCTACAAAAATAGTCTTTGAAACACTGAAAGCACAATAACGAAACCAAATCTTGTATCACAAAGGCACGTCTAGTGAATTTTTTTTTTTTTAAATGAGAATATCAGCAAATACAGCTCTGAGCCAAAGCCCAGTGATGTTCCAGCCCCTTCTGCTACCAGCACCAGGTAGTCCCATGAAGGCCCACGGGACACCAAACATGCTGTGGGAAGATGTGGAGGAGTCAATAAGCTGGAGAGATCCTCACCTGCCTGCTGGGCCTGAGACATCCATGGTAAGCTCCTGCTCCAGCCCCATGACATTCTTAGACTGAATTTAATGTGTTGCAAACCTATGAACTCTGCCTGCCTGGTATCTGATATGGTGTCCTTCTGTGAGATGCTGTTTCACAACCAGAGGAACGTTTCTAACCAGATGGCAACGTTTACACATTTCACAGTGTCATTCGATTTCCCCTGACATTAAAAGACACTGCAGCTCCACACAGGTGAGTTATTTACAATAGCAATCTCTGCACAGTTTGTGTTAAACACAGCCAGCTAACCTTGCAAAAAACTACCCGCAAAGTCATCCCAACAGAGCTCCTATCAAGACCGAGAAGAGCAAGTAGAGATGTCTAAACTCAGAGCTGTCTCACCCAACTAGAAAGACTTGCAAAGGTTTCTCCACCTGAACCGAGTCCCGCAGGCTCCCTTTCCAGAGAGCAGGGAGAAATAAATGTTCTGAGGGTGTTGGACTCAGAGGTGAGCGTCAGGACACACACCCCAGCAGCTCCTAGCTCACATTGGCACCAACAGGGCAGATGCCCACCTACCTTCATGGAAGCTCACTCTTACTGCCCCATTTCTACTGTAATTAATATAAAGCAGAGAAATGTCAAGATGTTTTCAGCCAGTAACAAATGAGTCAATAGGTGTGCTTTCCTCCACTAACATCTACACACATTCCTCTTTGACTAGAGGCTAAAAGGAAGAACTTGTGCTTCAGGTATGTTTGGTTTTTTTTTTAGTTAATCACATTCTTAAAGCTGTTCATGGGAGACAGAGAGTGAGTCCCTTAGGTGGTTGCCCTGTCCCTCGTCAATTCTAATCCCAAAATGCAGTTTAGCTACACGTGGATGTGTCATGTTTCATGAAGGTAACATATTCACAGGCTGACAGCTCTTAGATTGCTTTCATCTCTTCCTTTCATTGGCATTTTACAGTTTCATATTATCAATTCTGTCTTTGGGAAGGAGGCCAGTGTATACCTCTTTGCAAAAAAAGACCCTGAGTGGATTAGCAAGTGACACATGGTAGGCGCTGTGGCTTAACGGGCTGAGGGAGGCAAGTCACCTGGCACAGAGCATGGCACGAACAAGTTCTGGCCTTACACAACTGATGGCCAGCAAGGCAAAGGCCATCTGAAAACCTCCAACGAGGAAACAAAGAAGTGCAGCAGCAAGTTCATAATGGTCATGGTGACCAGATACAAAAGAATTTAGCCTTCCAGGGCTGAATTCCCCCAGGATCTGGATGAAACAACAGTGAAGGTGCTTAAGAAGAACTCCACCCTGCCTGTCCTCCCACGGCACCACTAGCAAGCAGGACTGACTTCTTCAGCAAAACCAACCTACTCCTGGTAGTGCTCCAGCACAGAAGATCCCAGACCCTCCCAGCTCAAACTCTACAGCAGACACAATGCACCAGCTCTTTGCCACCAAATCATTCCTCACGAACAAGCAGCAAGTTTTCTTCAGAAGCTGAACAGCCTGATATACGGCCACGACCGGCCAAATGCTCACTACTCCGGGCGAAGGGCTGAATTACTATTAATGCCAGACTGGGAAGTCACTTTGCAATATGGATGGTCATTTATTTATTGTTTTATCATGACACATAAAATGCTATGGCTGCAATATCAAAATATGGTGTCACTTATAAAATACCAGTATTATTAATGCGGTGGTAAGATACTGTTAACATTTACAGAGAGGTGTATAATAATTCGACAGTCTTGCCTAATGGTTTGCTCCAGTGACAAAAGACCCGGGCAAGCAGATGATGCATGGAATACAGTCCCTATTTATTGTCATGGTTTTTCCTCCTTGATTACTGAATGGCCTACAATGATACCAATAATTGTTGCAAATCTAATCCTTTTGAATATGGTAGATAGGTCCTTTGCTTTAACAGTATGTGTCAGAATAAAAGAGAAGCATCTCAAAAAAAAAGAGATGGCATTTCCTTACAAAATGAGATGAAAAAATAAAACAATATAAATGGAATTTTCAAGTGTTTCTTTTTATATTTAAAGCTCTTATTTCAATATACTGTATTTAAACATTCTTAAATAATCGCTCTGTACCTTTGATTTTCTGTTTCATCTTTGGAAACAAATAGAGTAATCTCACTATAAATGTGTGCAAATAGAAAATATATAAATATATTTAAGGCCCATGTCATAAAAAGGTGGTCTCGGAATTGTCACTTTTACAATGATCAGCTGGGGTCCCTTTAATTTTGTCCTGCAAGTTATTTGAGCTCTGCTCTGTGAAGCCTTTGAAGTCCACATGCAAAGAAGAGCCAAGTACACACATACTGTCCCGTGTTTCATTTTGTAAACTGCTTGATGACACCTGTAAAACAGTCCCAAAGCGACTGAACAGAGGAGTTGATGTGATCCACTTCAACAAACTGAAGTTTGCTTGGTCGACTGCTGAGCTCCATGGGAATGTTGCTCCCACAGGCAATGGCTCCATCTCTGAAGTGCTGTGTCTAACTTCATGAAATCCCATGGACCTTTCCAGACTACTTCCTGGTGAGGGGAGTTTGTTTTCCTCATACAACACAGCACCCTGGGGAGAGGCAGCCACAGTCTGATCTGTAGTATGTTCTGCCTTTGTGTAGAAAAGTGACTCACTTCTTTGAGGAGATGATGGCAAAGGTGTGCTTTGGTTATAAGCCTTATAACAATCACTAGCATTTGAGCCAAGGCTTGGTGAGAAGCTGCCTGCAAAGGGTTGTGTCTGGCATATTGTTTCCTTTACATTCAACTTGGTCAGAAGCTGGGTGCGAATCTCTGGGGATAGTTTACTCAACTGGCGTCCAAGCTGAAGCTGGGTTGGGAACAGTGTTCCCTGGAGGGTTCTGTACAGAAATCTGCAAAAAAAGATTATGCACGTGAAAAGAACTGAAAGAAGGAAGTACCCAATATTTTATTAAGAGAAAATATCCAAGACAAAAGCACAACACAGAAAAATAAGACTTTTATGTGCCTTTCTTATGTTTGACACAAAAAGCTTGCAGATGAAAAGCTCTGAATGCTGTGCTTACGTTTTGATTAATAACAAGCAGTGTAATAAATCTGTGCCTTTAGTCAGCGATCCACCTTGTGATTACACACTGTCTTTTAATTTTTCCTGATGAGGAATCAAAGGCAATGGGGATCAGTCTGTGGAACAAGTAAATCCACAACATACTGTCAGAATTTCTGTACTCTGCATGTTATGGGAGGATGGGTTGAATCTGGAAGCATCATGGAAAACCGCACAGGATAGCAAATCTCTGCATGGCCAGGAGGTTTGACCAACAGTCTACAATTATGCCACTCCTGTGGTCTATGGCCAAGAGCTGTGGTCTATTCCTGTGGTCAGGAGCACAGAAGAGGTTAGACAACCTGACTTCGAATAATCAGCTGCTGAAAAAAATTGACTTGGCTGGTAAGGCAAAAAGAAACAGGGAGAGTGGAAAAAGAAATGTTTCTTGCCCTCCCAACCATATGCAAAAAGTGCTTTTGTATATGAGAAAAGATACAATACCTGGGCAGCAATGCAACAACTGGTGATATAATGCAAGTGAAATAGAACATAGGGTCTCCCATCAGCCTTTCCATAGTCCAGTAGGGATTGGATGGAGGATGGCATACTGGGCAGGAAGCATTGTAAGCCAGAGCCACAAAGAAAAACAAAAGGATACTGAAGATGCAAGATGACCAGTGAAGAAAAGTCTAGAACGAAAAAAAAAAACAAAGAACAAAAAACAAAAGAATAATGATTCTTCATACTATAAAAAATTTGCTGTGATTTTGAATTCAAACTTCTTAATTTCTGGAGCCAAATCCATGCACAGGAAAGAGTTTAGAGCCTTGTATTTTCAAAAATTCGTATTATAGATAAAACACTACAAAGATGTTTGCAGATCACAGTTTAAAACCTTTTTCATGTTTGCTTAAAATGCTTGCTAAAAATAGAATGTGCTGAGGGAAACGAAGCGACCGTCTTCTGTTTCTGAAGAATGGCACTAAGAAAAGAATTACGTGTATGCCACTGAGTTTCTATGTAGGCTGTGGGTACCTTACCCAAGTTTTGGTTTCAATAGCCAAATGTAGTATGATGGTGAAAAGAGCTATTGTGGTGATGGGAGTTCCCCAGGAGAAGATATCCACCTCTGAATCATAGTAAGTCTGTAAAGAAGGAGACAGAATTTAGCCCAAGCTGTGTTGCCAGTTCTCCTCAAAATGCTTGAAATGGAACGGCTTAAACCAAACACTTACGAAATAGGGGATGAAGAAGCAAACCAGACTTTGATACATAGCATCAATCATGTTCATCCAAAACATATGTGGTTGATATTCCTGTGGATAAAAAAAAAATTAAGAAAATCAGAGCCTAATGAAAAAGTTATTTGCTGGGATAGGTATTTTGAGGGAGATATTCCATGGGCACTTTTAGGTCTTGTGCCCTTCACAACTTTGCCAATCAGTTAGATACCCTTGGGGATGAAGTATGAAGAGTCTACCTGCAAGTCACACTATCCTGAGCGGAGACTCTTCTTTTTTTTTTTCCCTGGCAGAGGGTGTAATTTGAATCTGACACTCGGCAAACATTTATGAAGGTGCCCAACTTTATGCACTACATTTAGACTGCTGATTTCAGGAGGATCTCTCTGAGGTCTATGCACATGGATATATGGGTTTTACATCACGTGCATACAAGCACAGGGTATTTATTCACAAGACAGAAAACAGAAAGTTCACGCATACTTAGAAAAGAAGATCCACAACAGGGATCTTTAGCATTAATTCATGCAGCAACGTATGCTATGTTACAAATACGTATATAAAACATATATATACATATATCTGTGTGTGAGTGCACAAAATTGCTTGCTAAGAAACAATGCTAAACTAACATTTTGGTTTAAAGAAATATACAATTGCAGGGGTATGGATGGTCATCTAAAAGACCTAGATATAAGGAAAAATAGTTTGTAAGTGGCAAAATATTTATTTAATTTTGGGATACAGGCTACATCTCCAACCACTGGGTTCATCAGGGGTCCTTTCCTGTATGGGTAATATCATTGCAGCCTAAAAATGGGAATTGAAAGAAAAACGATGGTATTGTTTGGCCTACTAAAATAACATGTGGTTAAGCACTGGAACGGGTTGCTCAGAGGGACTGTGGAGACTCCACATGGACTCCATTGTTGGAGACATTCAAAACCGGCCTAGATAAAGACCTGAGCAACCTCATCTGGCTTTGAAGCTGTTTTGACCAGGGGTCTGGATCAGATGGCCTCCACAGTCATCTAAATTGTTCTATAATTCTACAGGCTTTGAATCAGTGATATCTTTTTGAAAGAGATCCTATCTGACATAGGATTTTTAGCAAGTTTTTAAAATGCCTTTTTAGGTAGCTATTCAGAGAATATGTTGACTAGATTTCAAACAAACTTAAAATGGTCCCTGGACTTGCCCATGAGAAATAACTGTACTGTGAACCTGGGAGACTTCTCTCCTCAATTTGCCAGCTGAAGACAGGCAGATGCAACTTCCCAACAAGCTTAAGCCATTACAAGATTTCTATCACCTTAAAAATGTGCAAGAAAGGAAGGTATTAATGTTACAGATCTTTAAAGTGCAATGCGCTGGAACAGAAGAAATGTAGAAAATGGAAAACAACAGCTGGGTGAAAAAGAGAGAATTTGGACTAAAGCACTAAAAATAAATTACACTAAAATTCTCCTTTCACATTTCCAGGACAGTGTCTAACAACCTCACTAGATCTGTGGGGTAGCAAATGCAGGTGTACAGTTAGAGGAAAAGGGCCCTAAAGGCCCAGGAGCAGGCTGTCCCCATGAGGCGCAAAATTAAAGGGCGGGGAAAATGGCTGGCCTGGATGAACAAAGAGCTCTTGATGGGACTTAAGGAAAAAAGGAAGGTTTACCACCTTTGGAAGAGGGGACAGGCAACTCAGGAGGAGTACAGAGATTGTGTTAGGTCATACAGAGAAAAAATCAGGAAGGCAAAAGCCCAGCTGGAACTCAACCTGGCAATTAATATAAGGGACAACAAAAGAAGTTTCTATAAATACATCAACAAAAAGAGAGTGACAGAGAATGTCCATCCCTTACTGGATGCAGGGGGAAACCTTGCAACCAAGGATGAGGAGAAGGCTGAGATACTTAATGCCTTCTTTACCTCTGTCTTTAATAGTCAGACCAGCTACCCCCAGGGTGTTCAGCTTCTTGGGCTGGAAGATAAGAATGGAGAACAGAACAACTCCCCTGTAATCCAGGAGGAAGTAGTTAATGATTTGCTTATGCACCTGGACACGCATAAGTCTATGGGGCCGGATGGCATTCACCCAAAGGTTCTCAGGGAGCTGGCAGGAGAGCTCACCAAGCCTCTCTCCATTATCTATCAACAATCCTGGTCAACAGGAGAGGTGCCAGATGACTGGAGGGTGGCCAATGTGACGCCCATCTACAAGAAGGGCCGGAAGGAGGATCCCGGAAACTACAGGCCTGTCAGCCTGACCTCGGTACCGGGAAAGATCATGGAGAGGATCATCCTGAGTGAGCTCTCAAGGCAAGTGCAGGGCAGCCAAGGGATCAGGGCCAGCCAGCATGGGTTTACGAAAGGGAGGTCCTGCCTGACCAACTTGATCTCCTTCTATGACCATGTGACCCGCTTTCTTGATGAGGGGAAGGCTGTGGATGTTGTCTACCTGGACTTTGGTAAGGCCTTCGACACCGTCCCTCACGGCATTCTCCTGGAGAAACTGGAGAATCATGGCATAGACAAGTGTACCCTCCGCTGGATAAAAAACTGGCTGGATGGCTGTGCCCAGAGAGTTGTAATTAATGGAGCAAAATCTGGTTGGCGGCTGGTCACCAGTGGTGTCCCTCAGGGCTCAGTTTTGGGGCCAGTCTTGTTCAATATCTTCATTGATGATCTAGACAAGGGGATTGAATGCACCCTCAGTAAGTTTGCGGATGACACCAAGCTAGGTGGGAGTGTTGATCTGCTTGAGGGTCGGAAGGCTTTACAGAGGGATCTGGACAGGTTGGATCAATGGGCCAAGGCCAATGGGATGAGGTTTAATAAGGCCAAGTGCCGGCTCCTGCATTTTGGTCACAACAACCCCAAGCAACGCTACAGGCTCAGGGAAGAGTGGCTGGAAAGCTGCCTGGCAGAAAAGGACCTGGGAGTGTTGGTGGACAGCCGGCTTAACATGAGCCAGCAGTGTGCCCAGGTGGCCAAGAAGGCCAATAGCATCCTGGCTTGTATCAGGAATAGCGTGGCCAGCAGGAGCAGGGAAGTCATCGTGCCTCTGTACTCGGCACTGGTGAGGCCTCACCTCGAGTACTGTGTTCAGTTTTGGGCCCCTCACTACAGGAAAGACATTGAAGTGCTGGAGCGTGTCCAGAGGAGAGCCACCAAGCTGGTGAGGGGTCTGGAGAACAAGTCCTATGAGGAGAGGCTGAGGGAACTGGGCATGTTTAGTTTGGAGAAGAGGAGGCTGAGGGGAGACCTCATTGCCCTCTACAACTACCTGAAAGGAAACTGTAGAGAGGCGGGGGTTGGCCTCTTCTCCCAAGGGAATAACGACAGGACCAGAGGAAATGGTATGAAGCTGCGGCAAGGGAGGTTTAGATTAGATATTAGGAAGAATTACTTTACTGAAAGAGTGGTCAAGCACTGGAACAGCCTGCCCAGGGAGGTGGTGGAGTCACCATCCCTGGAGGTATTTAAGAAACGTGTAGACATGGCTCTTCAGGGCATGCTCTAGTGCCCGGGATTGTTGGTTTGTGGTGGGGTGTTGTGTGTGAGGTTGTGGGTGTGGGGTTTAGTTGGTGGGTGCTTTTTTTTTTTGTTGTTTTTGTTTGTTTGTTTGTTTTTGTGTGTTGTGTTTGGTTTTTTTTTGTTTGTTTGGTTTTTTTTAATGTGGTTGGACTCGATGATCTCAAAGGTCCCTTCCAACCACTAAGATTCTGTGATTCTGTGAAAAACCTGCTCACTGTCTCCTCTCAGAGGGCACAATGTCAGATACTTTTAAGAAAGGCTTTTGCCCTGGAAGCAACGTCTCAATACGGATAGCATTAGCCAAGCAGAAAGATTTACCCACAGTACACTCTAGCTGTAATTACCAGAAGTGGTTTAGCTCCAATCCCTCCTGCAATTCCTTCTGTTTTCATTGTACAGTTCAAACAGATGGGGACAAGGTGTTTTCAACAGCTGAATCTGTCATCTGCTGGTGACTACCTCCCTCAAGAGTCTGAGTCTATTGACCTCTGTGCTTAACCCTAAGGCCATCTTTCTCTTTTTAACTGTTTGTAAAGGGCTGGGGCCTGAAGTTCTAAGTAAGTACTGTGAGGTTATTCTGTGAAAGTCCACACTAGTCTACAAGGTATAATCTGCTTTACTTTTGTGGTTATTTGTGAACTGGGACCATGCGGGAGGTTAGGCTGACATAAAGCATCCAGCCTTCTCTCCTGCTACATATTTCAAAATATAGCTGGGGGGTTTATTTGTTTGTTTGTTTGTTTGCTTTTTAAATGTACTTTTGGCATTTAGATACTTTGACCCAGGTGAGAAATACCACGAAATAATAATAGTGACTTCTCAGATGCTGATATCAGTCATCCACCCTGTGGGAGCAGGGTTTAGTTGAAACTAAAGATGTTTAGGAAAAAAATTACAAAAAGCAAGAAGTTTTTACCTCCATATTCTGGCCACTTTTATAAAGCTGAGGTGCAGCAATTAACACTTCAGCTGGCACGTCCTTATCCAGCACACCAGTAATCAGTTGTGGAAGAGAAGAGAAGAGTAAATTAAAGAAGATGAGATACCACTGATCAATCATCGATGAGCCAGAGAACCCGCAGTAGAACTGGTACCAGAAGAGAAGGGCCACAAACATCTGAAATTGAATGAGCAACGCTGTAAATATGACAAGATAAGCAGGATTGTCATCCCAATGTGTCCTGAAACAATTATGAATCCAGTTCTGCAAAGACTTATCTATGAACACTAAACACGAGCAATCTTTCTTGGGATACCTAGTCTTTAACTTGCTGTTCCTGATGCTGGGGCCACTTAGCTAAGCCGCAAACATTTGGCACACCTGCAAGTCTTTGTGCTGCTGGAACCTCAGATCTCAGGTGTCAGGGATGACTTCACACAAAATTAACTTTCAGTTCAAGTGAAACTCTGAGGTGCAATTGAACTAACCGTAAAAAGCTCTCCCAACCATCATTGACCTCTAGATGTATGAGTATTGATCTCATAGCACACTACTATCGTAAGAATAAGCATTTCCATAATAATGTCCTCTGCTGGCTTGAGATGTTTTGGGAGGCTCTGCTAGTCCACAATAGGTAAATGCAGAGCTTTTCTGCAAGACCAACATAAGACTAGCAGCAGCAAGGGAGGTGAAACTGTAAGGTCTAGCAAAATTTTCTTAACTATACTATCTATGTGCATTGAAATTCAGCAAATTAGCAGTGCTGTAAAGATTCCTCAGTCTCACTTACTCATTAGCTGTATAAAGAAATCAGCTGCAGCCATAGCTACAGTGGGATTGTTCATGTAGTTGGGTTGGAATCACCCAAAAAGGGACAAACCACACAACTTGTCTCTTCTACAATCTCTGCAGCATGAATGATCCAGAGGTTTTTAGGGCTCAGGAGAGGTGTTGATCTCACCTGGTGAGGGGGTATTTGAGGTCTAGAAAAAGACGGGGAGCTTCCCAGGGAAGGAAATAAAATTCCAGGCCTGGTCCTCCTAAAACTGAAATTTTTATTACTCTTTGTGAAGTGATTAACACTAAACAGAAGGCAACTAGAAAAACTTTGGCAATTGTCCCTCAAGGGTTTTCCCCATTTTAGCCATGAAGAGAAATGACATGACCTCTCCTCTCACTTCCTCTTCTCTCTGTATTCTGCTCTTAAAAGCTTTCAGCCAGCTGGAATATGTTAACCCTTCATCATTTTCAGATATACAGAGGTAAATACAGATCTATTCTACCTGTATACCCACATGTGGTTGAAATTTAAACATAGGAGAAAAAAAAAATGCTATGGTCTGCTTAGTCAGTGAAAACTGCTATAAGAAGAGCAAGCCTATCTTGTGAAGGGGAATTGCCACAGAATCAGAGGGTCAGTCCTTTTGTAGGAAAATGTATATATATTTTTACATATATAGGTATATTGTATATATATGTTCAGGCAATGTTTGCATACTACATTGAAAATGGCCTGTGTATCAGCAGCAACATACATCTCACTGTTTGTGAGTCCATCCTATAAACTAACCTATTAAAATTTAATTTTTTTTTCTTTTTTCTTTTCCTTTTTTTTTTTTTTAAGGATCACTTTTATAAATGTTTCTGTAAATACATTTTAGGAAAAATATCTTCCTCTGGCCAAAACAAGACTGAGTTACCAGAGCTTACCCTCTTCAGTATAGTTGGCTGGGAGATGGCAATTTCATTTCAAAATTGAACAGATTTTGGAATTTATTCCCTTTTCACACCCAAAACCCAAAAAAACTTCCTGAGTCTTTTCTCAAAATGGAATTGCAATAAATATGTGAATTTAGATGCTTTTCTCTCGCTCATTTGAAATAAACAAAATCCAGCTAACCCTGGACCGAAGAAATATTCCTCTCTAGAGCCTTGCTAAAATTAACCTGTCTTGGGAACAGTTTGGCTCTTACAAAAATGGGTAGTTTGATGGAAATACAGTCAGCTGAAAGTTTTCCTATCACCTCTAGTATGGGCCTCAGAAGTACTGTCAAAGAAAGCTGTACAAATAAATGACATTTCAGTAACTAAGCTTAAATCAGATTTTTTCCCCCTGAAATTTTATTTTGGATTAAACAAGCATCTAATTTAATTTCTACTATAAGGTTCCTTCTTGCTTCTGTGCATTATCTCCCTGAAAAAGTCAAAACAAATTTATATGAAAATTTAAACAGTTACCTCTCCCCCCCACCCCATGAGACTGTTTTATGAATGTGACCCCAGACAGAATTTCTCAGTGAATGAAGTATATGCCAAAAAATGTCCAGAGATGTCTTGCAGAGATAAAGGACAAGAAGCAGTGCATACTTGTGCAGGTAGAATTTTTTTACATTAAATCCCTTTTCATCAAGCTCAGATATTTCCAGTCATGCTATATTTTACTTTATAATTTACTTGAATTTTTATTATATCCACCAAGCCAAACATCTTCTTGGATAAGTCATCTGAGTTTCCAAATGGCTTTTCCAGTGATTTGGAGTTTCAACTTTGAGTTAGACAGGTTCTAGCAGAGAATGGAAAATTTTCTAATACGAGTAAATGGGGAAAAAAACACTTGAGGAAACAGAAAACTTGCAGAACATTTGCAGTGTAGCTATCTTGACTCTCTGTGGAGAATCATCCAGAATAATCTCCTTGCAAAAGGATCAGGTGCTCACATCTTTCATTTTTGAATACTCTTTCCTTAAGGGCAGGCGCTGTGCCAGACATATTCCTGTCTGTATGCTGGATACCCCACTGCAGTTTTAGAGTTGGTAGCAACAAGTATTGCTCAGAAAGCTCTCAAGGCTGCCAAAGCAAAGCCAACACAAAGAGATTTCTTGAGTTATATTCTAGCCCGGAGGCAGCAGCTTCTGAAAATATCTGACTAAAAACGGCATGAGAAATAATACTCGTAATCAAGGGGAGTTGTACCAAAGGAAATGGAAGATTTTACAAGAGCTGAACAAAAATATAGATGTATAAACAACATATCTGTCTGCTGATTGCTGGAATGTCTTATGTGTATTACTTTTTTTTTTTCTTTTTTTTTTTTTAATGTAAGATGGCTCTGCACACGCTTCAGATTTGATACTGTCAAGCCAAAATGTATCTTGGAAACATACAGCACTGGGGGTGGGAGTACAGACATTCAGCATCATTCAAGATCAAGCCTTAAAACTCAGGCATTTGAACACCAGCATGTATTTCGCTGTTGCGCTTCAACAGGTGGCTCAGTGCAGCATTATTTAAATCTGCTTGCTATTTCAGACTCAAGCAGCAGTTCAGACTGTCCAAGTCCCTTCTTTCTTTTGTCTCTAGAAGTGTGCTTGCATTCAGTTTCTGATCAGACCACAGAAGGTATTTTAAAATGCTTGTGTTAAACCAAAGATGCTTTATTAATTCTTTAGCTCTCTTGGGTGTTCAAAATTTTGAGCAAATGATGGTCTTCTCCTGATAAAATACATACCTTCAGATTGAGATCAGATAGGGATTAGTCAGGCCAAGAGGAATTTGCATTAAAAAGTTGCCACCGATTAAAAAAATTGATGATTAGATTGAATTTGGAAAGCAACTTTTGCAAAATCGAGAGCTACTTTTTTTCTGATATTGAGGATAATATCCAGTCTCCTGCTCACAGTTCACACATTGCCCTCTAGAGCAAACAGAGGTCTGAGAGCTCTGGCTCTCCTCTTTTTCCTGCTTCTTCATATCCCTTGCTCCCAGGGTGATTTGTAGGTGTTGCAAGTGAGCGTATCCGTGTGCCTGCCAGTGACTCCCACACAGCTGATGGAATTCTTGGTTGTTTTGTTACGCAGTTTTCAATCAATCATCTTTGTACTTCAAGATCAGTGCAAAGGGCGTTTGTTAGGGCCAAGGAGTCGAGCTGCTACTGGCCCAGTGCCCAGTACTGGACTAACTCCCGTTTCATACACCAGGGAGGAAACCCAGACACATACACTGTTCTTTACCACAGTGTGCTTCCTTTCTAACAAACTCTTTTGGTTAGTTGGGAGTACGATAAATCAAGAAAAAACCTTCCCAATCTCTTCCTCTGAGACAAAGAGAGGACTCAAACTATCTCAAGTCACTAGGGAGTACAGTGATTCATAAGCAACAATGAGATAGGGTCAGGAAGAGAAAACACACTCAACTGCTACTTTGGACCAACGTTGGATGGCTTTGGCATTAAAGACTCCTGTGTCTAGCCATCTAAATTCTGCAAAACTGCTCTATAAAGAAACTTTTCTTAAACAGTGCTTGTTATTTCTGTTACCTAATTTGCACATTCACTAGCACACTGTAGCTGTTATGGAGTGGGTCCTGTATTTCTGCGAATGGCAGCCAGCTGTCTTTCAACTCTGCAAATTTCTTTGCAGCTTATTTATAAACCATTTGAAGGCTGACCTAATGCTCACTTAGCACAAAATAAGCCCTAGAAACATGTGGTGGTACAAAGCTGCCAAGTCAAACACTTACCGCATTTTTGTAGAAGAAATACAGCACCATGTTGGCAAGTCGGGAATAACACCAGTGGCCATGAACAAGCAAGAGCTTCTCCAAATACCGGAACCTTGGGATTGCAAAGTCGCTTGCCATCACCGCCTTCAATGAAAGAAAAATTAGAATAATTATTGTAAAGCATCACTTTCAACACCAACAGTGAATCTAGTCATCTTCTCAACTCACACAGTCAATGGAAATTGTACTGATGAAGAATGAAACCCATTGCAGTGCATCTGAAATGCAGTTATTTCTGCATTGATTTGGAATACCCGTGAGCAAAACCCAGCAGCTTGGCAGAACATGCAAGGCGACCCGGTCCTCGCCCAAAGGAGACTACAGTCTATATTCCAGATGGTGACAAGCAGCAGCAAAAAGCGAGAGGTGGAAGAATGGCTGGCAATCGCAGTCACATAAGCATGAAGGCTCAGGGCCCGAGTGTGAACGTCCTGGTGGCTGTAACATCTTTCTCTGTAAAAACTACAGGGTACTTACAGGGCAAAATGAACTTCCAGAGAATAAAATAAGAAAAGCACAATTAACTGGTTGCATCATAATTACTGGACTTTAAAAGACAAAATAATAAAAATATTAGTTTTAATTACATTTGCAATCTCAACTTATAAAGTTTACTTGGCTGCCCTGAGACATCAGTATTTTGAGGGATTTTTAAAATTGCATGTTTTCTAAAACTGTTTATGAAAAGATCACACTAGATGAGACTCCTCTGGGACTGTGCAGACTGCCAAATCACATTGACAAAATGAATCACCCAGTTTCTCGCTACTTCTGACTAAAATTCAGGGTACTGTACATCTAGATGAGACCTTCTTGTAAATGATGGTGTTATCACAGCTGTCTCACGATTTTCTTTATCCCTAGAATCACACTAAGATTTCATTTAATATTATTTTATATTTCATTTTTTATTTTGGTAACATCTTTCTTCTCACACTTCAGCAAAAACATGAGGAAAGGTGAAAACCCCCAAAGGAGCAATGTCTTCCTCACACTCTGCAGGGTATATTTTGGCTGTATTTTTCAATGAGATACATGTTTCCTTTTAATCTTCCCTTTCTTGGTAAATCACCAAAAAGGCTGTTTTCCCAAGTAAGTGCTTGTAGAAGCTATTAAAATAAACTCTAAAAGCATATGCAGGAGAGGGTGTAATAATGCATTGTAATTTAAGCAGTAGTTGTATATATAAACTGGGACATTTTTTAATATGTTGACACATCCTGGGATTTCTCAGGTACTGAGATACACTTGTTATAAGCTCCCTGCGCAGAACTGTCTGATTTGTCTTGCAGACGTAAAGCTATCTTGCAGTTCGAGGAGAACAGAGCTGTGCTATGTCTGCTTCCTTGTCCTCCACTCCATCTCTGCCTATTTCAATGTTAAAACGAAACTGTTAGCTTCTCTTCATTTGTGCTTCTAACATAGTACTTCACAACATACTGCGAGAAGTGTCGGCGTTTTTTTCTTTTTTATTCCATTTTGATTACAGTGACGAACACAGTGAGGAAGATAGTGTTAACCAATAACATTTGCATGTTTATTTCATCTCAAGATACCCCCTTGGTTTTCACATTTTTTTATTTTTTCTTCCAGCTTTTTCACAGGAAAGTGATTCATGCTCCACATGCTTCCACAGAATGTGGAAAGAAAATAAATCAGAGAGTATTGCCGTTTTAGACATTAAAATGCTCAACGCTGTCTGAGTACCTGCATGCGTAAGATTCTGACAGCTGTTTATAGTAAAGAGGCCTGCGTAGTTCCTTAGGACCTTGAAGTAAAGGAAGGGATCTATAAACATTTTCTACTCTGTTGAACTTTCATTTAGAAAAAAACAGGTAGCTTAATGGGTTAATGAGCAAATAGCTTTCAGATCTGAATACACGGCAAAAGCCAGCGGCATTTGAGGACTGATTATTTTAAGTGTATGAGCTCAACTGGAAGTGGCATAATGGGGAGAGGAGTAAAAATAATGCTACAAGCACTGTATGTCTGCATTAAGAAAAAAAGTGATCTGAATTAATATATAGATTACAGGAGCTGATAAGTTCATAAGAGATGATAAGACCCTGTCCCGGTTTGAAGTAAAACCGAACCAATTTTCTGTTCTGTAACTTTACATCCTAGCCAGGCCTCTTCTAACTCTCTGAAATTAACGGCATATTGTGGAGAAAACTGCTCGTTCTCAGAATGATAAGACCAATGTTTGTGCTCCATGCCAAGGGATGGTATGCAGAGAGGCCCTTGCTTATACTTATTGCTATAACAACCAAGGTCAGCCGATTTCGTTATTTGCCCCCTTAGAGGGTCAGAAACAGGAAAAAAGGAGAGGGGTCACATCAGTGGGGAGGAGTGGACAGGACAGGTGACCCAAACCTGACCAACTGGGGTATTCCATCCCATCTGCCCCATGCTCAGTATAAAAGCTGAGGGATCAAAGGGTCAGCCCCCTTCCTGCGATGGCCGACATCCAGAGAGGACTCTGTCTGTTCATCTGCCTTTGATCCCGATCCGTGTGTTCCTGACTCCAGAGCTGGGATCCAGTTCCCATCCGTCACTGAGTCCAGTCTGGGACTTCCCCAGTGCCTGCCGGTGATGTGACTGTCATCCTGGGTGCTTGATACGGTTTTGTATATATTGTATCTATTTCATTATTTTTTTCTTTTTTTTTTTTGTTTTCTTTTATTTTAATATTAATTCTTCATTAAAGTAGTTTAGTTCGCTCTAAACTTCTAAATCTCCTTATCTCTTTCTCTTCCTCTCTCCTCTTTTGCGGGGGGGAGAGGGAGGGAAGGACCATCTGTCAGTCTGGTTTTGGTAAATTCGGCTGAAACCACAACAGACCCAAAGAGTTTGCAGAAGACTTTTTTGAATTGACAGGCTTGGAGGGGACCCCACAAAAACAGTCTCTGCTGGGCTCTCTGGAGCCTGGATTGCCTGCAAAGTGATACTGCAGAAGTTATGCAAAGCTCTTGGAGCCTGCTGAAGACTGTGGAACAACAAATACAGTTGGCATCAGCTTAATCCAAGACTTCCTTTTCTCCTGCCCTCTCCAGCTACCAAAGTCACATTCATAGAGTCTATGGCTGGGATGCCATATGCACAATGCACATCTGAATATTTTTGGGGTATCTTCTTTCCAGTCTAATTTAAAGCTGCTAACATATTTGGAGAAGCATTTTTAATGGATTGCAGGCCTGAAATCTGTCTGTTTGAAGAGCACTGGTGGACATCCATTTGCCCTGGCGATTACTTTGACTGAACACACTGGATGACTACGAGAAGGAGAACAAGTGTAATAGCTCTGATGGGTCAGGCTGAAGCCCATCTTTTGTAGTATCCAGCCTCCAACAACGGCCAGGAGAGGATGCCTTTGGAAGAGTATATGAATAAATAAGAAAAACATCTACTGACTTTTCTCCAGAGTACTGTCCTAGCTTCTGGTGATCTGCATGTCAGAAAACGCACAAAGTTGACACCCAAGTTCATAGCTCAGTTAAATTTTTGTTTCAGAAATTTGTGTTGACCCAAATAAATTGTAACATTCATGAAATGCCACAGAATAAAATACTACAGCCAACTTGCATTCTGTGTAAAGGGGGCACTTCTTCCCTTTCAAGCAAAACATCCAGCCAGTGTTGCAAAAAATGCAATGTGGGTCAGAGAACCACCCACTGGTAACTAAGTCAGAGAGCATGCTCATCTGCTCAGGTCCTCAGGAGAAACACTTTGCATGTTCTCTAAAAAGCTCTTTGACATATACTTGGCTACTCTATTTTCTCATGCAATCAGTCTGCACCCAGCCCAAATACAAGATAGGCTGTGGAAATGAGGTATCGTCCTCATTCTCTGTCTTACTGCCATTTCTGGTGCTAACACTGCAACTGAACTACACTAGCACTAGAGGAGGCAGAGGTAATAAGTAATACAGTAGGTAATACATCCTGTACATATACATCCTCTCTTCCAGGGATGGGAGAAGTGGTAAACACAGTAATCCGAGGCTGAACACATCCAAAGACTACAGAGCAAGTTCCCTTATCTTGCTGTTCCCTGTGGCAGGAAATGGGGAGAAAACGCAAGACTTGTAACACTGTCTATGGAGCAGTGGTTCTGCAAAGGGCTGCAATTTTCTCTTTCTTCACTGTTCTGCTGTCTGAACAGCCTGAGTGAGTGAGACGTGTGGGTGGCTGGGCTAAGGGTCACTACCACACCATGCAAACAAGCTGCATCAGCTGGATGGGCTTGTGCGGCTACTCCACAGGTGAAGCATACCCAAGGAGATGAGGAGAATAATACAGGAGAGAGGAGAATAAAAGCCAGAATAAGATGAACCTTTATTTCCTAAATAATGCATAGATCAGCTTTTTCCTTTCTTAAACCAGTATTTAATAAATGATTTCTTAGAACATATTACCTAGAGGTATCTAATAAGTTGTATTTTCTGAGAAGGTAGCATGTTTAAACTCAGCACAGATCTGAGAACAAACACAAGCTCAAACTCAAGCTGAGACCATCTTTACGATGTACAACTGATACTCCTCAGCACAACTTGCTACTTCTCCTTTATTTGTGCCGGCTATTCAAAGGCAGCTTGATCAAGCTGACACATGGGAAGTGTCTATTTCCCCCTTTCATGGAAGTGCTTTTCAGTGAACAAGCAACATTACCTGCATGCCTTCTTGACCAGAGATCCCCACGCCAACATCTGCCACTTGGATCATGCTGACATCATTAGCACCATCACCTAAAGATGACAAGACACAGTTTTGTTGTCACTAGTAGACTATGAACAGTTAATAGCAGCAAGGCAAAGGAAAATCTAGTTGTTACCGAGTGTTGGCTGAATACAGTAAGGCGGATGTGTACTAAGTGTTGGATGGGTATAGTAAAGGAGATGTGGGGTAGGAAAGGATCTGTTTTTGGAATATAAGGTTCAAAGCTTGGCAAAGCTGCCAAGACTTTCTGATCTTTGTAGACTTTTTTTTTTTACCATGCAAAGGTGAAAAAATACCCCAAATCCCTCTCCTTTCATTAAGACCTAAAATTCAAGTATCAGGCCTGAACTGCATAAATACTAAAACACTGGAAGGATGAGAATGAGCTTCCCAATACTTCTGCTTCCTGATTAACTGTCTGCCTGCAATCAAGTATGACTAAGAATGAAATGTGCAAGGAGGCCTAAAGCCAATGAGAACGTCTACACAGTAAAAATACAATAAAGTTAAAAAGTAGATTAATTCTTTACTTGGGTTGACCAATCTGAGATCTTTAATACACCCATCACAGGTAGATTTAACTGTGCTGGTTGCACAGTCACCATCCCTTGCTCTGCTTCCAGCCATGATACCAATAGTGATAGGTGTCATAGGAAGGATACCAGGATGGGACACGTATCAACTTCTTAACCTCTTAAATTTACAGCCAGTGTGCCAGTGGAAAATGAAACTGTACTAGCTGATGACAAGAAACTCGGTTTTAAACTTCAGTGGCTGAGGCATACATTCAGATATCACTCCAGTTCGCCTGCTGTTGGCACATGTAAGAGTGGAATCTGCTCACCTGACAAAGCAGATGTCTTGGTGACTGTGACACAACCCCAAGTTAGCTCATGTTGGTTAAAAGGGAGAATGTGTACAGGTAGGCTTTTAAGCCAGAACAGGAGCTTGAGTTCCTTCCTCCATCAGAGGCTCAAGATGCTCAGAAAGAATGAAAATGCAAGCTGCCCAGTCTCCACTAGCTTTTTAAGCATTCTGGGTAATTCAAGTTAACCAGTCACATGTTTTTGACAACATATGCAAATGATTACGACCCCAGTCACTCAGCCAAAGATATAAATTCAATACAAGGGAGGGATATTTGAGTTAGATATAATATAGTGAGCATGATGATTATTATAATCAGCACACATTTGGTGATGTGGCCGTCACAGAAGTCTGGCAATTATTATATGTACTTAGGGTTTCTCATGGGTAGGTCCAAGCCACATGTGTTCCTGCTATGATTAACCATGACAAGTAGATGAAAGCTAGTGTGTTTGTGACAATATATGCTGCAATCATATCTTCCAAGGCAACACAAGCCTAAACTTGAGATAGGGGAAGAAGAGCTGTTTGATTTTTCTTATGTAAAAATCATGGAAACATGGAAGATGCTGCCAGATTTAAAACAGGGTGACTGACAAAATCTTCCCTTTGCCAACAGAGTGATTAGCTGGGAAGAAGCGTAAGTGCTGGTATGATGCCAGTCATAAATCCATTGTCTATACTGACAAAGCCAAGTCATAGCCTATGCTGTATGGCCAACTTGTGATGAAAACGCAGAACCTTGAGTTTAAACATGACTGGATGAAAAAACACTGAGCAGAATTTTTTTCTGGGTAATACAATGATTGCAAAATGGTGTTGTGCAGAGCATCAGCTAACCCAGTTCCTCACAGCTGTGTTCGGACATGCCAAAACCTCACAGCATACCTGGGCCCTGATTACCTAACTTCTGTAGGAAGAAATCCCAAATACTACTTAGTTTTGAAGAAATATGTTAGAGTAAATACGTTAGAGTTGTCTGACACATTTTCAGACAAAACTGGAAGGCTATCTGAGTTGTGAGGCAGCCGGAAGGGTTCTATTCCAAGTCAAAAAATCAAAATTCTCAAGGCACAGTATACATCAAGGCAGGCTAGTTTAAACTGAGATATTTACCTATTGCCAAGGTCATTGCTTTAAGTTTGTCTCTGACTAGTTTCACTACCATGCTCTTTTGGAGTGGGGTAGAGCGACAACACAGTACTGAACGACATCGCTTGGCTAGTGCAAGAAATTTATCTTCTAGTGTAGGCTCCAGGGCATAAGCTAGCGTCCTTCCATCAATCACTAGGCCCAAGCTGGAAAGCACAGAGGAAGAGGGTGGAGAGAGAGGGGTGAACCCAACAGTCATGTTTCCAGCAGCTTCGTTTATTGTGTTGTTTGAAAATTTAGACTCTACGCATTGCAGACACTGCTCCAGCAAGACAGCACATGTCTCCTGAAAAAAATTCAAAATAAATACACTTGAGAGAAAAGAACACATATTCAAATGTTTGTTTGCTGTATATTTAGGCATAAGGGATATGGGGAGTGTGTTATATTTGATGCACTGTTAAAGTTTTAATTTCTAATAATCTTCCCTTCTATTTGCTCTAAACACATTTAATTCTTGCAGAAGATATGACAGGAATGAGGACTTGAAAGGCTTAAAATCTAATTCCTCTTTAACATGCTGCATTGTATGTTAAACTAATTTCTTTTAGCTCCTTCGCAGAGTAACAGTGCTGGGAAATGATATAATCGGTATCAATACCAAGTTAAGTATGGTGATGAACACCATGTATACGCCTACAACTCAGATCAGGTAGTTATGCATTGTTAAAGGCCAATTAAAGATTATTTAAGATGAATTCTCTCTCCTAGCCATACTCAACTACAAGATGTTACTGAGAATATACGAACATTTAAAATGAAATGCTATTGGTCTTACAGCAAAGTATGACAAAAAAGAAAGATCATGGAAAATCAATTTACCAGTTCAGTTGATACACTCAAGAATGGAAAATGCTGTTATCTTTTCTTCCTTTTCAAAAGAAATTGGAGCTGGATACTGCTGGCCTACCTCTCCTCTGCTGATCTGAAGTCCAATTTTATCACCCCATTAAAGGACTATAGCACTATCAGTCTGGTTCCTTGTATGTTAGACCATATCAGTAAACTCTTTGTCACTGTCTGCTTGCAACAAGTTGAGCACAGGAAAGATCAGTAATTCAGAAGAATTAGAAAAGGTCTGTTAGGAAGCAAGGCATTACTGTAGATGTGGTTTTCTGACTCTCAGAGTTAGCATCGAAATTTAAGTATTGCTTCTATCTCCAGAGAAAAAGCCACCTGAGAAAACATGAATGACTGAGTTATCTAAATACTACATTTCAGTGGTGTAAAATCAAGTACAAATTCTAAATGGTTATCAATTGTTTTCTTCCGCAACACATGTTTAATAACAGGTTGCATTTGGAGACCCATTAGTGCCAATAAGCAAAACTAGGGATGTTTTGAGAATGCATACCAAAGAAAGGCATTTATGCTGCTATGGCATATTTTCATTCATGGCGGAGCCCGCTACACACAATTACATGTCTCCAGTAAGTTTATGATACATGATACTATGGCTTAGAAGCATGATTCACTGAAAAGTATTCAAAGAGGTGTCCTACCTGAAAATTACGGATGAAGCAGGAAAAGAAGAAAAAAAAAAAAGAGGGAAAGGAAAAAAAAGCCATCAAACTTTTAATTGTACAAGTTAAAAATAAAGCAAAGCTAGTTCACAAGTAAACTTGTGCATTGGATCTGCTTACTGGTGATTCAGCATTCAAAGTGATGATTTCTTCATCGTGATCTAGTAGCTTGCAGGCATACGCAATGTTAACAGCTGTTTCTTGCTTGTCTCCAGTAAGAACCCAAATCTGCAACCCAGCTTTGCGCAAGTTTGCAATGGTTTCTGGAACACCATCCTGTAAACGGTCTTCAATACCGGTTGCACCTAAGCATATAGAAAAAGCAAAATATTCCACATTATACGAACATTTAGGGTTCACCTGAAATGATAAGCTTGGATTTTTTTTTTAAAATAAGCAGTGACTTTTATTGAGAAATAGCTAAACTACCAATGGTTGCAAGATTTGCGCAGCTTTTTTTGGGTATTGAGAAAGAGGAGCGGAAAGTAGCTGGGGTAAACACCTGCATCAGCAGTTAACAACAAGTCCAGAATTCAAAACTTCAAAAGCAATCTGATGCCACTTCTAGTCTCAGATGTTCACAAGGCTGATTATCTTTGCTTATTGTCTCTCTGTTCTGTATCTTCACCATTTCTTCTGAATAAGAAATATCTATAGAAGATACTGTTGTTTCTAGGAGATTGTTTCAGTTCCTAAGGGTCTTAACTGCCTTTCCTAAACTAGAAGAGGCTGGTCACTAGAGATTTCTCCCGTTGGAAGGGGAATGACAGCAGGACTACAGATTGGCAACAGCACATTAGGCTGGAGACATAAACCTTTTCCTGCCTTGTTGCTCTTTGCTCTTGCAGAAAGACACCAGTTGCCAAATGAGCAGAGAATAAATCAGAATAAATCTGTCGGCCATGATGTGAAAGTAAAATGTGGCTTTTCCATGCTTTCAATATATCTTTCTACCTATTTATAAAAGACTGAGTATCTTTCCTATGCTTTCATACAACAATTGATAGAGACAAGATCTTCAAATACTGGAGCAAAAGCCGCTCAGGACCAAGCCCAGTGTCACCACTGATACATCAGTGCTCCACTGGGTTTCAGAGAGGCTTCAGTGTGAGGAAACGTAAGCACTCACTACATGAGAATGAGGAAGTGACAGAAAGGCAAGTTACCTGGAAAGACAGGAGCAGCAAGTAAACTTTTCTCACCTATTTATTATGCCTATGGCTGTTCCTTGAAAAAAAAATTTTAGCTATAGAAGTCCACCTGAAGTCTGAGCACCATGCATGTAGGTGGAAACGGATTCTTAGGGCAACGTCAGGAAAGCTATTATTATTCAAACAGTGTACAAAGGAAAAGATATTCCTCTTCTAGACTCACTTTTTTATTCCCACAACCTAATCATAATTGATCATTGGAAGACACAAACCACAGTATGAGGTTCTGGGGGAATGACTGAATGGTTAGTTCACTTCTGGCTTATTTGTCTGGCAGCTCAATTTCTTTTTTTTTTTTTTTTTCTTTTTTTTTCCAGAGTGCAGCCAGAGCCAACACACACAATGACGGTGGGATCTTCCTGATTAATGTGGTCCAAATTAGTCAGCTCTTGCTCCCATTTAAGTCAGAGGAGAGAAACAGACACTTTACGGGCATGATTCATCTAATCCTAAAGTGGGTACCTATCACAGACCAAATGAACTGCACTTTTTGTCTCTCCATTGGTTATATTGGGGAGCCTTAGAGATCTGCAGTAGATACATCAAAAGTTGGGTGAGGTGGATCTCATCTGCCAGAAACAGGCATGTGGGCAATTAGTTAAGGTTGTTATCTCCAACGGTGTTATGGCTATCCCAGTTTCTTTGCCAGAGAAAGCAGTTGGATACTTGAAATAATAGTGGGTATATACGCATTTTAGAATCTCAGTGATGTCCACATCTCAGCTCAGCAGAGGAAGAGTGTGACTTATTTCTTGGAATACATTTTACATACACTGATTTTAACTGCATCATTATGAATTACTGCAATCCCGTTCAACAGAATACAGGCCCTGAGTGCATGTATATGTATATGAGAGTTGATGCCTCTCACAAATGCAGTTTATGAGCTCTGCTTTATGAGTGTCTCTGGTACCCCTGGAGTCATAGAAGTCTCTGACATGTTCAAGTGGCGTTAAGCTAATGAAATTCTGTAGACAGGTTGGGCCAAGTCCTCCTCCTGTTTAGAGCGGCAGTCCTCGTTTATGATATTGTGTCAAATTCATCCCTGATATTACTCCACTCATTTCACTAGTGATAAAATGATGGCAGGAGAAAGGCAAACAGGATATGCCTGTTATGTTAATTATATCCCATTCCTTTGTGGTGCTGCATATGACAGCCATGACAAAGTCCAAAAGAAGCCAATTTCTGTACTGTCAGAAACCATTTAAGGGAAAGAACGGATTTCATAGCCAAGCTTTCAGAATTTTTAACACATTTTAATTTCATGTCCAGCTCTCATTTCATTACCTAGCAGATGCAGATTCTTCTCTATCCGTAGTGCTGACTGAAACAGAAGTTCTTCACGATTTTCAATAGAGGATTCTGCTTCTAAATGACTTTTTAACCAACAGGCATACTCTTCCTTGCTGAGAACCTATTAAAAAGAGTATGTGAGGGCATAGTCAATGTGATGCAGAAGCATTCATACTTTACTGAATAAAATGAAAAAGAAGTTATGAATCAAGAACAATAAATTAATAAATGCCGTCAGTAATCTTTGTCAAGACTCTCCTTAAAAGCAAACTAAGAGTCTGCATTTACTTACTCTTTTTGCAATACAGAGGGTCCGCAGCCCATCTACAGCATACAGATTAAGGTAATTCTGGGTTTTGCTTTGGATTTTTTTTTGATGTTTGCCCCGAGGGTCATCTAGATAAGAATAAAAAAAGAAATTAGTGATTGAAAAATAACAGCAGCTGAGTGGCCTCAGAGAATAAAAACTTGTCTACAGTACTCACTGTACCGGCACTTTGTAAGTAATACTTTTAAAGAGCTGCTGATGTCTCCTGGGAAACTCAAGTAAAACATTCCATTTAGAAAAAAAAAATCTTGTCTTTTTTTTATTTATCTTTTCTGTCTTCTCTCTTCAAAAGTCATTGTGAATGTATGTTAGAAAGACCTTCTTTTTCTTATTCCTTAAGTATTTGTTTGGCCTGAATACTTTAAGAAATCATGATAATCTTCACAGCAAACAATAGTGACAGGAAGAGAAGTATGATTTCAAATACACTACTAGCAAATGCTTCTCCACATCTCATTATGTGCAGAAAAATGACACTTAAAAATAGCACTTTTCCACCAAGGTAAATAACTCAAAAGAACTAGAAACAATGCCCTGTTTTGTATATCTAAGTCTATGAAGGTACTTCTGTTCCTTCTGTACTGATACTACCTATCAGCCCAAGTCAACACAAGAAGCTCTGGGTGTGACTGTGATTTCATTTAGAAGAGAATTTACACTTGTGCACACCTCACAGCTAGCTTCCACCTTGAATGCAGCAACACAACTTCCACTTAGCTTTACTCTTCACTTAAAGCCACGCATCAGAACTCAAAATCAGGACTGAGCAACTGTTCCTTTTCTCTCTTTAGCTGGGATTGGTTCAATGTGCTCACATTGTGATCAAAAAAGAGTAATTAGTAGAATGGTAACACATTTTGTTCCATCTCATTACCTAAAATGATGTCTTCAAAAGTTAAAAACAGGTAATATGCATCTTTTTTTATCATCTAGGATCAAGACATGTTCATGTACGATGTACTGTTGTAGCAATCTTAAATAATATGAATTGCAGGGTTAGTACAATGTACAAGCTGGTAAGTTTTTAGATTTGAACTATTGAGTGAGAATGACCGGTACCTTATGGCAGGTTTTCCTATTCCCTGATGTCATTCTTTTTTTTTCTAGAGTCTGTATGTTTCTTGGGGTGTAGAATAATTTCAGGATTATAATTTTGTAATTGGAGCTGTTCCTTAATGTAATATTTGTGTTACTGGTACCTGCACAGTAATGAGCCACAGAGTCATGTGAATGCCACTCATCACCAGAAGTCTGAGCATCTGAAGAGACCTCCTGTGTATGGTATCAGTTCACCAGTGGATGTGCTCACCTCTCAACTGACCATACTGAGAACCTGGGGCACTATACCTTATCTTAAGCACTTCATACAGGTATCTAAATTAGATGACACAAATATCTTACTGTTTATACTTTTTGGTGCCCGTTTTCCCAGTGTGCATTCATTCATACCCAATTTGATCTTGCAATGTGTGACCATGTATACACATCTATCTGTCTGTCTCTAAGCTTACACAGCATTCAGAACTTTCATATTTATACAGCAGCACAGTGTCTAACCAGACGTTCAGAGGCTCCAGCACAAACATGTATAAGTATTGATGTTGTAGGAAGGAAGAAGCTGGGAGGTTGGAATCCAAATATTCTGGTTTTTTTTCCTGTTATCTCAACCATGTATCAGCACATTTTACACCCTGTATAGTCATTTTCTCACCTTTAAAGACTGTCCTGTCCTTTCTAGGTCTGTAAAGCTGTGAGTGTATATAACCAGTTGGTCCTAAGGGACCTAAAGTCCTAAGTGACTGTGGTATTTCAAGCATTCCTTTGTTTTAGTTCTATCTCAATCTGATTAAGGTCATGTGGTGAATACTAGTAAGCCTGTCCACCTATCTATTAATGCTACCTATGCTATCACTATAGATTTTTTCAAAGTGTCAATACAGACATATTATTCCAGAAGAACATCCCTATAAATATTATTTGCAACCGGAAAGCCCCTTCTTACAGTATAGCTTGTGGCTCCAACACACACACCACAAGGCTCCATCAGAAGCTATAAAACCTGCTCACAACTAGATTCATCTGCAACATAAAGTGGAAATGTGCATATACTAAACTGGCAACCTAACACAGTTTCATTTACCTTCTTTTCTATTTGTGCATGATAATCTTTTTGGCATATGTGACTTGGCTATGTAATATAAGATTATTTTTTTTCTGGGAGAAGTACTGCAGCAAACCTTCTTGTGGGCTTCTTGTATTTGTGAGTCAGCTTTTTTAACTTTAGCAGAATAAAGTATGCAAGCACTCTTCCTAATTTATTGTGATACATTACCATTCTAGAGAGAAATGCCATATTTCTTGCGTATCTTCCACAAAACTGTCTTATGGAAGTGGCTATTTCAGTCACTCACTGATTTCAAATGGTGCAAACTTGAATAGGTGCTTAAACACACCAAAAAGTTGTTTCTATCACCTCAGATCTGTCTAACAAGTCTATCACTTCAGATCACTAACAAGTGCTGTTAATCACTTCAGATCTGTCTGAGTGCCACGGGCACTAATGCAGTGATTACAATGTCAAATGGTTATACCACCTTCAATGAACAAAGACAGTAATTCTCTACAAGTAGAGATGTGCACACCCTTTTCTGTGTGAATTCTTAATTCCAGCATGGAAGACTCTGTCTCCCTCCTCCACCAGCATATCATTGAAAGATAAAACCCTTCTAGCTCTTCATGTTCCTCATCAGTCTTGCTCTGAGATTTATCTTTAACTCAGAAGTTAAAAGGAGGGAAGGAATCTCTTGCAGATAAAACCCAGTTGTGGAAATTCTTTTTAGCCAGGACGCAGCGTCTGTGCTAAGCAGTGTGACCGCATGCACCATGGAAGTGAAAACCAGCAAAAAAGTCTTCTCCGAAAGAATGATAGAGAGCTAGTGGCTTTCTGCTTGCTTCCTTTCCTTCCATAATTGCAAGCTGCAGAAAGCCAGCCCAGTCATTGTTTTCTCAATTACTTATGTTCACAGTTCCTGTGCGAGCCGGTTATTGACTCAAACAGTAATTTTCTTATTTATGAACATGAACTCTTGAGATAAAGTAAAAACAATACACTCTTGGAAATAATTTCAAGGCTTTTGGCAATATCTGTATGCTATCAGAAAATGTCAGGTTTCACAGTCTCAACTAGATGTACAGGCAGAGCAAATGGAGTAAATTCAGAAACATTTTAAGTTTTGAAGCTTGCGGTAGTATCTGATTTTCTATAAGACACAACTGAAGCTACAACATAATACAATTGCTTCTGGCTGTTCCTTGTGTCATATTTTAAAATGCTCTTCCTCCCAAACAAACAGGACCCTTGTGTCTGATAGGACCCAGTCATGAAACATGATATTAGAGCTGGGAGATCAGGGACATGGTGTTGTCTTGGTCTTTCAGCTCTAAGAGCACAAATACCACAAAGTCTCAAGATGCACGCTTGACTGGTGTACAATTTACATGTCCCTCAGGGACTAAGATAGCAAAAAGCAACCACTGGGATTAGCTGTCATGTCGATTCACTTATTGGTCAATTCCTTGAAATGATAAATGCCCGAATTCTCATTGCATTACATCTCCTCTCACACTCACGTTCCACCATAACCAGAGAACAGGATGAAACCACCGACAGATCCTGCAATACAGATAACAGCCACAGTATAAACCTTGTGAGGCTCCCTCTACCTGGGGAACACCTTCCTGTAACGGGAAAAAGATGCTATTCCCTCAGGAACTGACAACATATCTGCTGATATTAGGATACTGCAGGCAGTGACTGAATTCAGTTCCAGGAGTGAAGCTGCTCAAGAGAAATGTCAAGTGTTTTTCAGACAGATCAGCTGAAATATACAGAATTACTGAAGCCAGCAGTGGCTTAGAGGGCTAGAAAACAAAGGAAACTGCTTATGAGGTTCTAGTGGCTGCACTTTACACCGCTTGTAAAAGCAAAATATACTAAAACTCATAGTTCAATTTGGGCTAGAAAACTAACAAAAAAGGGCAAAATTCCAAAGCCACATTCAATTTGCTTGCCTGTAAAGACACTGGAATGGCTGTATTTGCCCAAATACAGAATCTGCTCACTGCCAGCACCAATCTTCAGGAACTTCGCTCCCCCTTTGCTGACATACACCATCTTTGGTAATGTCGCCATTTGGTTTCTAACCGGCCTTGTTGGTTTTACCCAGGTGAGTCCTACATCTGCCTAAAATTTGCCTGAAAATTCCTTGATTCATTGGGTTGACTGTGAATGGACACAGCAGCTGAAAACATAGTCTGTTATATGGTGACAAAATATTGGAGACTTGGCATAAAATAATCTTTTCTTTTTAATACTAAGTTCTCATTCTGAGAACTTACTTCCAAACATTATTTTCTAGGTATGTTATTAGAAATTCTTAGTACTACAAATTCTCTGTTAGTACTTTGGAGGGAAACAAGTCTCCACAGATGCTATATGTACCTTCCATGATATCAGATCTTTACTAGAAAATTATTAATGAATACTTAGTTGTTAGTTAAGGACAAGTTGTTCTTAATTTTTTTGGCTTGGCTTTGATTTATATGGCTGTAAACAGAAAACTAATGCCAACATTTTTCTGTATTTCATTAAAATAAAATTACACAGTATAAGCCTTTCACAATTGTTTACTCTAACTAAGTTAAAGTAACCACAAAGTCAATGCATTAGTGAAACATGGGAAGTACCTCTAGCACTCTGGGGCTCTGTCCATTCATACTGGGGTAACCTTTAAACACTGGATTAAATTCAGTGTTGAAAATACAGTAAATTAGATGCAAACTGAAACCAGTGTGTCTCCTCTAACTCCTGAAAGCTTACAGGGTTCTTTGTGAATCCAGCTGATTACAATTAGCAGCTACTTAAAGTTGTCCCTGTTTCATGCGGCATCTGGGTGCTGGAGAAGCTCTTCGTGCATAAGGGAAGTATTCCATGTTCACAGCTACACGTCTATTCCCTGTTAGTCAACTACATATTTGAAGCCAAGATTTCTCATCTGAACAGCATCTCTCCTTCTTTGGCCACAGTGTCTCTGTTTTGATGGCTGATTGATTCACAGTGCCCTTTAGTGTCATAGTCAAACCAACATAAAAGCGTTGATTCATGTAAACATATTGCAGCAAAAGGACATAAAGATTCACAAATGAAACAGGAAGTGCTTGGGCTTTATATAAAATACTCAAATAGCCAAGTACTGCCAGGCAGGCTTTCCTGAAGAAATGTAAATTGCTTTGGTAGAGTTTCAAGAAATTCCTTCAAAATAAAGTTTGCTAGTAGAAGATCTTGTACAGAAATTAATTTAACTCATTCTTGTAAGGTGAGGAACCAGTAATTTGTTACAGAAAATTTGCTAGAATAACAAAGTATTATAAAAGAAGAGAGATGGCTGCCATTCTACTGTTCCCTGTATTCACAACAAAAGCTGGCAGGTCTGCCTGCTAGAGAAGGCAATAAGATCTGATGACTTTTCAGTAGTTAACCAGAACCACCTCCCTCCCACCCCCACTCCCACAAAGGTAAAGAAAAGATGTACCTGAAGAGCAGGGTAGAAGAAGATCCATAATAACTGAATCTGCTCCTTTAGTGTAAACATTTATTTCATCTGTGAGAGGATGCCTGACGACTACTGACATCCTCTTCCTGACGGAATCAAAGCCCAATGTGTGTAATACTTCAAAGCTTAATGTCCCCAGGTGAGGTAGCTCCACTGATACCTGGTCAGATAGCCTTCCAACCAGGGAACAGTTATATGCCCTTGCTGCATAGACGAGAGCAGCTTCATCTGGACTCTCTGCTTCATAACGGAGTTCTCCTTCCTCAGGTCCACTCCCCACAGCTGTCCTGCCTTGCTGGGAGCTGTAGCCATTGTTATTGATCTGCGCAGAGTATGCCAGCTTCTCTTCCAGTTTTAATAAAGTGCTATCTGTAGATGTAGACGAAAGCACACTTAAACCAAATCTGTGCATTGATTTGCTTGTAGCTAGACTAGATGAACTGCTGCTGTTAGATCCAGAGGTCAAGCGACTTGGAGTGAATCTTCGTATGAAGTCTTCTATGGTTTTTACTGGAGATTTTAGTTCAAATCGATCTCTAACCTTGAGAAGTAAAACACAAACAAATGAACAGAAAAAGAAGAAAAGCTGTACAAGAATTCTGACATTGACATTCAGTCTGAGCAGCTCCAATTAAAGAGGAGAAATTCTCTGAGAACAAAATGCAATGGCATTTGTATTTTGAGAAAGGAAAGTAAATGGACAAAACTGACTCAACAGCAAAAAACTTGTTAGAACTTCAGAATTGTGCCTCTGTGTGAAAGCACATATGTTTGTATTAAAAACATTTTTTAATTCTTTCACCTCCTCAGATATGACTAATGGATAGACTATCAGTGTTGTACCGCCACCAGTAGTGTATATTAAAGTCTATTGTTAGTAGGAAACCTTGGCATTCTTTGTACATATTCAGTGAAGGCAGTAAAAAAAAAAGCTAATGAGAGAGTTTTCTATTGAGAAATGTGGTATCAGAAAAGTTTTATGAGAATATGCCAATGTCGACAACATTCTCAATAGGAACATGTTGAAATAAATAATTTCTGCTGTCTTCTCTTTCAGCATCAAAGCATTTTGCTTCAGTTTTATCACTCATCTCTGTTTACTTAAATCTTTTTTACAGATCCAGTGTTATTAACAGTAATAGCACATTCATAGTAATATATATTAAATTATTGTATAACGTTCCTGAAACGGCAGAATTGAGCATTCTCCAAATGTTTCCCTGGCACAGAAACATGTCATTTTGCAGACTAGTTCACTTTTTATTCCAATCTGGAACAGAAACAACTCTCGGAATTTTCTCCAGAACGGAAATTCCAGCTGCTGGCTAGCTTTAATACTACATTCCATTATATTTTTGTCTTACAGATCATCTTGAGATTGTGTTTTTGAAATTCTCATTCATCAATGACACTGGTTTAAGCCAACTTAGGCAGTAACGATCATTATTTCTCATAATGTGTATAAGATGCATACTTTACATAATTTGAAAGTTTTAAGCGATGTTCTTCAAGTCTATTCTCTTTTCAAACTTTTAAAAAATGTCTCAGTCTTTTCTTAATATAATCTATATACACAAAATATTCACAGACAGCTTATATTCCTTTCTGGGAAGTCTTGCACATCTACAAATTGTTTTCCACACATACTTACACACGTACTTACATTTATTAAGTGAATAAGTTACAGTACAAGCAACTGGGAAAGTTTCAGATGTATCTTGAAGTTGTAGATGATGAGAGATGTTACCTTGAAGGTAAGTTGACATACTCCATTTAACTAATGCTTAGCTAAACCTGCTCATTCACATAGCAGTTCTAATAGTTGTCTCACAACTAGCTCTAGCTGTTTCTCACTAGAACAGGAGGTTTTCATTTCCTCAATTTACAATTAGCATTAATGCAAAAGAGGCTTAAACTCTCTTTTGCTGCTTCTTTAACCCACCTTCTGTCGGGGCTGATTTGGTGCAGTAACCACAACAGTATTACATATAGTCAAAGCAATGAAGAAGTCAAAAATGTCACATAGTTCTGGAGTCAGATGGGATAATGGCTGTTCGTGGCTCCTCATGACCTCCAGGTGCTTTGCACATTCATTCACCTTTTCTAACAAGCGTGGGTCAGGTGTGATGTCCTTCTCCTAGTAACGAACAGCAGTGATTAATAACTGTGATTCTGCAAATTTCCAAAGCAGCAACAAGCAATCAAAGCATCCAAAGCAGTGCCAATGTCAAGAGTTTTTACATCGGCCTTACACCAAAGAATGGAGGTAGAGAGGATTGTAAGACACCCATTCTAGACAATAAACAGTTAACAATGAGCCTTCTAATAGAAATGGAAATGAGTAACTGTGTTGTCAACTTTTTCACTATAGATAATTAGAGCCTTAATATTCATCTACTTTGGGGGTAGTGGGTAGGAGAAGAGTTACATACTAATATTCCTCCCTCTTTCCTGTCTAATTCAAGACATTTATTATCTATTACTAAAGGGTGGTACACTACAAAGACCAAAAGAGTAGAAAAATTAGACAGCCGTGACATTCAAAGCTCTGTCTTACATCAACACAATAAAATGAAACCCTCTTGGATTGTTTGTTAGAGAACAACAACCATCCACACATTTGAGAGTAATTCTTGTGTGTTTTTACATTGAAACACAGAGCATCTTCCACTTTATTTCATTAGCACTTTCCATTTCTTTAACCTATTTCTTGTCAGAGCAAACCCTGGTATTTCTTAAGATAGCAGGATGCAGGGATACAAAAGATTAAAAGATAAACCGACCTAAGGCTCTTTCTTAGTAGAATTTTATCTGCTGATGCTCAGCAGCTGATGAATCTGAGCAACCGCAGAACCCCATGTGTAAAAAGTGGAACTTTGAATTGTACCAAAAGAGCTTACTCTTGACTGAAATCAAGAAGTTCCACCAGTGCAAACAGCATCTTTTTGTATCTACATTTGTAATTTGTTTTGAGGGTGAATTTGTGTCAACAGTGCAACAAAGCAAAATCCCTAGATAAACAAGGCTTGGCTTCTCTGCTCTTTTATAACCACTCAGCTCATATAAAACTTCCATGGAATTACAATGGCATAAAATAAATTAACCAAAGCAAAGTTGTAAGTACATAAATTCACCAACAAAAATACAACACATGCAATCCACTGATAATCTTGAGTCACACTAAAAATTATGCTATGGTGTACATCAACAGCGTCTAAGAATTGGAATGCACGGTGTTCAGCCCAACACTTGTTCATTTTAAAATCCTTTGAGAAAAGAGAAAAGAAGAGGCTTACATAGAGCAATTAGAATCCTTGACCTCAAATCTTATGCTACTCTCGGCTTCTGAAGATAAAGGGAAGGAATTTGAAAAATCTTCTTTTCAAAATCAAGGTATAATTAAAACAATGGTTTCAGATTGTCTTTACCTACAGCTTGTTCGCACAGAGAAGGTATTTAGATAAGATCTTTGCCTACACTTGATTGTTTTTGTACAAACAGCTGTGACTACAGAAGAAAAAATACCAACATGAAGTCTATAAGAGGTACACAACGTGCTACAGATTTCTTTACCTTTTCCTTTTCAGGACATTGTTCTACTAAAAGATACAGGACGCTGTGCATTTGGTTCTCCTGACTTACCATCGGGCTACTGAACGCAGTGTGCTTCGAGAGTATGCTTGCTCTTTTTGCTTCAGCTCTGCTACCCGTGCGCCGGTGGGTTTTGGTGCTCTGGCTTCTGTGGATTACTTTGATGCTCTGATGGCTGCAGATACTGTCACGCTGGGACAGAGTTCCTCCTTTTGGGGCTGCCTCGTCTTCCTCAGAATCAGGTTCTTGGTACATCGCTAAGCGTTTGGCTATCAGTAAAAACACAGAGCAAGAAATGTTCTGTATGTTAAACGTGGCTGAGAAAGAGGGAGCGGGACACGGTAACTTTGTTCAAGTGATCTGGTTTTAACATACTGTGCTTCCACAGTAAGAATTAATGATTCCATTATCAGGGGATAACAAAGTCTAGTCTTAACTGAATGGTAGGATCAGAGGATGCAGGTAACATAATTAGAAATGTAATGCAATATATTGCCTCCCTCATCATCACACTCTCTGAAAGGCAGTTAGACTCTGCGCTAACTCACTGCATTCCTGAAGACTATTTCACAGCTCAGCCTAATGAAATCAACCAAAGAATTTGGTCTTCACTTGCAGTCTCAGAAGGAAATAAACAATCCAGAAAACTTTCTTGTCCTTTCCGACAGAATATAGAAATTTCACAGGAAGTGTTTTCCAGCAAAAATATTATATCTACCCAGTACCAATTAACTGACATCTGAATTGTCTTCAGAACACCACACCTACAGAGCACTACTGCCCTGATTTTATACACAGAGATGGGGTACAGACACCGTAGAAGCCTCGCTCAAGGTCAGGGCCATCTGCTGCAGAGTAGGGACATGAACCTAGATTCTTGACTCCTAGCCTAGTGCTAAAATCCCCCTGGAGCCCATCCCTTCCTCTCTGAACAGCATGATAGGCAGGTCAATGCAGCATGCGGTATCAAAATCAGGGTACTCTCACCTGCTGCAACACTTGTTTCTATCACAATTTGCTGCAGCAAGCAATACCTAGTGTACACAGAATGAAAGAAGTTTTCCAAATGACACATTTTAGATGAATGCTTCCTCAGTCAAGAATCCAACTACAACAATTAATGTTAGAAACCAGTCCTGGCAGTTTGATATACAGAAGTTAAAAAGGGAACAGAAAGAAGAGGTGTGAAACAGCCGTGGAATCCATTCCCTGTAATGACAGCTCTAACTCATGTATAACATATTTTTCCATTCCTAAAGACCATGGGCATTTAATAATCTGAGTTATTCATTAGCCAGGCACATGCCACTTTACCAGATATCTATTTATTCCTTCATTAGGTATTCATTGAAAGGCTTTTCATCGTACTCTCACTAATCCACACTATTCAGATATACAGTAAAAGTTACATACTTGTGGCTCGGCTTTGTTTCGGTTCTCTGGTGTAACAAATTAGATTTTCCTAATGTCAAATGATAAATCACTAGCATGTAAGTTAATTATTCAGGCATTTAACAAAAAAAAAAAAAAAAAGAAAAAGAGTTTTCTTCCAAAAGACTTCCCAAGAAAAAATCTTGTATTACATATAGTGCATTTGGCATGGGATCACTTTTAACATAGTTAGCTTTATGATCAAAGAAAAACCCATCCTTGCCGTTTGCTGCAATTTTCAAACATGTTTTAGCTGTCAGAAAGCAGTCGGAGGAGTTGAAATCAGACCACACACAGTACATGGTGATAGCTCTATCAGTACAGTATCATACATCAGAGGTGTTTTCAACTCCATTTGGAACATGTATAGGCTGTGTCTGAAATGTGGGAGCTGGGAGAGCTTCCCAGCCCTGGCTGTGAATGCACACCTGGTTGTTGCTCTACCTGCATGCCCAGGTATGCAACATCCTGCCCTGCACTCTGGCTCCAGCTGGAAGAAAATTCAAGCCACGGTGGTAGAAAAGGCAATAGTGCATTTTGAGACATGGAGAAGAGACTGCAGGGCACACTGCAGATCACCCCGTAGCTCGAACTGCAGATCACCCCCATAGCTCGAACACAGCCCTGCAGCCCAGGCCCTGAGGCTGACGTAGACTAACTGTGTATGACTGAGGAGTTTCCTTCATTAGCATTATTTGGTGCGATTCATGCTTCTCAGTGTTATGTGGTGGGAAAGAGGTTGAGCAAGGGCACGTTCAGCGCTGTGAGGGCAGCTGCTCATTGAGCCACACACCTGTAAAGAGAAGAGCACAGCACCACTGCTGCCTTCTTTCAGGGCCTTCCTTGTCCTTTGATTCATATGACAGAACCTAGAAGACAGCTCAAAAACTCAGGGAGGTGACTGGTCTTCTTGGCTCTTCTGTTGCACGGCAACGAGTTGCAAGGAAATAAAGTTCAATCCACCTGCACAGGCTGCTTCCTGCAACTTCTTGCACATGCTTTGGGGCAGCACAATTTTAACCTGGCCCATCACTCTTGCTCACTAATTCCCACTTTCTTCCGCTCATTTTCCCAGTAGAAGTGCAGATCCCTATACTGTAAATTTATGTTTGAATTCACAGGTTTCTCTGTATCAGAAGGAGT